>NC_138503.1:26707376-27204629 GCF_964252035.2 Podarcis erhardii
GCTTAATATAAATGTATCTATTTATATATTGCTATCAGGTCTGCAACTTATCAAATAAGCTTACAGCATTTAATTTTGTTGTAAGTTCCTTCTGTGGAATGGGCCTTCTGGGATACCTGTGACAGTTCCTTGGAACCTGCAGGTGGTTCCCTAGAAATTAATGTCTGGCTCTTTCTACCTCCTGCTTGCCCCTAATTAATCAAGATATAAGGCACAGGTTGGGGTCAGGCCCACAAAGGGATAAGGCTGTGCAAAACAGGCTTGATTCTTAGTGGGAGCCCATACAATGCTGCCATGAGAACATAAAAGAGCCAGCTGGATCAGGCCAATGACCCATCTAGTCCAACATCCTGGTTTCACAGTGGCCACCCAGGTGCTTATGGGGAACCCGCAAGCTGAATATGAGCTCAACAGCTATTCTCAGCAACTGGCATTCAGAGGTATTCTTTGGAGGTTCTACTGTGAAGAACCTTCAATGGAGGTAGAATGTCGCCATTGTGGCTAGTAGCCATTGGTAGCCTTGAGCTCCACAATTTAGTCTAATCCTGTTTCAATGCCATCTACCGTAAATTGCTGGCCATCACTGCCTTCTGTGGGAGTGAGTTCCATAGTTTAACTGTGCCAATGCTTCCTTTTATTTTCTCCTGCTGTGGATGAGTGCCATTCTGGCTTAAGGGAAACTGCAAAATGCTGCACTCGCTTGGAGACACTGTTGGCAAGGAGTCTTGCCCTGAACTTTTAGTAACAGCTTGACAGGCAAAAATTAAAAGGATGTGAGCATTTTTCTACTGCTGCTTAATTAATGTTTAATGATTGGAGGTGGGAGTGGAATAGCAACCTTAGGACAGATGGTGATTTTAGCAGTATTTGTACAGTTTACTGACAGTGTTACCAGAAGATTATTAGGATTATTATTTCTGTTGAAGTCTGTTCATTAATTCAGAAAACCAAATACTATAAATCACTTATGTTACAGAGTATATGAGGAAGGAAAAAAGAATATCAATCAAGGACCACTTACCTTTGAGGTAAGAATGTATAATTTCTCCCAAAAACACCCATTGTGTTTTACAACAGTAGATGAAAATGTATAGTTCTGCACTTGTGGGGGTCCTAATTTAGATCTACATTCAGAAAAGGAGGAGGAGGAGAAATCTATGGATTAATCTGATTGACAAACTTTAAAATTGTAGTATTTCTGAATCTGAGAAATTCATCTGATTGATTTGAAATGGCAAATCAACTCATGCTATAAGAACAGCTATTGAGTAAATTTCATTCTGTGCCTTGGAAGTTGAGATGTTGTAATGAACTCTTAACAGTTTTTTGTAAGGAAAATATAGATCTCTCATTTTTGCCATATCGTAGACCCTTATCTCAAGATTTTTGATGTAGCTTTGGTGCTTTTGCCTTAAAGAGATGCTTCTTTGACATTGATCAGCCTAATATTTAAAGTATGTGTATGCTGCTATGTAGATTAAGGCTGCAGTGTAGTTCAATAGGAGATAACCTTCATCAAATGTGAAAAGTCCAACTCTGGATCACCACTGAAGAGATCGCTGAGATGGGGGGGGGATATGCCTGTGATATGGAGATTAGCTTTTAGTCAGGGGAGATGGAAATTGACAGAAGGAAACTCATTCTTAGTGTCACTTCATATAGATTTGCTTCATGTATTGATGCTCTAAATTAATTATAGCAGATAATGTTCTATTCCTCAAGTGTCATTTAAATGCTTCCCAAAGCAGTGCTGCAGAAATTAAACTGTTTGTTCTTCCAGGCTGATGTGCAAGTCTATTTGATTCAGGAAGGATGTATAAATCCCTTGGAGAGCTTCTGGGACAGGAGTGATACAATGTTCATTATGGAGAAAGTAGTATGTTTAGTGTCTTTATTTTAAAACAAACATTGAGCTTGCTTTTGTCTGAGTGGTAATCATTCTAACACAATTGCTTATTATTATAGAGACCTTGTGAAGAAATGCAAGAACTGGAAGAGGAGCAGATAGGTGACCCTTCTATTTCTAGGACTTTCCCGAAAGAGAATTCTTCAGCACTTGCTTTACCTCTTCCAAGAGCAAGGTGTGTGAATTCTAATTTTTATATTTTTATTGAAAATAATGCACTTTCTTAACAACTAACAAAAGACTAATTGTTTATTATGCAAGTCAACTACTGTAATTGAATGTGTAAACTTCTGAGAAATGCTGGAAACAAATGTTTCATGATGGCCTTAGTAGGCAGCCACCTGTAACTCCTCTAAGAGGAGCTTATGTTAAATTTGCATGAAGATAATAGCTTTTATTACACGTGAGACATAAATTAGCTTTCTTTGATTTGGGATAGCTTGCTGCTGCATGCTGAATTGTAAGATCAAATGATCCAGCCCAGAACTAGTGGCTTGGTTTGGATTGTCATATCTCAACTTCTTGAGATGATATGTGTACTAGACTTGCCCTGTCAACCCCATCCTTATGCTCCCCTTTCTCAATGCAATGTGATAAGCCAGGAAGTCTTCAGTTAATCACCGTTTCCAGTGATGTCTGAACAAGGTAACTATAATTACATTTCATGGTTTGAAGTTGGTTTAAGATGCTTGCTCATTCTGAATCTGGTAGTCATACCAGTAACTATAACTTCCCAGTTTGGACACTGCAGGAAACTGCAGTTAATATAAGATGTGCCACAGCATGCCAGAAAAAAGGAAGAAGGGATGAGCCAGGAACAGAGCAGATGTTCCTTCCTATCAAGTCAGGCACCTGCAGTTTTGATGTTTCATCACCTGCTGAAAACAGTTCTGCTTCGCTAAGCATTTTCAGAGAATTAATTTGAGTCAGTATTTATCATTTATTCTGTACTCTGTGGTGTTTTAATGATTTTATTGTACACCACCGTTGTGTTTTCTTAGGATAGCACGTGCATTTTTTGGTTTATTAAGTGAAGAGGTTATCTTCAAAATCAGGCTACTGTGGCATAGAAAGGAATTAAGCATTATCCCCTCATAATGCAATCCTGACAGTTATTGAACATTTCTGATGTCTTTAAGTTTGTTTCCAGGCAGTTGATTTCATTCTACACAATGTCTCAAAATCCAAATATGGCCCACCCCAACATAAACGAGTCAGCACCGCTTCCTCCGCTGTGGGTGCGATGTGATCACTCCGACCCCAAACAAACTGTCTGGCTAGGAGCTGAACCTTTCTGCACTGGAAACAAGATTACGGGGATCCATCTATACACAGTTACCTGCAATGGTAAGGTTTTCCCTTGGATACCTTACTTGTCAGCAACCTCTTCATTGAATCTGAGTGAGAGGAAGTAGAGATGTTAAGACTATTAATGTAAACCCCCCCATTTTTTTAAGTCTTTAAAATACAGTGTCTGCATTTCTGGTCCATAATCAAAGTGTTAGTTCATCACCTCTACTCCCGAAGATGTTTTTCAGAAAGTGGTTGTTGGCTATATTGGTTAATACAGCATGTAGTACAGTAAACAAATTGGGTTTTTCTTAATTCAAATGGTATTACCTGGAAATGTACCTATTTAATTTTGACGGTCTGGTGGGTGTACTTTACTTGCTATTTTAAAGAGATGTAGACAAGTGGGTGTGTATTACTGGTTGCCAATAATATTTTTTGTCTCAGAGAAACCCATAATCTAGATTCTTTTCATAGCTTCTCAATGTTGGGAGAGGCAGTAGGATACTGATATGAGGGGAATCTTCTGATGCAAGCAAATCCCAAGAGGAAACTGACATGTTGTTCTTCAAAAGTTAGAAGACTTCTACTAAATTCAGTTTTTTTTAATTCAGGTCCAATATCAAATAAAAATTATTCAGCAGACTTGCAAGAACTAAAAGATACTCACAGAATGAGGAATCACTCTTCTGACGTAGGTTTCTCTAGTTTATTATTATTATTATTATTATTATTATTATTCACACCTATACAAATATTGGAACTACTTTAATTTTCAAATGCACACAACTGGTGAAACCTCAAGTCACCTACTGCCTAGACCCCTAAAATACTGATATTTAGTCTTAGGACATGGCCTCTGTAGGGCTAGAGCCTAAACAATCTGGGTCTAGCTCTTGTTTGGGATTTAAGCCTTAATGGGATTTTTATGGTAACCACTTTTTAATTCGGTGTTTGTCTTCTTCTAAACTATGGGTGTCATCCAATGTTAGATAAGCTTCCTTACCTGCCCCCCCCCCGGACCCTTCTCCCTCAGAAATATGCTCTGGAAGGTCACCTTTGCAACAGCATTCTGCAACGGTAAACTGTTAATTCTAGTTAACGGCCTCAGCCCAGTATACCTGAAGCAGCATCTCCACCCCATCGTTCAGTCCGGACACTGAGGTCCAGCGCCGAGGGCCTTCTGGTGGCTCCCTCACTGTGAGAAGTGAGGTTACAGGGAATCAGGCAGCGGGCCTTCTTGCTAGTGGCGCCTTCCCTGTGGAATGCCCTCCCATCAGATGTCAAGGAAATAAACAACTATCTGACTTTTAGAAGACATCTGAAGGCAGCCCTGTTTAGGAAAGTTTTTAATGTCTGATGTTTTATTCTGTTTTTAGTGTTTTGTTGGGAGTTGCCCAGAATGGCCGGGGAAACCTAGCCAGTTGGGCACGGTATAAATAATTTTATTATCATTATCATCATTATTATTATCATTATAGTTGACAATAAAGGGTTTTGCCCGTTACAAGTTCCTTGAAACCACTTCATTAGACTCCCTCTCACTGGAGGACACCCTTATTCCGTTGGAGAGAAATATATTCGCTGATTTTTCTTGGAACTCGGTAAAGAAGATGGTGGAGGCCCCTCCCCTGACTTCTACTGCCACACTGGTAAGGAAATCACTTCTCTTAACATATTATTGTAGCAGGGTAAAACTGTGCTGACTTAATTATGAATACAGTGGTGCCTCGCAAGACGAAAAGAATCCGTTCCGCGAGTCTCTTCGTCTAGCAGTTTTTTCGTCTTGCGAAGCAAGCCCATGGATGGCTTAGCAGTTTAGCGGCTTTTAGCGGCTTAGCGGCTCAGCGGATAAGCAGCTTAGAAAAAGGGGGGGAAAGGGGGAAAAAACCCGCAGGAACTCGCCAGACATTTTCGTCTTGCGAAGCAAGCCCATAGGAAATTCGTTTTGCAAAGCACCTCCAAACCCAAAAACCCTTTCGTCTAGCGGGTTTTCCGTCTTGCGAGGCATTCGTCTTGCGGGGCACATCTGTAGTATAAATTGACAAACTAATGTTAGGTAGTTTAACTAGTGATAGTGCATTAAATGATTTCTTCCTGGGCTCTAGCAAGGATCCACATCAAGAATTATGCTTTTTTTTGAACTTTCAGAAGATTCAGATGGCATCTGGGAGCCCCTTGAGTTCTGTGTATGAACTGAATAGGGAACTGCAGTTCCTTCTTGTAAGTATAGCTATGAAAATCACATTTCAGAAGAGAACTATTGGCCATATAGTAACAAGGATGGTTGCGTGGTTTTAAACAGCTGCCTTAAATCAAATAAATATTTGTAAGAATATGTGGGTGGCGCTGTGGTTAAACCACAGATGCTAGGGCTTGCCGATCAGAAGGTCGGCAGTTCGAATCCCCACGACGGGGTGAGCTCCCATTGCTCGGTCCCAGCTCCTGCCAACATAGCAGTTTGAAAACACAAAGTGCAAGTAGATAAATAGGTACCGCTCTGGCAGGAAGGTAAACGGCGTTTCTGTGCACTGCTGTGGTTCGCCAGAAGCTGCTTAGTCATGCTGGCCACATGACCTTGGCCAATAAAGAAAGATGAGCGCCGCAACTCCAGAGACGTCTGCGACTGGACCTAATGGTCAGGGGTCTCCTTACCTTTACCAAGAATACTCCAAATTTTTTTTAAAAATGTTTTGAAAGTCAGCTCACTCTGTAAAGATCATGGTAGTTCCAGTGGTATTTCTTTACTTTTTAAGAAATGGAACAAAGTATGAAGTCCCAAGTACAGTCCTAAGCACACTTACCAAGGAGGAGGAGGAGTTTGGATTTGATACCCCGCCTTTCACTCCCTTTAAGGAGTCTCAAAGCGGCTAACATTCTCCTTTCCCTCCCCCCCCCCACAACAAACACTCTGTGAGGTGAGTGGGGCTGAGAGACTTCAGAGAAGTGTGACTGGCCCAAGGTCACCCAGCAGCTGCATGTGGAGGAGCAGAGACGCGAACCCGGTTCCCCAGATTACGAGACTACCGCTCTTAACCACTACACCACACTGGAGTAAGGTCAAAGATCTCAGTGGGTCTTGTCTGAGTAAACATAATTGATTCTTAGTTGAACCAAAATCCTACCTTTCTTGGTACAGTTTCTTGGCAGAATTTAGACATGGTTTTTCTAGGGGTAGATCCACTATACATTTAAAACAGTGGTTCCCCCAAAAATTTTGGCCACCAATTTGGTTCCATAAACTTAACCCCTGTGTATCCTACCATAACCAATACAAAGCTCTTGAATAGTGATCTTTTTGTTTTGTTTACACGGCGCTGTCAAGAGTTTGGCTGAGAGCTTGAAGACTGGCATGGCTGACTGGCCTAAACTTGTGGGGGGGAAACCAGCTGTTGAACTAGTACAGAAACTTTTGAAAGGTAACTTTGTAGTATTCTGGAAATGTTTGCTGTGAAAAGCTGGGCATGCACCATAGCTCAGTTGTAGAGCATTTGTTTTGCATACAGAAGGTCCCATGTTTAAACTATGTCATTTGCAGGTAGAGCTGGGAATGCCCTCTACCTGAAACCCTGGCGAGCCTCTGCCAGTCAGTGTAGACAATACTGAGCCAGATAGACCCAATTGTCAGACTTGTCGTAAGGCAACTTCTTGTGCTTCCAATAGAAGTAGAGGTAAATTTGTTGTGCTCAGTAAATGTCCATTGCAGCCAAACTTTTTAGCAAAACTGTTTGCATTACATCAATGGCATTTGCATTATGTACTGATACTCTCCTATGTGTACCTTGCCAATAGATCTGTACTGTCATCCTCTTTCCCGCTTTAGATTTAAAGGACATGATGGACGGTTTGAATATGCCAAACAGTAGTGATGCTGAGGTATTCAGAGCTGTGAAATTTTTCATTGTTCATCATTGCCAGGGCAGTTTCAATCTGTAGTTGCTGGATATGTGTTGGCTGTTGATTGTTTGGTAACTTGACTTTTACGCCTCATAGGTGTGTATAAGGAGGGACTGTGCTCTTCAAACTCTCTTCCAGTGCAACTGCTTTTTGTTACTTTTTAAACTTAAATACCTTTTTATTTCTAAAATACTGAAGCAGTCCCTTGTTATGGTTGGGTCATATCCTGTTGCAATTCAGATTGGCACCGGCCACTTCCATTTATTTATTAAAAGTGTTCACTAAGTGGTGTGCAATTATTTTTAAATGTCATTTAAAAATGCAGTCTAAATATGATAAAAGAGCAATATAAAAGCATATAAAACAGATACAATATGAATTGGGGGATTCTAACACATAAAACAAGAGTCTGATCTTCTGGGTCAAGAAAAGCCTGGGCAAAAAGATGTCTCTACAAGACATCTGAAGCATATGATGTCTGCTGCTCTCACATGGGGCAAACAGAAAAAGGCATGCCACCGAATGAGCAGTAGTAGAAATGCTTGTTTTCAAGTCACCACCCTATGGTAAAAATATCATAGGGTGTGATGCAATGAGTAGAATTTATCCAGATGATCAAAGTTACCTTACAGGTCTATATTGGGGTAGTTTTTCATGTCCTGGGGTGCACTAGTGCAGCTCATTTCAGTGATGGGGACCTATTAAACTAGTCTAACACAGAGTCTGATGGGTTTGGGGTGGCATGTCTGCTCCTGTTGATTCCTTTTGTTCAGCCTTCTCCAACCTGGTGCCATTAGCAACCTAACATTGTGTGATCCAAAGGAACTCTTCCATATTTAACTATTTGGCCTTTTTTTTTTGCTACTGCTGTTGGTTAAAAAAAGGTGTAGTGTTTTTTGCTTCTTTATTGTAAATGCACAGTGATAGATTTATTTGAAGAGTAAGATATAAATAACTAAAATAATATTAAATCCATGCCTTTATTTTGAAGGATGATTTCAAAAATTATTTTCTGAATCTCCAGGATGATACTTCTGCAGTTTATGGCACTATGAAAACACATTTTAGCAGGAGAAGAGACATTGATTTTGTTGAGCAGTTCTGGTGTAAAATATGGAAGAGTAAGTATGTTTCTAGATGACCCTAGGTATCTTTTATTTTAAGATTTTTACCCTGTAAGAGAAATGACTGAAGGTTTATGCACTGTCCTGCTTATTTGTTTGTTTTTCATTTGAGCTACTTTTAATTAACACTGGTTTTATTTAATGCTTTGCACCCCCCTCCCAAGATGTTACTTCATATGAAGAATTGGTGAAGTGCTTCACGTTGATAATGAAAGCTCTCCAGCGTGGTGAATTGAAGACCTGGGTATGTAATGATTAATAAAGCTTACATCTTGGGCAAACCAATCCTATCTAGGGATGGTCAGACTTCAAGCTTGTGGGATCTGCCTTTTTTCCTGTAATCCTGCTGTCTGCAAACTGGAACCATGTGCAAAGTACTGTCTTAGAAAGTGGAGCAGGTATATCCTTATGGTTAAGGAACAGGGCATACGTTGGTGCCCAGGAATTTGTTTTCAATGCCAGAACCTGAGCTCGCTTTTGTTCTGCTGAAAAATCCATTCCTCCAGCCCACCACTTTCTTTGTTTCATTTTGGAAAACAAGAAGTTTTTTCTATTGTTCACCAAGAATTTCATTCCAAATTGTTAATCTACTGCAAATCCTCCAGAGATCTATCAGTAGATCCCAGTCTACCTTCTGACCACCCCTGCTATATAGTAATTATGTTACTGGGAAGTAGGCAGGGAGACAAGATGCACAGCTACTAGGCTAACTGAGCAGCTGTGGTATCCAGGAAGTATTTGGTCTGGAACTGGGATGGGGACAACCAGACAACCAAACAACCAAAAAAAATGACAAGCTCCTTCGGCATTCCTTGATGCTACAGTCCACCAATCGGGTTGCTTTGGAAAGGATAGCTACATTGCAGCCATTTTTCATGCTGGGCTTCCACCAAATCTTGTAACCCCCCAGCCAGAGGAACTACAATATAGTTCCCTTAAGTCAACCTTTTTCAGGCCTAGGGCCGCATTGACCCTTAGCCAACTCTCCAGGGGGCTACCTGCTAAAGTGGGTGGGAAATAAATACCTTTTTAATTAAATGCTGAGTACATAGATTAGAATCCCTCTTTCCCTTGCCTCTCGGCTCATTGTATTTTAATGCCTTCCATATTGACATGAGTTTTTTTAAAGCACTTTTTGTCAATTCTCTCACCTCAGATTTAAGAGAATGGGGGGGGCTTGCTTTGCTTTTAAACCAGCTGCTCTGGAATTACAGAAGTAAAGTCTCAAGACAAAGAAAACTCGAGGGGGGGAAATAGAGAAGGTGGTTTTGATTTGGATTTACCTTGATGAATCTCCAAAGAAGCACAGGAATATTGTTCTTAAAATATTGGACACAGTTGCAGAGGAGCTTCTCCTTGCTGGGCAGACAAAGCAAAATAAATCTCCCCCGCTGCCCCACACCAGCACCTCTTTACAACACAACTGCAGGTGCACCTCTCTGGCAGATCTCATTTTCTCTCCTTTTAATTTGAGTTGGTGTTACTTGAACTTGGACCAAAGTTTGTTCTTTACCACCAGGACTCAGCTCACAAACAGGCTGACGTAACTAATGCCTAGAAACCATATATTAAGTGATATGTTTTTTCTTTACTTGCTGAGTAACTGTAAGAAGTCTTGTATAGCCCTTGCAGAATTCCTATCAAAGCAGTTTCCATGTTATTTTAAGGCAGCTGCAGCTTCTACAAATGTAAATGGCTTATTGGAGCTCACTTTATACCTTCCTAATGAATCAGCCTCAAGGCAAAAGCAAACAGAAGGTGCTAAAGATCCTTCCAAAGACCATGAACAATCTGCTCATCCTAAGTCTTCATCTCAGCTTACGGAGTCTTGTGAAATGACAGTGCTCTCCGCAAAGTCACGCAGGAGGCTTCTGGGACAAAGTTCTAGTTTGATATAATTGGCACTGAACGGAGCATATCCAGTGAATTTACTTTGGTTTTTTTTTTTTTTAAGGACTAGGCTCGTGCTGGGGAATGTGTTGCATATTGAGGAGTCTTGAGTCACTGCCTGGTTGCCTGACAGCAATTTCTAGTTGCCAGTGGTGACCAGGAAACTTCTTTATGGCAGGTCTGCTTCCAGCCCCTAAGAGGAATGCTTTAGTTCAGCCAGTCCTATTCAGGCTTTGTAAGTGCAGGTAGGGCCAGGCAGAGTTTCACGGAGAATATATAGACCACTTTTTTTTCCTTTCCCACCCCTATGATACCTTTCCCAGCTGTGCTGAGGATAAGATAATGCATCTATATGGTATATCTCTGCCCGATTCTCTGAAATAACACTGCCAGTCAAAATTAGGCAACAGTGGGTGAGACAGACAAACAGCCTGTTGTGGTAAAAAGCAGCTTCTTATATTCTCAGTGGGCTCTGTTTTAAGGCTGGTACCCATGAAACCAAGCATCTGAAACCTAAGTAGCCAGCATGGTGGGAGGGTTCTGGAGAATGGGAAAGAGAAAATCTGTGTTTTCCTTTCCTTGCTCCTGAAATACAGTGCAGAGAAGGTAGGTGGGCTTTTTAATTTCATGTCATACACCTGCCCCCACCTTAATCCCTTTCTGTCAGGTTACTAACTATCTTAGGGGTTTGCAGAGGCCAGTTTTCTCCCCCACCCCACAATTTCCCTTTATTTGTTGTTGTTTAGTCGTGTCCAACTCTTCATGACCCCATGGACCAGAGCACGCCAGACACTCCTGTCTTCTACTGCCTCCCGCAGTTTGGTCAAACTCATGCTGGTAGCTTTGAGAACACTGCCCAACCATCTCGTCCTCTGTCGTCCCCTTCTCCTTGTGCCCCCAATCTTTCCCAACATCAGGGTCTTTTCCAGGGAGTCTTCTCTTCTCATGAGGTGGCCAAAGTATTGGAGCCTCAGCTTCAGGATCTGTCCTTCCAGTGAGCACTCAGGGCTGATTTCCTTAAGAATGGATAAGTTTGATCTTCTTGCAGTCCATGGAACTCTCAAGAGTCTCCTCCAGCACCATAATTCAAAAGCATCAATTCTTCAGCAATCAGCCTTCTTTATGGTCCAGCTCTCATTTCCATACATCACTACTGGGAAAACCATAGCTTTAACTATAACTATACCCCTCAATATTCCATAAATGCTGGAAACTTGCATGTCATGCTCTCTGTGAATTTAATAATAAAAAATTAATTTACAAACTATTGTATTTCTTTGTACCCAGGGCAGGGGTTGCTCTGCAGATGTTGCTGGGTTACAACAAATCTGACAATTTGCGGTGCTGGTTGGGTCTGATGGGAGTTGTAGTCCACTAACATCTGGAGGGCACTATATAGGCCCAACTATGAAACCACTATTATTACTTTTGAGTGACCCTGCTTTATTTCCAAACTAAGAGGTATTCTACTACCTGACTTTGCTAATTGAGGGAATGAGTATCAGTGAATGTATTTGGTTGAATGATTAGGGCTGAGCTGACTCGTATAGCCTTCAGAAATGGGCTCTCTTAAAACTACACTTTGTGCTGTAATTGTACTTCACTATATCTTATCAGTAGACAGGATGTATACATTTATTTATATGGATTATGTCTCTGTAGGTTCATCAAGGAAGTAACAGCTTACTGAGCAAACTGATTAAGCAGTCTTATAATGGAAGCATAGAATCAGTTTCTCTTAGTGGAGATACTCCAATTCAAATGCTTCTAGAAATTGGTGTGGATAAGATGAAGAGAGATTATGTTAGCTATTTTGTAGGTAAGTCTGTTTTGCACAGCCATCATGATATTGGGTGACTGCGTCCAAACAATCCATCACTTTTGAAATCAATCTCTTTCAATTAAAAAATCTAGATGGGCATGTCATGAAAAAGGATTTGAAGTTCTGTTGGGCAAATTACTTAATTACATGTTAGGACTGTTTCCATGAATGCTACTTTTGGATATAAACCAACAAAAGTGACTGTCTTACTCAACAAACGATCAGCCGAGTTTTCCAGATGGTCCTTGTCCTTACGTTGCTTTTCTACATTATCTTCACATAATATTTAGAAGATTTCTCTTTTTAAAAGACTATTTTTTTTGGGGGGGGGTTGCAGATAATTTTTTTAGGAGCAGAAAGTGTTCATAAGTCCCTGTAAGTGGGAATGGTGGAATATAAATAAATGAATGAGGAGGAGGTTTGCATTTAAAACAAAAGTACAAAGATAGAAGAGAGGGAATCGTTAGAGATCCATCGGAAGGGGGTACAATGATGAGTACCGTTTATGTACAAACTAAGTTTTCAATATTGGCTTCAGCACATTTCTTAAATCGCCTCCCATACAGAGAGCTATTGACCCAAATGTTTGGTTTTATTCCACTGTTATGTTTTACTGCCTTTGTTTGTTGGAAGGTATCTGGAGTGGCTGGGGTAACGCAGTCAGATGGGTGGCATATAAATAATACATTATTATGATTATGAATATTACTAATGAAATATGAATGTGTGCCAAGGTTTAAGTAGAAGTTTGCCAAAAATAATCTAACGTTTATCCCCATATTTGTTAATAATGTACAGTTTATGCACTAGAATCTTATTGATGGAATTTATTATTTTTCCCAAGTATTTAGCAACTAAAATTATTGGTTGAACCAGCATTTTTGCCACTGTACATCTGTCTTTTTATATGTGTTACTAGGCAATAGTTCTAGTACCAGTTTCCTTCTACATTTTTACATACCTTTAATGACTCTCTGATTGCACTTGGTGGTCTAGACTCCTGGTCATGCTCCTAGATCCATTCATTCAGGGGTTATTTTGCTGACCTAATTGATATTATCAATACATTGTATATAGCACTGCCACTAAAACAGGGGCCTTCTGCTGCCTGTAAATATTAGTGGTTTGCTGCCTGTGGTTGCAAAACTGCCCTCTTTTAAAAAAAGTTTTCTGAACCACTGTTCAATAAAAAAAAATCCCAGAGTGGGGTACAATATAATAAGCACAATAAAGCATAAATTATATTAGCATATAGAACTTTAAAACAGCAACAAAACACACAGATCCAGTAGAATTCTCCAATAAGAAGTCAACCAAAGGCTGGGATAAAAAAAAAAAGTCTTTTTAATTTGTTAAGAAGTTAAAACTCTGCTGTGGCCAACTTGAAAGGTCTCCTTCTCATCTGGGTTTCATCTCAAGTTTTCTCATTAGTCTTGGGCTCTTTGCAAAGCAAACTTGGAGGGAGGCTTGTGACTTTGTGTAATATCCCCATTTGGTTTTTTTTATATAAATGAGTTTCCCTTGTATTTAAAATTATGCTAAATAGAACTATCTTTGTTTCAGGCAAGGAATTTGCAACCCGTATTCACTTGGTAAGAGACTTCCAATTTTCCTCTGTTCAAAACAGTAGCGAATGAGTGGCCCAGCCTGCACAGTGCTAGTTCTACTCTGAGTAAACCATCTGGAATTAATGGACCTATGTTAGTCATTTCCATCCATTTCAATGGGTCTGCTCTGAGCAGGACTAGCATTTGATACAACTCGCTGATCTTGGCTACTTTGTTTCCCCTTGTGCTTTATCAAGAAGCAGTAAACCATAATCCCCGGATTAGCACTGTTTCCAAACTGGAGATGGTGGTTTGTTTCATTCCCAACAGACTATAGTCAGTGAGCCAAAAACAAACGTTGGTTACCATTAAGAGGTTTAAGGGAGTGGGGCAGACCATGATCCCAGGTTTGGACAGAACACTAGGCCAAGAATCATGGTTTGTTTCCACATGATAACGGGGGGAGCAAAGCACCTTTTCACAGTAAACCATTAACTATGGTTTACTATGATGAGCGAACTAGACCTTTTATGAGTGGAACTGCAGCAATTATTTTGGCTTAGTCTTTCTTGAGTAAAGTAGGGGTGAGCACTGTCTTGCATGTATTGAAGTATTTGCATTGCATTCTGTCTTAACCGAGCAATTTATATATATTTGGTGTCTCTCTTAAAAGCTATTGATTTTTGTTCTTTGCCACCTCTTTGTCTTGAAGGACTACTTCATGTCAACTTCAGTAGATCTGCAGGAGCAGGTTCAGCGCATCCAGAAACTCCACCATATGTTAGAGATTGTGGACAATTGTGTAGAACTTCTTAAACTTGAGCAAGAGAACCTCATCTTCTTGACACAGTAATTGTTTACCAGCAAATCTCAATAGCAAGGACAAGTGAATTCTCTGGAATACTGATATGTGGAAAGGGAAAATGGCCATCTTAATTGAGGATGGAGACTGCAATCCCAATCCCCACTATGGGTGGGGTAGAAATAAATTATTATTATTATTATTATTATTATTATTATTATTATTATTATTATTAAACCCTTCTTTTATTTTCCTGTGCATCATAGTGTGTACTGCTGCTAACTCCTTTCTCCATTTGTAAGAGGTTGTAAGAGAAGTGCAGCTGTCACAAAAATACAACTTGGGGGCAAATATATAATAATGATTGGATTATTGAGGTCTTGCTCTTTGACACCCAAGTTGCTGTGTGTCAAGTTTTTGGCCATAGAATATATTTCTAAAGGGGAGGGGGAGTACTGTTTAATTCTTAACAGCTAAGCTCTAAATCAGTGGCTCCCAATTTTTTTCCATACCACCAACGCCATGGTTACATAAATTAATACCCAGTGCCGCCTACTCTATAAAAACCATTATTCAGAATAGTGGCTTGTACAGCCTACTAAGGAAGATAATAATATAATAAAATTCAAAAAAATAACAATTAATTGCACATTTATTCAAAATCCAATAAAACTATTTAGTTCAGTTAATTCAACTATATTGATGATACCAGCTTTTCAAAGTCTGATGGCCATTTATACTTCCGCTGGCCCCCTGCTGCCCCCTTGCCTTTTAGCGCCTTCCAGAGGACAGTACCAGCCACTTTGAGAACCACAGCTCTAAATTAAAGTGTCTCTCTGCTCCTATTTAAGAAATCAAAAATCAGTTGAAGGGATTTCTGTTGCTGCTATTTCCTGTAAAGGCCCCTAAGTTTTTCAGCATGAATGTGCTCTTTGCACAACTCCTGTTCACTCTGGCACTTATGAAAATACCTTCCAAATAGGTTGCGATTTGCCTGAGTGTATCTCATACCTTTTTGCCAGCTGATCATTGTAAAGATTAAGGATGTGGCTGGTTTGGAATTACTTTGTAGGGATGAATAGGTAACATTCCCTGGGTATCTCTTCAGAGCGCTGATATTCAGAGAAATTCTCTTTTCCTAGGTCCTGTATAAATTACTACAAGGAAAACCCCCTGAATGAAAATAATGCATTTCAGCTACCAGTCAGGACAACTTTTGTGAAGGAGTTCTACCAAAAGTAAGCTATGCCTCAGTATTTGAACCCTGGAATTTAAATGCCTGTAGAGCAATAACTGCCAGGTTGTCTTATAATTGGCTTTCTTCTTGACTGTCCTTCAGTGCAAATCCTCAGGTCTGGAGAGTGGAAATCAGCAGTGGGCAAGGAGAGAAAAAAGTGAAAACAATATGGCAACTGAGCACCACAGTGCCAGCTGAACACATGGACTCAAGCAGTGTAGGTGAGTGGGTCTCTATGATCTGAATTTCAGTGTTTGTATTTGCTTCTTTGTCTCTCCCCACTCTGCCTCCTTCCACTTCCTGTAGCCTGCCTTGCAAATGTCTTATTATTGGGAATCTTATTTTCCAGTACTGGATCTGATGGCAGACTGGTGATTGCCAATGCAGATGCATCTTACATGTGGTTTAAATGGGTAGACCTGAGGCATGTCTACCCATACATACCAGCAAGGGAGAGGCTATTTATATGTACGAGAGATCACTGATTACAGTTCCTTTTGGCCTCCAAAAATGAAGGGAATTTCTGGGGTGTAGCTTACAGGAGTGTCGTTTTCTAGAAAGAGAAGATGATGGGTTTCTTCTAGGAAGTGTGTGTGTGATACTGAGGAAAGGAAAACAACAAGGGCGCTGGCTCAAATAACTCCCCAAACTAGTTCGTAGAGAGGCATTATAGTTTTTCAGTGAGTTTGGAAACAAGTTCCTTATTGGTTACAGTCAGGGCCATGCAGCTGATGGGTTGATTAATTTTGATGGCTTTGCTTTGAGGTCTTCAGAAAGGGAGAAATACCACCTTTCCACTTCCAGCTATGGCTGATGTAGTGGAGGTCAGATGTTAAGTCGAAGGTTACCACCAGAATGTAGATGACAGATCCAGATTTTATCTCAAATTGTTCAGAGATTCTCTGAAAAAAACATTGGACGTTTTGCTACTGGAAAGAACATCCTAGATAGACCAGGTCTCCACATTCTACCTAGGGACTATGTGTTTTTGTCTTAGTTATTCTAACTAAGATCCTGTGGATGGGCTTCTGTCCTCTTTTTCTGTGCAAGAAAGTGTTCCGTGTCAGTGAGTTTCCGGGTTTCTTGAATTGTATAGTTCAGCTTATTCCTTCACTCTGGGAGCTTCCAAACCTGAGAAAATCGCCCCCCCCCCCTCATGGAAAACACAGAAGTCTCCCCTTTTACTTAACCAGAAAAAGCTTCATGGATAAGTCCAATGTTTTGCTCTTAACATCCCGTGTAGCACCTCATAACCCACTTGTTGTGGTTTCTCTACCTGTCACCAGTTTTCTTTGGTCTTGCAGGTCTTCTGGAGGATACTGAAGATGGTGGCAGTAAAGAAATGTGTTTTATTACCTTCACCGAGTGCTCTCAGGTGTACTTTACATAAAATATTGGCAGTATTTCCTGTTCTTCCCATAAGAGCCTAGGGCATCTAACAATAGCCAAATAGAAAATCTACATAAGACAGTTATTAAAACCAATATAATAGTAAAAATGCAGTTGAGCGGATAGCAGGAAGAAGATTTATTTTGCATGCAGAAAGTTTTGAGAGAGATTACTGCCAATCAGTATAGATAATACTGAGCTGGACGGACCAATAATCTGACCCCAGAACCAGGCAGCTTTCTGTGTTCCTGAAATTTAGTAGTCACAGGCCTCTTGATACTGAAATTGTGCTTATGTCTAGTAACCGCCAATAGATCCATTGAAGATTTGTAGATAGTACTGAGATAGTACGTTCTGACTCTATATAAGACAACTTCCTTATGTTTAGGGAAGCTTTTAATGCCTGATGTTTTAATGTATTTTTAATCTTTTATTGGAAACCCCCCACCAGAGTGGCTGGGGAAACCCAGCCAGATGGGCGGGGTAGAAATAATAAATAAATAAATGATGGTGATGATGTTCCTGATAAGTGGACTGTTGGACTCCACTCCATCTTTGTACCAAAGTCAATACATGAAGCAGAGCTGCAGCCTTTAAGTTTAAGGTTTATTCTTTGCTCCTGCTAAACATTTATGTAGTGTCTACAGTGTGCCAGAAGTTAATATACTCATTTGTCCACAATACTTGGAATTTATGTTAGGTAGATGGGACTGAGAGGGAGCGAGGAGGGTTGTGGGCTAGCAAAGGAAAAGTGGGGATGTCGGGGAGAGTGGCAGTGAAAAATGAGGTAGTGAGGACTGTGTTGAAAAGCAAGACACTTCTATTGACAGGTAACTTACTAAAAAAAATTGCTCATTTTAGCTATTGAGTAACCCTTAACCAGTTGGCACCTACCTAATTCTCTATAATTCAAATAACTTTTTCTTAATGAAAGCCTCAGCAGAAGGTTGTATTTTTGCTAAATTAATCAGAAAAGACTTTAGACTGGTTGATCTCAGTGTTTGTTACGCTTCTGGAATGATGTAAAATTTGAAAAGTGTGTCACAGGGTTGGACCACAAGTATTGTCCTGATCTCTAAGAAAGGTTTTAAAAAAACAACCCAACAACTGTCATCCAATCAGCCTAATTCAGTGTTTCCCAACCTTGTGCCTCCAGCTGTTTTTGAACTACAACTCCCATCATCCCTGACTAGCAATACCAGTGGCAAGGGATGATGGGAATTGTAGTCCAAAAACAGCTGGAGGCACAAGGTTGGGAAACACTGGAATTGATGTTAAAATTCAAGCTAAGTTCTTTCTTTTACAAGCTGGAATTTTGGGCAGCAGCAAGTGAGGTTTAGTGTGGGATTTTCAACATTGAACTCTTCTTGGATATTATTTATATATTCCAGAAGGGCCATTTTTATGTAGCCTTTAATTTTTGAAGGCCACTTTTTACTTCAGAAGCAGACAAATGATATGTTAAATTCCTCTCCTAATTTAGATCAGAGATTGCTGTGCCTACTTAAGTCCTACAGCATAGTCTGAAGGCACATGATGCAGCCACCTTGCCAAAGGTGCTTGAGTTCCATATTGGAAAACAGATAGGTTATGAATGTAAAATAAAAATTTGCTACTTTGTTATAAAGTGTTCTCACTGAATTAATGGGTACAGCTATTTTGCTCACAATTGACCCAAAGGAAGTGTTGATTTAAAAGATGACTGATAAAGTCAGCAAAAAGATGAAATTTGGTTAGCCAATAGATGGAGAAATAAATGGGTGGGAACACTTTTTAAATGAAGATGTTTTATGAAAAACTTGTTAATGATGTTTCCTGAGTAGAATCAGCAGTAGAACAGCACTTAGGAGAATGCAGAGAGTGAAAACTGTTGGCACAACAATCTCACCCACCATTTCCAAATGAGTTGTCAAAGGCCCTGAAATTTGAGAAAAGAGTGGGGGCTAGATAAGTGCAGCTGTGCATTTTCATCAAAAACTACATTTGAGCAGCGTTGCTGTCATTATGCACTAAATTGGAATTATGAACAAATGTCAACAACACCCATAAGAACTTTGAAACACAAGGAAGCCCAATTCTAGATTCCTGTCTTTCCCCCCCTTTAACAGAATCTACAAGCATGTGAATGCTCAGATGATAACAAAAATGGGTTGTGCCCATTACTGTGAATTAGTCCGAGTATATTAGCAACAGTATTCTGCTGATACTCTTAATTTTTAAAGAAAGGGAAAGAAAGAGTTGTCAGTCTTTGGGGCAGCTTCACCATTTGCCATTCTGGTGCACACATAGCAGAGCACCCTCTCCCCCATCACTACTAACTATGCTCAGACGGTGCTTGCTCAGTGCTGGGAGGCAGCTTCCATAGTGCTGTACGTTGTGTCTCTAGTGAGAAAAAAATGTTACACTAAGATGGCTGCACCCATGACTTTTTCTGTACTAGCCCTTAAAGGTCATAGTGCACAACCACAATCATTCTACATCCTATTTCCCTACTTGACTTAAGAGACATAAGATTCTCTTAAACATATGTAATAATTTCTGAAGTGAGCAAAGTTCTAAAAGCAAATCTGAAACTTAAGTGTATTGATCTATATTACTGCTACAACTCAGTCTTTGTGATCTGGAAGAATCATCATTGGGTAGTTCAAATGAGTTACCTGCACTAAGGAGTTGGTTCATGGCTAAGCAGACTTCAGGGGCCTTCTGGTGCCAGTTTTCCACCTGCCAAATTGAATTGCTGTTAGCTATAAAGTAATAGAGCTGCAAAGGAGCAGTGTGCTCTTTAAAGATTAGTCCACATCAATGTGCTATTAAAAAACAACAACACCTGCTAGGTGAGGAACTAGCTACTGTGCTTGAAGGAAACCAGTGTTCGAAACTCCCATTTTTCTAGGCGCATTTTGCGACTGGGAATTTCAATAGCGCAAGCAATTTCTGAACTCCAGGCACAGTACTTCACTTAAGATTCCAGATTAAAACTGCCACTGCTGGTGCTGAGGGTGTGGGAGGAGAAACTCCTGCCTGCTCAACTTCCAAGAAATCACCACAGCATCAGGCAAACTGAAAGGCTCTGCCTCTCAGCTGGCCTTACAGAAAGGCAGCGTTTTGAGGGGCCCTAATAATAATATTAAGGGGGCAGGCAGGGGATGTAGGGCTTTGTTTGTTTTTTTGCAGTCTTCAGATGAGGACTAGACCATGTGAAAAATGAGCATAAGGTTTTAGCTGCAGTTCATTTTCAGCTTTGTATTCTTGTTATTAAATAGTGTGCCTAGACATTCCATTGCTGCATCCATAACCTAGGTTTAAGGTGCCATTAAGCTCCTAGCTTTCATATTTCAGTTTCTAACACTGAAGGAAACCATGAGTGCAGAGAATAACCAGCATGGATGGAGCACTACAAAGGTTTTGGACTACATAAAGCAAAAATTAGCAGAAAGTGGCCTTACCTCCCTTGGGTTAGGAAATCCATTTGCTTCAACTATTGCCTTATAATAGTGAACTGAAGCTTTTGGGTACCGAGGTTTGTTCTGATATTGAAAGTCAACATAGTAGAGTCCAAATCTCTCAGAATAACCTTGTTCCCATTCAATTTTATCCAGTAGAGACCAGGCAGTGTAACCCTGTATGTTAACACCATCCTTAGTAGCTGAAAGAAAGGACCATATGGTTTTGTTAAGTGTGAGACTTGATACGTGTTCTTGATTTGCTTTATGTGATTATTTGACTTAAACTTCACCTTTTAGCATCTCTTTAATATACCCCTTAAGATAATTGATTCTCCATCACACAGCTGAGTGTACAGTAGCTTTTCTGGAATGCCATTCTCAGTCACATAAATGAGTGGGTTTCCATATTGTGCCTATAAACAAAAAGAGAAAGTCTTCATTGATATGTGTATCAAAGGCAGAGCTGCCCTTGTTCCAAGAGCCATGGGTGCATTTTGCTGCACTGAAATTGGAGCTGGGTTCCTAAGGCAACGAAAACCAACGTATACATTTTAAGGGTAGCTGGAGTGATCCAAGATAATTAAAATATTTGTGGTTATAGAATGCAGTGCTAGTATGTTAAAAGGCTAAAAACAATTTGATTGCAAGTTCTGTTGAGCACTGGAGCCCAAACCAACACGTACCCATGGGGTGCTCCTTTAAACCCTTGTTTGATATAATGGCACTTCCAGCTGCAGCTAGTTCCAGTTACGGTTTATTAAAAACCCAGGGATAGTGAACCTGTGGCCATGTAGATGCTGGACTCTAGCTTCCATCAGTTTTAGCTAGCACACAGCTAAGGATAATGGGAGTTGTATTCCTAAGAGCACTCGGAGGGCAGGGATTCTCCATCCCTGGTGTAAACCAAATGTCATGCCTGTATGCATTCATGCATTGTTTGGTAGTTTGCTTTCACGTAGGTATATGTAATTTCTTGATTTCATCACACTGGATAACTTGCAGCTGACTCTAGAGAGCTCTCTCAGTTGAAAAGCATTGCATTTACCTTGATAGAAAAGTTGTTTTTAGTGACCTGGTGAGTCTTGTTCTCTGATGCAAATCAATTGATGCTGGAAGTCATACATGCACATGTCAACCAGCAAAAGACAAGCTCTGATGTGCTTATAATGTTTACAATACTTCCAACGATAGAATAACACACATCTTGCAAAGAGGAAGACTCTTTAAGGAAGCACACATTACCTTGACAAAGTTGAGTAGTCTTCGGAAGCCCCAAGGCACAGCGTATACCCACTGGGACCCTGCATTTGGCCACTTGGGATCCACCAATTCAATCAAATCTCTGTCAGTGAAATAACTTAGCTCTTCCGACGGATAGTTCTTTTGTGAAATGTAACGGGTGGTGAAATGGCTTATTCCAAGGAAGTCTGCTGTACCCTTAATGTAGCTCTTCTCTTGTGCTGAGAAAACTGGCAGTCTTGATGCCAGTCTTTGCTTGGCACTTTTTCTACCTTTCACGGCAAGCATGAAGAAAAAGCAGTCTGTGTAGTTACAGATAGGTAGCCGTGTTGGTCTGCCATAGTCAAAACAAAACAAATTCCTTCCAGTAGCACCTTAAAGACCAACTAAGTCAGTTCTTGGTATGAGCTTTCGTGTGCATGCACACGAAAGCTCATACCAAGAACTGACTTAGTTGGTCTTTAAGGTGCTACTGGAAGGAATTTGTTTTGTTCAGTCTGTGTAGGTATGTGTAGGATTGAAGCTTTCTTACCTTTGCTTGTTTTAGAAAGAGCACATATGCTGGCTACAACATCCAAGCAGTGAAGCTCTCTTTAGCAGTCACTGGCTGTATTTCTGTAGTCATTAATGCCTCAATTAGACCCTCTTCCTGATTACAGTGGGATAAGCTCAATAGAAGTGCATTAGGTTGTAGCCAATGCGAATCCTATTCAGAGTTGAAATTATGAAATGAAGTGATATTAATGGATGCAATACAGCCCATTGCATCCACACTAACTGTATCTCTAGTGGCTGGTGCCTGGGACTGGTAGAAAAAGAAGAGCCAACACAGTTTAGTCCCCATCTTCCTCCCTGCTGTCTTCAGCAGAATGGAGACCAAGGAAGAAGAAGCTGGCAAAACCACCCTGTGTAAAGAGGAGGCAGGCAGGTGGGGGAGTGGCCTGTTCATCTTAATGGACCAGGCTCCACTGCTGTATATTCATTGCATTTATGTCCCACCTTGTCCTCCAGGCAGCTCAAGGTGGTGTGCAAGGTTCTCCCCCTCCTCAAGCCCCACAACAACCCTGTGAGGTAGGCTAGGATGAGAGGCAGTGAGTAGTCCAGGGTTAGCAGTGACTGGAATGATACGAAGTTGAGGAGAAGTTGACCCCTGTTCTGGTCACACAGGAATTCAATACTAACATGAATTGGATTTAGCGTTCTGCCCATCTTACCTTAATTATATGATGCGCTGCTTTGTAAGCTCCATCCGATCCTAGTTTGAGGCCTGGCGCATGCTGTCCTGTCTCATAGCCTTCTATTGCGATTGCCTGGAAACATTTGTTTCACTTAGGGTGCAGAGGCAGGGAAAGTACATAAGAACTGGCACTGTCAAATTAAACTGCGCCCTGGCCAGTAATCGGCCACATAGTCCACACACAGTATGTTTTAGCTCAGGGGTCAGCAAACTTTTTCGGCAGAGTGCCAGTACATTGTCCCTCAGACCTTGTGGGGGGCCGGACTATATTTTGGAAAAAAATATGAACAAATTCCTATGCCCCACAAATAACCCAGAGACGCATTTTAAATAAAAGCACACATTCTACTCATGTAAAAACACCACACAGGCCCCACAAATAACACAGAGGTGCATTTTAAATAAAAGGACACATTCTACTCATGTAAAAACATGCTGATTCCCGGACTGTCCGCGGGCTGGATTTAGAAGGCGATTGGGCCGGATCCGGCCCATGGGCCTTAGTTTGCCAACCCATGTTTTAGCTTCTCTATATAACATTCTGCATGTTTACTCTGAAGGAAAATCCCTCTGTATCCACTGGGCTTTAATCACATTTATATGTGCTTAAGACTGCAGCCTTTAAATTGGGAAACTAGTCACCTCCAAGCCTGTGATGTTATATCTTTAGGGTTTCAGGGTTTCCTGCAGAGAAAAAGTACTGCAGGTTAATGGCTTTAGATGGTCTCTTTGCAACCGTAAGGAATACACGTGGCCATGGGAATTACATAAGATATGCAGAAGGGAAGCTATACCTTTCCCCTTCCGTGGCTGAAGGTGGTATCAAGGTCTTTGTGTTTGAAGGAGAACAAAGAACAGGCAGTGTTGAAGTGGGATTGGAAGAGGCATAAAAGAATGGCTTGAGGGGGAAGCAAGATCTATGGAGACCTTCCAACTTCATCTTAGCCTGTATGCATGTACAAATAACGGGGATGCGGGTGGCGCTGTGGGTTAAAACACAGAACCTAGGACTTGCCGATCAGAAGGTCGGCAGTTCGAATCCCCGTGACGGGGTGAGCTCCCGTTGCTCGGTCCCAGCTCCTGCCAACCTAGCAGTTCGAAATCACGTCAAGTCCTAGTAGATAAATAGGTACCACTCTGGTGGGAAGGTAAACGGCATTTCCGTGCGCTGCTCTGGTTTGCCAGAAGCAGCTTAGTCATGCTGGCCACATGACCCCTCGGCCAATAAAGCGAGATGAGCGCTGCAACCCCAGAGTCGGTCACGACTGGACCTAAGGGTCAGGGGTCCCTTTACTTTTATCACAAAGACCACCACAAGCTTCCAGTGATCATTCTAAGGAAACCATACGAGGCCAGGAAATTGAGAACAAGTAGTGATTAACCTTCAGTTCTTTCAACAGCTGAATGTCATCCTACAAGCAGAGGGGAAAAGAGGATGAAATAAATTAGTTTTGCTCACGTCTTTAAAAACATCCTACAGGTATTGCTGCAAATTGGAGATTTGCAAGGCTGAGTCAGGCTAGTGATCCATCCAACAGCATCCTGCTTACCGAATTTGCTGAAATTCAGTCCTGAAAATTTGGAGGGTTGGGGAGGAATCTTTAACGGTATAGTAGCCTTTGCATGACGAATCTGCTGTGTGGTTCATAAAGACCTTCCCTGCTTGATGCCCGAAAGAGTCCCAGATACTTGGGCCTTTTCTATCCTTGTCCCAGGCGCCTTCAGTTTGGCAGGCAGAACTGCCAACGCCCCAGAGGAACCCTGAAGATATCGACAAATGAGCACAGCAAAAAACAAGTCAGCAAACAGGAGTCCCACCAAACCATTTCATTTCTGTTTATAGCACATTTTCCCCACGGTGTACGTGACTTCGCCCAAAGAATTCTGGGAACTGTAGTTTGGTAAGGGTGCTGGGAATTGTAGCTCTGTGAGGGTTAAACTACAGTTCCGAGGATTCTTTGGGGGAAGTCACGTGCTTTAAATGGATGGCGTGTATGCAGCCTTGCAGAAACCACAATCAGATAGCAAACTGCTGTTTATATTGACACCCAGGGAACTGCTCTCTGTCTATGCAGCGTATTGTAGTTGAACAATAATTCCTTTATGTGCACTTGTATGTTTGTGCCCAATTCTTTAATCTGGCTTAGGTTATTACAGTTTCTGGTGTGCTGTGCAAAAGGGAGAGGAGAGCGAAAGGAAAAAGGTATTTGAGAAAGATTTTTGTTAAAGTAGAGCTTTAGCTGTTTATGTCAAAGTATTCTCAAGCTTGCATTTATGAGGGTTGGCACGTTAAACATTTTTTGGCACTGGATTTTGGCAACATTGGTTCATTTGTTATCTCCAGCCCCGAACTAAATCTACCTGTTTGGAAACAAGTCCTAAAACGAACAGCCACATTAGCCACATTTCCCAGCCCACCAGATTTTTTTCTTCTTCCAAAAAAGGCACTAAATTTTAGATTACAGTAGCCACAGCCCTGAAGTAAATGTATCTCTTCGGAAACAGTACCCAGATTGGCAGTCCTGCCACTTTTTTGTACCAAAAACCATACAGTCTTGTGGCACCTTAGCTTTCTAATGAAGCAGATTATGGTCCATGGTCACTGAATAGATAGATAGATTAGATAGATAGATAGATAGATAGATAGATAGATAGATAGATAGATAGATATTGCATTTATATCCCACCTCTTCTCCAAGGAGATCAAGCGATTCACCCTGAGTTGCTTGCAGGGTGCTTACAGATCTTCCCATTAGTCATTTGTTCATCCCCACTTTTCAATGTGTTTCCCTGTCACTTACTTAACCATAAAATGCCTGTTTATTTTCCTTTTTTTTTAAACGGGGATGACAGAGCACTTCCATTGACTTTTAATCACACAGACCTGGGCAGGGCCAGCCAAAGACATTTTCGCATCCGAGGCAAACCACAAAATGGCTCTCCCCTTACCCAGTGCATGTCAGGAAAGAAGGGGTGGGTGAAGATCTACATCAAGAACAAGAGTGGGAGGAGACCACCAGCAGATTCTATGGGCTGAGAGGCTGCTCTAGAGAATTGCTTGGGGAAGGGGGCTGCCAAGGAGTTGGCAGTTCCGGCCTCCAAGAAGCCCACTGCAGTCATCACTGCCATCGTGGCAGCAGTAGCGGGTGATGCATTCCTTGGAGGTCAGATCTGCCCCTGGGGATACTGCCGCCCAAGCCGGTCACCTCCTCTTGCCTCATGGATGGGCCAGCTCTGTTCCTGGGATGTATTTAAATCCCTGCCACAGAATACTGACAGCCTGGAGGTGCCCTAATAAATTTGTTAGTCTTCAAGGTGCCACAAGACTTGTCTTCAAAAAAGCAGGCAATCCTGGGTTGACAGATAAATTCACAATCTCTCACCACCCCCGAGCAAAAAAGAAAAGAAAACCAGCCATAGATGGAATATGCATTTTGAGAAAACTCCGTAATGGAAGGAAGATGGGCTCTGCTTTGTCCACAAGAAGTCCTCTGCAGGCTTTAGACCCTGTGGCAGGCCAAGCAGAAAGGCTGCTCCCAAAACACACATCTGCACTGCTCCTTGTACCAACATTGCAATGAAACGGCTGTCCCAAGGGTCCACCTGATGGAACAAAAACACATCTGATCAACATTTCAGGGATATTCCAAGCAAATCTAAATGTTGCCCTTCCTTAAGCTAACCTGTTTGGAATTAAGGACTGCCTCACAAGATCAGAAGAAGGCCCATCTTCTCCATTCAGCCGCTGCCAGTGGCCAGCAGGATGCTTCTGTGGAACCTTTGCAGCATCTGGTGAGCAGAGAGACTGCTGCTGAATAGAGAGGCTCCATTTTGTTACTGCAATGAACAACAGCTCTTATCCAGGACTGATCTTTTACTCCCCAAAAGGAGTGTACCTTCTTATTGGTTCTTCCAGATTCTCATCTAAAAAGAAACCATTGAAGATTCAGGTAGGGCAACCCTTGCTAATCTGGTTTCCTCCAGTCATTTTGGAATGCAACACCTGTCAGCTTCAGGCAGCACTGCCTGCAGTGATGGTTATTGTGGTCCAAGCCTTTTGGAAGCCACCGGGTTAGTAAAGTCTGATGGCTGCTGCCCTTTAACAACAGCTTGACACACAGCTCGCGTCCTATTGCTCTATCACCAGGGCCCAGGAAAAACGTCACTTGCTTCCCTCTACCCCATTCCAGGAAAGCAGGCCCAAACTGCAAGCAGAAAACCTGTGTGAATAATTACTTTAGCAACAATCAGTGCTAAGATGTGTGAGAGTCAGTCTGAAAATTCTGATTTATAATGACACTCTTGTACTCTCTTGATCTGGAGGCATATTTATAAATAACCTTGTATGCTACCTGCTAATTAAAATAGCCGCTGCCCCCCTCACTCAATTACTGTTCTCTTTGTTTGCTCTTACCTGCTAGTTTTCCTTGCGTGGTGCTCTGATGGGGGGAGACTTCCACATAGAGCTGGAAAACTACCAGAGCACACACAACAAATTCACCTTTACATTACTTTACAGATTGCCTCATACATATGGTAGAAACTTCTAGGTAGAGCACCACCCCATCTATGTTCTATGTTAAAACAAGAACAACGACAACAACAAAAAGCGCCCTACAACAATACAGAACAATCCTTCTATTTTGTCTGCAGCCATTGGTGCAGCAAAGGATTTAGCTTAACTATACAAATAGTTTCCCCTTCCTCTTCTTTTTTTTTTTTTCTTTTTCGCAAAGGACTTACTTGGTAAGCACAGCTTCATAATGAAGGACAAGCCCCATCACCATCAGTGGGAATTTTTAGCGTGGAATCTTCCTTGAACCAAATGGGACTTGGTCACTTTCATGCTCTTTTTGCCAAGGCTTTGTTCATTTCCTGGGGGGTTCTGCAAGAAACTTGTTGGACCGCAAAAAGTGGTTTTGCCAAGTGCAATGCAAAGGACATGACAAGAGCTGTCCAGCAAAAGCAGTTTTTCATCTTTCAATTGAGCAAGAGCACCTACTGAAGAGTTTTATTGACTACTAATGAGTGTTTCCAGGTGCAGGCTTAAATTGCAAATGGGTCGCTGAGATTTTGCAAAGGGAGGAGGAATACAGGCTCTGCAAAAAAAAAAAATACATGCTTGAGAAGCTGCCTTTCCTCAATCAACGCTCATCTGGAAGCACCCAATGGGGAGGGGGGGATCCCATGAAACTGATCAGAATGAGGACAGAATGAGGAGATCACATATCAAAGCAAGAAGGAATGAGGTTATCCCAAAACACAGAGTTTTCAACTTGGAGTATGACGACTGGCGAGGAAGTTTTTTAGTGAGTAGTTCACTTTTCAAATATTGGCATTCTCTCCTTAAAATTAATAGTTGCTGCTCTAATGCTTGATGACTGGCCTCCAAACAATTGAATTCAAATGGTGACATCATCTCCACTATCCACCCAGAACGCATCTCAATTTAAGCTAGGCCATCAGCCTTTGATAAGACCAGAGCCAGCATCAGCTGGGTGTTGTTAGAGCTTTGGATAATTGCACCAATTGAAGCTCTCTCACTCACCCACCCACCCAGCCACCCAGCCACCACCTTTTACAAAAGTGAAATCTATTCACAGCAGAGTTTGGAGAGAGCCCTGCCTCCTGGGCCCAACGCAGCAAAGGCAGCCACACAGACAGGGCTTTGGAGTAGCTCATCCGTAGGGCACAGATAGCTTCATCTGACACACACACCACAGGTGAATTGCCCTTGGGTCACTTTCACAGCCATTAAAATGCCATTACTGTTCTTTTGCAGATCCCTGACTCTGATGAGCAGCCCCTTCAGGCAAAACCGTAGTGATGGCGACACTTTCGAAGCAACCAGGCATTAAAATTGGCCCAAAGACAAACCATAGAGGTCAGATGGTTCCATGTTCCATTCCCCCCACAAGATGGCAGCATTAGAATAACACTTCCACTTGCCGCCTTCTTTTCGTTCCCCTAGTGCAAGCTCTGAGCCGCCTTTCTTAAAAGACAGGGGAAATCAAAGCCTTAAATTAGGCCAGTGTGGTCAGGCGAGATTATCTGGCGCTATTTGGTCTTGACGTTATACTTTCCTGACTGTTGAGGCTTCTTGTTCAACCCTTCCATGCTCACAAACTCCGGAAACCAAAGAGTGGTGTTAGTGGAGGCAAGGCAGGCCACAGTGAAGAATGTTCAGAGATGTTAAGAGACAAACAATTATTCATTAGGGGGTGGAGAAAGGTTAGGGGTGCAAGTCGGGCTGTGGGAGGCAGCACAGTACGAAAGTGGAGCATTAAGCAACATGTCAGCCCCAGCAGTGGAAGTCGAAGACCCCCAGTGGGTTGTCAGTTCCAATTAGCCAGAGCTGTATATTTACTCTGTAATCAAGCTATTAATTGGTTAATCACACTGAGTAATCAACTAATGCTTCCAGGCCTAGTTGGTAGCACTCTGACATTCACGCAGCGCCTCAGGCAACAATTCGGCGACATCAGCCCAAGTTCGCTCTCTTATCTTGTGTAAACTAGACTTTAAAACATGAGCATTTATGTCACGGAGGAAGCAAACATCTGCAACTCAGCACCTTTCCCAAAGATTTTGATTTCAGTGGCTGGATTTTATTACCTGGTGAAGGGGGGGTAGTTTATATAGTGTTTGGGGAGAGTTCAAAGTGCCTCACACACATTTTTGCAGCAACCCTTAATAGCAGCCTTGTAAAGTAGGCCACAATTGTTCTTGTCCCAATGCGCATGGGGGGGCTGAGGAAGATGAGCATGCCTTCCAACATTTTTCACTGTGCCCGCAGCTAAACTGAGCAGTATTAAATTCTCTGTGCATCAGCTGAGCGGGAGTTCAGTTGTGCTTTCTGCAGAAATTGACTGGCATGCACAGGGATTGATTGGCCCTGTTTGGCGCAGGGATTGACTATGTGAGCCAGTTCCCTATGGAGAACTGGCACATGCAGTCAAACCAAGGCAGGAATGAACTGCCTTGGGCTCAGCTGATGGGTGAGGAGAGTTCAGTCCTGCTCAGTGAAGGGATCAGCTGCACATGCAGCCGAAAGCAGGACTCAATTTCCTACCCATCAGGTGGTGTGTTGGGGTTCTATCTTGCTCAGTGCAGGGCTCCATTGTGCATATCAAACCTGCCCATCAAGGTGCGCACACCTCTAACTGACAGGTGGACGTGGTTTAACAAAACTTCATGTGCCAAATCAAAACTCCTGCTGGACCAGTATTGGCTCACCAGCCACAAGTTCCTGCCACTCTCATGTCCCAAAAGAAGAGATCGTTTTTCAGGCTAATGGCAGTACAGGCTCAACAAACAAGCACAGGGTCCAGAAGTCGTGATTCCAAGGTACAAGATCTGCAGGACTGAATGGAAGCAGTGAAGATGTCCCAACCATTGCCATGCCTCACGCTCCTTATGTTGTTGGCATTTGTCTGTCTTGAAAGACAATGGAGTGCACCTCTGGTGGTGAAGTCGAACACCAGGGTGTTAGCAGCAGTGAAGTGACCTCCCTGAGCTGAAAACCTGGGCAGTATGCATACCCTCCAACATTTCTCCGATGAAAATAGGGACATTCTACAATACCCTCCAACATTTCTCCAGTGAAAATAGGAACATCCTAAGGAAAAGTGGGATATTACGGGATCAAATCAGAAACTGGGGTGGCTTCTCTAAATCAGGGACGTCCTTGGAAAATAGGGACACTTGGAGGGTCTGAGTGTGTATGGAGGTCCTGGGCTGCCCAGATGACAAAACCACACCCTCAGCCTTGCTGATGTGGTCCAAAGGAAAGACGAGCAATGCGTTTGGAACCAGCTTGGCTGCAGGAGTTGCCGGAAGGAGGCATGCAAAGCACCATCCAACCATCTTAGTGTCTCCACTCCGTTTCTTCTCCCGAATATATCCTTCAAGGTTTAGGACCAGAGTTCTCCTCCTCCTAGGTGGGCTACCTTGACCGTTGGACCCACAATTGGTCTCTTTGCCTCAAACTGCCAGAGCCTGTCTTCACATGCAGTGGAAGTCCCTAACTCACTGAGGGTTTGAGACCCATCAACTAGCCTCTCCTGGTTTAGCCAGCCAGTCATAGCCGTTCCTGGGATGTGGCTGCTGTCACCTGCTGACAGCTTCTAGGAGCCACAGGTGAGAGCTGAGCATTTTTTGTACACATTGCTTAGCTAGAGAACTGCATTGTTTCAAGAAAGTATGAATTTGGTAGTTTTGCCTTTAAATGTGAACTGAATCAAATACCTCCCCCCTCTCTACTGAATTATATTTTACCCTGGGGGTTATATTTTACCCTGTGGGGGCAGCACACTAGCCTAGGGAGTGCTGGCACACACCGCTCTGTTTCCCAACACCTTGCTGCCATGCCCTTCTCCTTAGCATCTTCCTCACTCTGCCTAATGGTAGGGCCAGCTCTATTGCTATGCATCGCTTTGATCCATAAAAGATTGATGCATATCGCAGAAGGAAGCGGTTGCTGAATCACTAGGAGCATCTCTGCCATGTAGCTCTCATGGAATGTTAGGACTGCATTGCAGAGGGCTGTGAATAATTTCCCTATCCAAGAGGAGCGCTCGCTCCACAAATCTTTCTCCAACACTGAAGAAGCCCTGTTCCAAATAGGAAAAACACACTTAGCCAGAGGTCCTTGTGTGTGCTGTGTGTGTGTGAGTTAGCAGTGGAAGGTGCTCGATTGGCTGTGCCTTGCCTTGCTTTTCGATACAATATCCTGCAGCGTGAAATGAATGGCTGTATTTAGAGGTATCTGGAAGTGATGACTGATACTTGGAGACATTAAAAAGCTTTTTATTTTCCACATGAACTCTCCAACCTGGCATAGCCACTACAGTGGAATATTTTTGGAGCTGAGGTCATCTGATTATTGTTTCCTGTGTCGTGGGGTGAATTCATTATTATTATTATTATTATTAAAAAAGAATACTTAAAATTTCAAATACGTATATTCTTAAGTTTCTTAAGGGCTCACGTGTGTGTGTGTGTGTGTGTGTGTGTGTGTGTGTGTTTTCTCCAGCTAACTTTGTTGGCATAGTTTGAAGAAAAGAACTTTGTCTCCTGTGGGATTATTACTTAGCTGTAATCATAAAACAAAACAAAAAAACAAAAAAAAATGGATTTGTGCTCATTCCAGCTAAATTTGTAACCCTTTAATGCTCCGCCAGTTTGCTTGCTAGCCAGCGATGCAACATTTAAATTTTGTATTTAAATTTATTAAAAGCTAGGAATTAAGAACATTTACTTGATTCAATTGTTATCGTTACAGCTGACAGCTAATTAAAACATGTTCTTTCCTCATTTGGCTGGGTTTCTTGGAAGGAAGGAAGGAAGGATCAGCTCAGGTCGTCTAGTTCCAAAGGTTTGTGAAGTCAACAGGATTCCTGCACTGTTACTTACTGAGTTTCAGATCCTCTTTACCCTGTAAACATAGCTTTACTTTGTACCCCTTTACATAGCTCCTGTGACTACCTCTGAGACTGATGAAGTGATGAGATTTCTGTTAGAGGTCCATTGTGTTTTCCTCACCCAGTATATTTCTTAGACTTCCCTGGAAGGAGGATTGACCCTGGTTGTTGTGGGGTGCTGGTGTTCAGACTTGCTGGGCTCCTGATCAGGCCCCCCTGCAGCACGGGTTCTGCTGCCAATTTCTCTGTCAGCCCAAATAGGGACTTCATGCACCTTACAACAGTGCAGTTCAAAGTTGCTCCGTAGCCATTATCCATTTTATTCATATTAAATATTTTTATTGGATTCTCTAGTTTTACAAAGCTAAAAATGAAAACAATAAGACATAATAACATTCTTCATTTTATGATCAAGGCTGATAATCAAAGCTTTTCATTACTTTGTATTCTTATGTTCTCCAGTGGACTTGCCCATCATCTTTTCTCCTTCCCTGTTATTGGGCAATTTGGTACATATACCATTTGGGATACTTGGTTGCATCATTGCTAAGACATCTTTACATTTTTACTCTGCCAGGCTTAGGGTACCTTTAGTTACCCTACTCGGAATTATGGGAAGATTATGCTGTTCTGTTGCATGGGTTTTGATGTTTTACGACGTTTTTATCTGGTGCAGTTTTGTACTGTTAATTTTGTTGATTTGACACCGCACCTTGCTTGTAAACCATTGTGCAAACTTTCCTATGAAAAATGGTATTGAAATACTTTCAATAAATAAGACAAAGGTTTAATAGCAGGTACCATCTGTTTCTTCTGTGGGCTGGATTTGTTCCAACCCAACAGAGTTTCCTGTTCCATCTTCCATAGGTTCCCTCTTATTTCAAGGCCAAGAGTTTGTGCAGAAGACAGAAGAGATTCCAACTGGAACTGACAAATATTCATTTAGGTTATGGCATAAACAGACCATCAGATACCCAGATTGTTCCTTTTATCGGCGTGTAGCATCAGCACTTGTTTAGGTTCCCTTGGGAAGTCTGCCTTTCAAGTCGATATTAATTATGTACTGTTAGACAGTAGCTACCTTGAATGAAAAGGAACAGCTTTATTTAACGCGTGACTTTGCAGGCACTCGCTCCGCTAACCCTGCCATGTTTCGGCTAAAGCCTTTCTCTGGGTGTTGGAGAGTAAACTGCCTTTAGTTCCTGGCTGCAAAGTTTTTTTGGCTTCTTTTAACAATATTATAGGAAGAAAAGACCATATGATGAGGCAGCTGGATCAGGCCAATGGCTCATCTAATCCAGCACCCTCTTTTCACAACACCCAACCACATGCCTGTGGGAAACCAGCAAGCAGGATTTGAGCACAAGAGCTCTCTCCCCTCCTGTAGCTTCCAGAAGCTGGTATTCAGGAGCACTGCTGCCTCTAACTGTGACCATTGTGGCTGGTAGCCATCGACGGCCCTCTTCTTCATTAAATTTTCCAATCCACTTTTAAAGCCATCTAGGTTGGTGGCCATCACTGCCTCCTGTGGAAACGAGTTCCACAGTTCAATTACACAGTTCAATGAAGAAGTACTTCCTTTTGTCTGTCCTGAATCTTCCAACATTCAGCTTCATTGAATGTCCATGAGTTCTAGGGTTATGAGGGTATTAGGTAGTGGGTTGACAAAGCAGATGACACAGAGATTTCTCCAAGTGGTTCTTTATAGTAAGCTGGAACTGAACTGAACTGAACTGAACAGCTCAGCCGGCCTGCTTTTATAGGCAGCCGGCTGAAATATACTCGGAGTCGAGAGTGGATTTCATGCTCTTTATTCAGCTCATAGTGGTGAGGAGGAATGGAAGTTCCCCCAGAATGTTTGCTTTATATACATTATTTACACAATGGGCCCCACGTGACTGGTTAATTCCAGGATTCACCTGTAGGCCAATCAGGTTGCGGATTCACTTCCACCTGGAGCTGGATTGGGTGGCTCCTGTGGACCAATCAGACTGCTGCATTCTGGATCCTATTGTTCTAGGACCAATCAGACTGCTGCATTCTGAATCCTATTCAACTCAGTACATAACACCGACTGTCAACACTGTAACAACAACATCCCAGGGTTTCCCGCCTAATTTAACTGACGTGGACCTGAGTGAAAACTATATACACAATACCCCTGATGGCCAGGGTGAGAACTTAAATACATAACAGAGAGAGAGAGAGAGAATAAAAAAAGTTTCATTTGTCCACTTTTAAGTCCTGTTAGTTTCCGATGAAGAGAGCAAAGTGTGTGTTCAATTCACCTTGATGGGACTGAATGAAGGACACTGAGATACTGTCCCAGGTGCCGTGTCAAGAGGGCTGGCCCAGGACATTTTGTTACCTAAGAGAAATGAGGAGGTGGAGCCTTTCAGGGAGGTCAGTTTTGGGGGGGAATCTGCACACGGGGTGAAGATAATCACCCTACAAAGCTGTGGAGTAGAATGGAAGAGAAATGTTGAACCAAGAAGCTTTGGTTCATCGCTGTAGTAGTCCTGAATGCCTGTCTTGAGGGCAGAAATGCTTTTCTGTCTGGAATGTGAGAGGCAGATTAGGCCATTGTCAAGTCAAGACCATGCATCTGTGTGAAGAAGACACAGGATTTGTTCTTCCATGTGTGGCCGCTAGCAGTGTTCTTCGTACCCCCATACAGCTTGGAATTACACGGTTTCTACTGGTGTTCAATGTTTAAAAATACAAAACTGAATTTTGGTGAGAAAAATGTGGGGTGAGAAAAAAGGACAAATCAGAATGTAGGAAATTTGGAGTGTCAAAAAAAAAAACTGCTCTCAGTGCTAGAACTCACATGTGCTTTGCATTTAAAAAAAAATGTTTAGCTCCAAGTTTTGCTAACAGATTAATGCTTGTTTTGGGGGCTTTTTGAATGTGACATGCCTTTTTGTCTTCCCTTTGAGAGAATATGCTTTGAGCATGTCTCTCCTTCAGCTTTTGAAGCTGCTTTGAGCCAGCTTTTCCGGGTCTGGATATTTGGCTCATGAACCGTTTTGAATTGATTCAGTTTTGAAATTTTATTTATTTTTTAACCCTAAAATCATTTTTCATTTTTCCATTTTACTTTCTGTTTATTCCCTTCTGAGGTTCAGACATCCAGTTTTAAACATTTCTCCTTATTTTTAAACTGAACTTATTTTCCTCTCAGATCCTTCTGGATCCTTTACAATGGATCCTGGATGATTCATCCCCAACTTTCCCTTTGAGCCCACAGAAGCCAGTTCTTCAGATCCCTGCTTGGATTGGCAGTTATAATCCACTCCCACTCCTGATCTTTGTTAAATTGCTATAAGGCTGGAATTTAGTAAGCTTTCAACTAGTTTGGACTGGTGGAAGTTTTTGGAGGATGCAATTTAGGGCTTAGGAATATGCATGCTTTATTGGCAACTGTTGGGTTACTTACTTACTTAAGGGTTAATTATTTTTATTCGCCAATCTGATCTCATTTTCCATTTATAATATGCACTCTTACATTTCATTCATGCATTTTTTAATGTTTTTTTTTAGTAATGGAAGAGATTATATATTTTCACCATTTCTTTGTTTCAATTTAAACAAATCTTTCCACTTTATTTTACTTCTGATGCGACTCTGGTCTGTTTCCACTTGCCAACAGTAGCTCCATGGAGCAAAATTTAAGGACCTACTTACAGTGCTCCTTACCAAGTCTACACACAGAAGCTGCCTGGGCCAGCAGTTGAATCTAATGCTTGTGATATGGTAACATCCTCCAAAACACTGGAGGCAGCAGGCTGAATTGGGGGGGAGGGCGTAGGAGAGGCCATCTGGCATCAGAAGGCATTTACCGGGGGCTCAGGAGGAAGAGTCAGGGGCTGCCCCTGAGCATCTGCCACCTGAGGCAGTTGCTTCACTCTGCTTAATGATAGGTCCGGCCTTGAATGTTAGTGGGAAAAGAAGGCAGTTAGTTAAAAGTCCTCACTTTCCCAGGAGTTGGAGCAATAGTCATTGTAGAGCAGGGGTGAGGGACTTCATTATACAGCTTCATTATCCAGCTTTATTATTTATAACATGGGTAGGCAAACTAAGGCCCGGGGGCCGGATCCAGCCCAGTCGCCTCCTAAATCCAGCCCGCGGACGTTCCGGGAATCAGCATGTTTTTACATGGGTAGGATGTGTCATTTTATTTAAAATGCATCTCTGGGTTATTTGTGGGGCCTGCCTGGTGTTTTTACATGAGTAGAATGTGTGCTTTTATTTAAAATACATCTCTGGGTTATTTGTGGGGCATAGGAATTCGTTCATTATTTTTTTCCAAAATCTAGTCCGGCCCCCCACAAGGTCTGAGGGACAGTGGAGCGGCCCCCTGCTGAAAAAGTTTGCTGACCCCTGATTTATAATACAGTGGTACCTCAGGTTACAGATGCTTCATGTTACAGACGCTTCAGGTTACAGACTCTGCTAACCCAGAAATAGTACCTCGCGTTAAGAACTTTGCTTCAGGATGAGAACAGAAAAAGCACGGCGGCAGCGGGAAGCCTCATTAGCTAAAGTGGTGCTTCAGGTTAAGAACAGTTTCAGGTTAAGAACGGACCTCCAGAACAAATTAAGTTCTTAACCCGAGGTACCACTGTAATAAATACCCTATCCTGCACCTTCTAACTAGCCTGTAGTTCTCAGGTACAGTGGAAGATGTTCTGTCCTCCGTGTTGAAGGAAGATTCAGCTGCTCCTCAGGTTTGGGAGTGGGGATGTTATCTTGACATTTGCCTCTTTATTTTATTTATTTTATTTATTTTATTTCGATCCTTTATATACCAATTAATCATTTGTAGTTCTAAGTGTTCCTGGCCCGGCCCTGGGGTGATGTTGGCCAATCATCATCTCCAAGCCTAGCCTACCTCTCAGGATTGTTGTTAGAATGAAGTGCAGCAACATCCCAATCACCAATGCTTGGTGAAGAAATAGCTGGGTTACAAAGGTGACAAATTCACAAGCGGGCTTTCCTCATTTCCCAAAGCATCAGAGACTGCTATTCAAAAACAATCAACCCTGGATGATTAATGGCCTGCTTTCTATGAGCAGCCAGCTTTGGCAGCGAGTGAGGTAACAGGTTGCAAAACATCAGATTAGATAAAACAGCAACTTTCTTCCCTCCCCTCCCCCCTTCTAGATGCTGTTCCAAGATTGTTATCTCGCTCGCTTCTTTTGCAATTCAGGGTACAGCTTGTCCCAACAAAATAAATATATATTTAATTTAGGGTTGCTTAATGAACGATTAACACCCCTATTTGCATGTGTAATACAAGCTGCTATCTGCTCCTAATCGGTGCGATCTCGCTGCTTTGCCTTTTCGTTTATTGCACGGCCAACGAAAAACAACTACAATTTAAGAGTTAGCAATAAAGCCAAGGTTTAAAAGTGTCAATAATACATAACATGGAAATGTCTCCGAACCATCAATCATCTCTCCCTCGCTTTGAGGAGAGCCAAAGACAATGAGAGGAAGCCTTGCAGGTCCTGAGAGGTTGCACGTGGAAGGCATGCAGCAAAGCTGTCTCTACTAAGTCGACCCCATGTCTTCAAGAGGCTGAGGTTTATAGGAGTGGGGAGGTAGGAAATGATCACATTTTCTGTTAGAATAGCTGTAGATGGAACAAGGGGACACGGGTGGTGCTGTGGGTTAAACCACAGAGCCTAGGACTTGGCGATCAGAAGGTTGGTGGTTCAAATCCCCACAATGGGGTGAGTTCCCGTTGCTCAGCCCCAACTCCTGCCAACCTACGAGTTCAAAAGCACGTCAAAGTGCAAGTAGATAAATAGGTACCGCTCCGGCGGGAAGGTAAACGGCATTTCCGTGCACTGCTCTGGTTCGCCAGAAGCGGCTTAGTCATGCTGGCCACATGACCCGGAAGCTGTATGCCAGCTCCCTCGGCCAGTAAAGTGAGATGAGCACCGCAACCCCAGAGTCGGCCACGACTGGACCTGATGGTCAGGGGTCCCTTTACCTTTAAATGGAACAAAGCATTGAAATCCTTGTTTTCCCTTCATCACTTTCCCTCTTCTTTTTTGTACTCCAAATTTGTTGAAAATAAGAACTGGATAGAAAGGATGTTATCTTGGCACCAGTTAAAGAGTTTCTACAGTGTCATACTTTTGTTTGATATGTATTTTGTTGTAATATTCATGAGGTAGTAGGTAGATTAACAATAATTATTTCAAAGCATTAATTTTAACATGCAATAGCAAGCTATCACTCAGCTTTGGAACACATTTTTGAAAGAAAAGCCTGACTAGCTTTTCAGATACGTTTGAAGGGCTTTTTGAAGAAATGCCTGAAGTAACTGATATTATAGTTTGAAGTCTTGTTTATTCTATTTTACTCCAAGAAGACCCATTTATCCTAAACAGAACCCAATAAGGCAGACGTGTATGTACAAAATATGTTTTAAAAATGTGATTCTATTGAGATTCCAAGATGAAATTTTGCAGATAGCTCTTAGAAATATAAAATAATCAATACATTTTTTAAAAATCACTTTTTAAATTTTGTAACTTAAATTTTAAAATTTGGCATATAATATTAAAGCCCATGAAGTTCAGAAGAAATTGGTGTCTTTAGTTTTGACGTATCTCAATTCTGGGCTGAGCTTTTAAGGTATTTATTTACTCTGGCGAGGACAAAATTGTCATATTTTTAAAAATTTCAAATCCTCATAACTCACAAACAGGATGAGATAAAAAATTCAGATTTAAACTTAGTTTTGATCATTCAACAAGTGTACAAAATATTAAGAAAATTGGATGACATGGGGTAAAAAAAGTTGGATCACTTCATATCAGTTGTTGTTGTTGATTTCTCTTAGTGATACTTTTATTGTTTTATCTTTTTTGTAAACTGCTTAGATTTTTTGTGTGTGTTATACAATCAAGCAGCACACAAATTTTATGAAATAAAAATAAATAAATGAAAGCACCACAACTTGTTTGCATGCAAGGTTGCCCTGATAACCTTTACACTGCCTTCTTGATGTTTGGTTTAGATGCATTCTTTGGTTTAGACCAGCTAAACCAAACTGAACTTCTAGAAACATGTGCAGAGATCTTCAGTAGTGTTTGAATGCAGTGTCAAAAGTGGGAGGTTTTTGCTGACTGTCTCTCACTCAGCCCACATTGTTAATCAGGAAGAAAAAAGCCACACCAAACCCTCATGAGATCTATGTCGATAAAATCCAGTCTAACCCAGAACCGCTTTTTTATTTGTGTGGATTTCTGGTACGGATGTTAACAGATCCCGGCTACTTAAATTGGTTGCTAGGCGACCGGCTGAGAACATGAGGGTTAATGACTGTAAGGCCCAAAGCCGTCTGTTCAGTCGTGCGGACCCTGAACGGAACGGACATGAAGACCGGGCCTGTCAGGAACATGGGCCACCTGTGCTGCCGGGTTATTAGAACATTTCGTGTCAAAAGCGTTTGTGGCGCTTGAGCAAACAGACCCAATTAAGAGGCCCAAAAGCCTCACTCCATCCATCCATCACTAACACTCCAGATAAAATTTGACATCTTTTCTTGGGGGTGGGTGGGGATTTCTCCTTTTACAAAACTCTAATTAACGTGAATGGCTTTTCGAGGGGGACTTTGGCGTTGCTGAAAAGGCAGAGGACTTTGGCCGGATGAACCAGTTTGAATGCTGGGCTGCTTCCTGCCTCTCTTTTTTTTTTTTTTTTGCTCCCAACTTCCCTTTCGGGATAAATAATAAACTCCACTAGTACCTCTTCAAAAGACTCCTGTTATGCTTTCCTTAATGTGACCTGTATAATAAATGCAGTGCTTGGAGTGAACAGATTCACTAATTCACTGAACTAATTCAAAAACAGAAAATGGACACCCACAGCACAGATATAGTCATTCATCTCGGGAAGCTGGTTGGAACAAAACTGTCTCCCAACTGTTTCTGGAAAGTGGTTGCAATCATTGAGTAATGTCCCTGAGCCTGATGAGAGATTTAAAAATCCACATTACAGTTTTGAACTCTTATTGTCTTTGGGAATCTGCACCCAGGACTTTCTCTGGGATTCTTTGGAGGGGATTCTGTTGCAATTTGATAAATGAGAATGATCTGAGAAGCAAAATGGCTTAAGAACAAGATCTAAGCAAAAAACCCTCCACCTAAGATTCTATCCCAGATGGATTTACTTGGAGGAAATCAAACATGTTTGCAGGACTGCTTGATCTTTCCTCGCCAGCATTCCTGCCAAACTGGTTTCTGAAGTGGGCCTCCTTGACTGTTTGAATGGGGCGGAAGAAAGTTTTCAACAGAATCACTAGATCTACGTTTGCCTCTTGGATTGAGGTCCACACATTCCCTACACGTTCCTTTTACAAGTAAGAGAACCCTGAATTTCCTCACAGTTCACATGTATAAACAGCCCTTTCTCTCCACAATTGCAAACCTGAGAACGTAACTGTGTAGAAAATGTTAGCGATTAGAGCTTATTCCACATGGCAATGACGGATGGACAAATCTGTCAACTGAAGTTTCCCATTTTTACAGTCTTAACGTTGGTTCTTCACATTTGCACAGCAATTTGCGATTTTTAATCTTGTTGTTTTAAAATAAAATTTAAAAATCCTTATCAGCATCTTTGTGTGAATTTCTCCCAAAATACAGATTGTTTGTATGCAGTTTTGACTACTACATAGTGTCATGTGGCATTCTAGAGAACAGCAGCATGTTTCCTGCCCCCTGAACAAGGCTATTTGCCCTAGCTGTTTATCTATTGTGTGCTATTTATCTGAAAATTCACTTGTGTAGGGTGGTGGTACTGTGAAATGTTTTAAAATGTGCTTGCATAATGGCCATCAGCTGGTAGGTGTCCATCAGAGTATCTCAGCCTAACCTAAGATGGAACACACTTATTTTATTGATTTGGTTGCGGATTTATAAACCACTTCACCACCAAAGGTTACTGACACAGAGTGCAATACAATTAAACTAAATTTTAAAAGGTTACAAACTCAGTAAACTGAAACCAAAAAAACCAATTTCTACAACTGTACAATTGTTATTCCATAACATGACCGAGTCACACTTCAGGGAAATTCTTCTTGAACCAAAAAATATGACAGTGGTGATTGTTAAATTTATTTGGTTCTTAATTTCCAAAGTGGCTTCTGAGCAATTTACAAGTATAAACCCAATTACGAGAAAAAAATACACATAATTAAAATACACAATAAACCAAATTTTTGTTGAAACATGAAAATAAACATGCACAATTAAAATGTGCCATAAAACAAGGCCATTAAAAGAGCACAATTAAAACAGCAATTAAAACAGGCATTAAAACAGGAGGTTGGGGTCAGAAGATCAGGGGAATGCTTGCCTAAACAAGTGCATCCTTAATAACTGGCAGAACACTAATACCAATGGCGCCTTCTGTATTTCAGCAGAGAGAGCATTCCACAACCTTGGTGCTACCAGTGAAAAAGCCAGCTGATAATCATAATCATCCACTTGTTACCAGGTAGTGGAAAGGAAGAAGAAGAAGAAGAAGAAGAAGAAGCAGAAGCAGCAGTGGCGTTTGGACTTGATATCCCGCTTTATCACTACCCTAAGGAGTCTCAAAACGGCTAACAATCTCCTTTCCCTTCCTCCCCCACAACAAACACACTGTGAGGTGAGTGGGGCTGAGAGACTTCAGAGAAGTGTGACTAGCCCAAGGTCACCCAGCAGCTGCAGGTAGAGGAGCGGGGACGCAAACCCAGTTCACCAGATTACGAGTCCACTGCTCTTAACCACTACACCACATTGGCTCTCAGGAAGACAGTCTTTCAGGTAAAATGGCTTTAATAGCTATAAACAGTTCAGGACTGCACTTCCTCAAGGGCCACCTCTCTCCATATGAACTTCCCCAGACCCTGCAACCATCGTTGGAGGGCTTTCTTCATGTGCCTCCTCCATAAGAGGTCCGGAGGGTGGCAGCACGAGAACGGGTCTTTTCTGTGGTGGCTCCCTGCTTGAGGAATGCTCTCCCCGGGGAGGCTCACCTGGAGTCTTTCTTACATATTTTTAGGCACCAGGCAAAAACTTTCCTCTTCTCCCAGGCCTTGGCTAATTCCACAATCTCTATGGCCTTTTAAACTGTGGGGAGGGTATTGTTTAGTTTGTTGCTGTGTTATGTGTTTTCATATTGTAAACTGCCCCATGATCCTTGGATGAAGGGCAGTATAGAAAATAACTAACTAACTACAGTGGACACTTAGGTTGCGAACATGATCAGTGCAGGAGGGAAGTTCGCAACCCGCAGCACCGCGTCTGCACACACGGGGTTGTGATTCGGTGTTTCTGTACATGCGCGAGCGCCGAAACCCGGAAGTAACCCGTTCCGGTACTTCCAGGTTCGGCGCGGTGCACAACCCAAAAACACACAACCTGAAGCATCTGTAACCTGAGGTATGACTGTATTCAATAAAGATGCTAGTCTAAGTTCAATTGGTAACAAATTCCAGAGTGCTGCAGCTATAACAGTTAAATGACCGGTTCCTAGTGCATCCCTTAGCACTGTCACATCTGAGGAGCACAGTTTTTGGGCAGGGTTATATGGGGTGAAAAGGGACATGGGTGGCGCTGTGGGTTAAACCACAGAGCCTAGGACCTGCCGATCAGAAGATTGGCGGTTCGAATCCCCGCGACGGGGTGAGCTCCCGTTGCTCAGTCCCTGCTCCTGCCAACCTAGCAGTTCGAAAACACGTCAAAGTGCAAGTAGATAAATAGGTACCGCTCCAGCGGGAAGGTAAACGGTGTTTTTGTGCACTGCTCTGGTTCGCCAGAAGCGGCTTAGTCATGCTGGCCACATGACCTGGAAGCTGTACACTGGCTCCCTCGGCCAATAAAGCGAGATGAGTGCCGCAACCCCAAAGTTGGCCACGACTGGACCTAATGGTCAGGGGTCCCCTTACCTTTTATATGGGGTGAGATGGAACAGATGGTGGACTCTCCTTCATTGCGGGTTTTTAAAAAAGAGGTTGGATGGTCATCGCTCAGGGATTCTTTAGCTGTGATTCCTGCATTAAAGAGGGTTGGATGAGATGACTCTACGATTCCATGAGGTGGTAACCTTATGTAACCCATACTTCTGCCACCATTTGTTGCTGATTGTGAGGGATGCAAACAATGAAAAGAATAAAGATCTAGAAGGAATTATAAGAATGGGGGGTCTAAAATGGATGTAGCTGTTTGTGAGGCAGCTGTAGCATGTACTACCAAGGTCAGCTATATGAGGAGAAAGAAAAAGGAGTAGCAGGAAAGAAAACTATGTTCCTTTTTGAAGGTTGGGATTGAAGGTGGGTTCTGAGTCTACAAAGCAGGTGTCCCCTAGGCAGCCAGTAGCAGTGTGCTTTCAGGATCCTGCAGAAAGGCCCCAGGAGTCTAGTGATTTATATATGTTTTATCAAACCAGTAGGGGACACCATTTATCAAAGAAAAAAAGAAGAGTGAGTGATAACCTGGGAGTTAGGAGTGGGAAAATGAGAGTTAATTCAGGCCAAGCAAGGAACAAAATCTGATTTCCCTGGGAATGCTCCCATACAGTTTTCTGAGTTTGCTAGATGCCCTTTGATATTTGCAAAACCAATCCTCAGAGCACTGTTAAGTAAGCTGGTATAGCACATTAATTAAGGCTGTAAAACAATCCAAGAGCAATTTAGCTAGAGACCCTCCAAGCCATATGTTTAAAGCACTGTTATTCCACTTAAGAGTCATAGCTTCCCCCAAATAATCCTCGGAGCTGTAGTTTGTTAAAGGTGCCAAGAGACTCCTGTTCACCTCTCAGAGCTACAATTCTCAAAGTGGTTTGATATTTGATCCCTCTTCACAGGGAACTTTGAAAATCTGCTCCCATGATAAGCAGTGATGGCCATCAACTTGGATGGCTTTAAAGGAGCTTTAGAATCATGGAGGATGTTGTACCTACACTATGGTTAGCAGATTTTTTTCAAGGAATCTGGGGACACTTTTTTGGAGGCGGGGGGGGGGGGATTTCATACTTTATTTTAGGAAAGGGTTGCTGTTATGTACCGAGTTGAATAGGATCCAAAATGCAGCAGTTTGATTGGTTCTAGAACAATAGGATCCAAAATGCAGCTGTCTGATTGGTCTTCCCTCCTCACCACTATGAGCTGAATAAAGAGCATGAAATCCACTCTTGACTCCGAGTATATTTCAGTTGCCCAGAGTTCTTGACCTTTTTTTAGGTGGGGGGAACCCAAAGGTTGTCAGGTGCATACCTCGACACAAGGCAGGTGGAGAACCCCATTTACAAACGCACAAACATGGGCTCTTCTGCTGCGGGCAGCTCTGCACGAGTTTCGGGTGAGCGTTGATTGAGGAAGCGAGCCAGAAAGAAGCTCTCTGGCTTGCGCCTCGGTTTAAATAGCCCCCCCCCCAGCCAGTGGACTGGCTGGCTGGAACTTTGACGTGGCCGGGACATCCGGGGCTGCTCACAGCCATGACGCCCACCATGTTGCCTCGCCGGAGGTCCCCAGGCATAAATCCGGGGACAGATTTTGTCCGGGGACAGATTGGTGAATCCAGGGACTGTCCCCGGGAACTGGGGACGTCTGGTAACTCTAACCTACACTGTCAGAAGCAGTATGTCTCTGAATTCCAGTTGCTGTGAATCACAAGCAGAGAAACTGTGCTCAGCCATCTGGTTGGTCACTGTGAGAACAGGATGCTGGCCTAGATGGGCCACTGGCCTGACCCAGCAGGGCTATTCATACGTTATATTTTAAGCTATACCTTTTACCAATTCTCACTTTATTTGGTTAACCACCCAAAACTTCTATTACAGTATATTTATATTTATATTTATATTTATATTTATATTTATATTTATATTTATATTTATATTTATATCTATATCTATATCTATATCTATATCTATATCTATATCTATATCTATATCTATATCTATATTATTTATATGCTGCCCTGTCCCCAGTCCAGGACTCAAGGCGGCTTACACAGATAAAAGAGAACGAGCTAAAAACATAGAAAAGCCCATGATTAAAATGTAATTAAACACTAATAGAATTAAAATAATATTTAGAAGGTCCATTTAAAACACAGACAATAGCAATTAAAGCATCACAGCACCAGCCCTTTTCTCAAAAACTGTCAGTTCCCAAAGGCCTGTCGGAATAGAAATGTCATCACCTGACGGCTTAACTTCTTCAGGAAGGGAGTTCCAAAGTTATATGGCAATTGCAACCTGTTACCTATCACACACCATCCTCTGTTCAGAGCATTCCATTCTCATGTATAACCATCAGCCCGGCTTAGTCAATTTCACGGACTCCTGTCACCTCAGGAAAAAAATAAGCATGGAGTTCAGGGAACCAATCCTGGCAGGTGTCAATTTCTGACAGCTGAGGGCTGTCCAAAATGCACACAGTAAGATATTCTGTATGTTTGATGAGCAATTAATGCTGTCATTTATGGATGTCAGCAGTGAGTGAAGGGAACTGTATATATCCAGTTTGCTCTCCTTCTGAATTATGACTTCTCTCCTCCTTGAATCAGGACACCAAGATGACAGCTCTCCGCTCATTAATTATTTCAAAGGGGGAAAAAGTCACCCTGCATGATGTGTTGTCTTTTGCAAGTTGCTATGACACGGCAACTTGGTGATAAATACTGAGTGGCTTTAACATCAGCAGAGGGGAGGTTTTCTTTCCACATAATGTGATGTTTCCTTACCATCTTGCCTTCTGAGGTCAAGTTCTGGCTTCACATTTTAAAGTTTTACCTCCCCCAGCCACCGCCCCACTTCTTCATAGGAAAAAGAGAACTCTCTTTTGATATCTGCTCATAGCTCTATCTGACTGCCACATAGAGATGAGTCCTCTGGTTAATTTCACTGCGTTTATTCATTTCACTGTATTTCTATCCCACCGTTCCTCCAAGGAGCTTAAGGTGGCCTACAGGGTTCTCTCCTTCCTCACTTAATCCCCAAAACAACCCTGTGAGGTAGATTAGGCAGCGATCGGCTCAAGGTTACCCAGCAACTTCATGGTCAAGGAGGGATTTGAAGCCCGATCTTGCAAGTCCTAGTCTGACACTCTAACCACCACACCACACTGGTTCTCGTTGTGGATAATCAACTGTTTAATTCAGGGAGATGAGTGACCTGCTTTCCCCATCTCCCAACAACTTCACAGCAGTGCTTTTTTCCTTGATTTCCTTCAGGCAGACCAGTTCTTATACTTCATGGGGTAGATTCTTGTGCACTGATGGGGAGGCAATTTAGTTCAATTCGCAAACTGCCTCATTTTACAATGCTGAGAACAATATGTACAAAATTGAAAGAAAGCTGCCCTTCAAAATTTGCGTTTCTCTGAATTTTGAGATGTGTGCAAAAATGTATATATTAGGACAAAGCCAAAATACCATGTGCTAGTGAAAATAACATATGAACTGGATTATATTAGGGGAAACTGCTTGCAAAAAAGGAGGGACTTGATCAGGAAAGAAGCTTAAAGGCCAAATGGTAAATCAGACAGAATGTGAGGACTTAAAACACACTGAAATATACTTGGAGTGTGAATTTCATGCTCTTTATTCAGTTCGTAGTAGCAATGAATGAAACTTTCCCCCAAACGTCTAGTGATATATACATTATTTACACAATGGGCCCCACGTGATTGGCTAATTCCAGGCTGCTCCTGTAGGCCAATCAGGTTGCGGATTCACTTCCTCCAGAAGCCTGATTGGCTGCTCCTGCAGGCCAATCAGGTTGCTAATTCAGTTCCACCTGGAGCTGGATTGGGTGGCTTCTGCGGACCAATCAGACTGCTCCATTCTGGATCCTATTCTTCTAGGATTCAGCTCAGTACATAGCACACACACACACAAGCTGATGTGCAAATGTGATGACCTGTACTTGCTGGCTAGTACTGATGGGATTTGTAGTCCAATAGATCTGGAGGGTGCAAAGTTACAGGGAGAATGATCCAACCTTTTAAAACAATAGAAGGCTTCAAGTTACAAAGAAAGGAGATTCTGACTATACCTCAGGAAGAACTTTCTGACTGCAAGAACTGTTTGAGAGTGGAACGGACTCATTCGGGAAGTTATGGACTCTCCTTCTTTGGAGGTTTTTAAGCAGAGGTTGGATGGCCATCTGTCATGGATGCTTTAGCTGAGATTCTTGCATTGCAGGGCGTTGGACTAGATGACCCTTGGGGTCCCTTCCAGCGCTACAATTCTATTATTCTATTTTTTTTTTTTTTTATAATAATTTTTATTGATTTTACAACATAAACAAAAAACGAACAAACATAATGCGACTTCCCCAAACCTCCCCTTCACTGCATCCAAATTTCAAAATTTTTAGCAATTCTTCATCCCATTTTTATATTTAGTTCTCTTTAAAAAGAGTTTCTGCTTTATAAATTTCGATTTATAGCTGTAATTCTTTGTGTCCAATCCCCTGACATCTTAACATTCCGAAATTTTACAACAATTTTTAAGATAGATTTTAAATTTTTTCCAGTCCTCCTCCACTGTCTCTTTCCTCTGGTCACGGATTCTGCCGGTCATCTCTGCCAGTCCCATAAATTCAGTCACCTTGGTCTGCCATTCTTCCAGAGTAGGTAATTCTTTAGTCTTCCAATACTTCGCCAAAAGGATTCTTGCTGCTGTTGTTGCGTACATATACAATTCTATTATTCTAACCCAAAACAAAAGAAGTGGGTTGTGTGAACCACTCTTGAGTCCCCAGAAGGCAAACCACAAAATGCCTCTGAGCATTCTCAAAGTTGTGTGGAAATGGGGGAGAAGTGTCATTACATCCACCAAATGAAGTATATAGACTGTATCTTTCTCCAGTCCCAGCTCTTTGAAGCAAGAATGTTCTTAACGCTGGCAAAATTTACCATGCAAATGGACTGCAAAACTGTTGAAATCAGGCTGAAAAGGATATTTAGTGTCTTCCATTAATGGCCGGAAGGGAATACTCCGTTCCCTCTTCAGCTTCACACGTGCAACAGAGCACCCATAAAAATTGGAAGGAGATGTATTTGGGATAGATAAACCATGGGAGAGAAGTTTATTGCTTTGGATCAGCATGGCTCTTGCCACTAATTAAGGAAGAAATAGAGTTAGCAAGTTAAAATACACTTTGACTTTGACCTAAATAATTCCCATTCTAGAGCCAGGCTTGAGCAAAAGGCAGTTTTCCAGTTGTGTGGCAGAGATTTAGTGCGCTGCGATGGATGCTCTCCTTTGGAGAAAACACAGTCCACAGGCCATTAAGTTTCGAAATGGGGAAAAGAGGCATATTCTTCAGGCTTTGGCACTGCTGAGGACACCATGCAAATTCAGACGTGTGGGATGCCAAGCGCATTCAGACAACATTCAATGGCCGCATGCTCATTCTGTACGCTGTGCAGAAAGAAAAGGCAAAAGTTTGTGCAAAGCAAACCTGCCCACACCATTTCAAATCATGCAAATGTTCAAATTTGAATACAGTTCCCTGTAAATATATATATATATATATATATATATATATATATATATATATGCGCAGACCTACCTAGATAGAGGCAATAAACAGCCATCTGCTCGTCCTCTGATTGCTGCAGCTGCTCCTTCCTTCACCTCCTTCCAGGAAACCAGATGTGGGGAATCTCCCCCCCCCCCCCGCCCAGGTCATGGACTGCATTCCTTTTGGACAGGTTGCTTTCCAGTGGGGGGGGGGGGGGCAGAGGCAAAAAATGGACCGAACAATGAGTGTGACCTTTTGTAGGGTGATCTCGTTTCTACATGCACTCTCACCCCTCTGACACACACACACACCATAATACAAACTGTTTGCCATTTACTTCAGATTATGGAAAACTATTCCTCCATCTACAAAGAAACAGGAGAGATGGGGAGGGAGGGAAGTCAGGTAGCGTCTGATCTCCCTCCCTCAAGGACTACCTCTCCCATACAAACCACCCTGGACTCTTCGTTCATCATTTGAGGCCCTTCACATGAAAATAGCAACCAAAGAAGGGGCCTTTTCTGCAGTGGCTCCCCATTTGTGGAATGCTCTCTCCAGGGAGGTTCATCTGGTGCCTTCATTACCGGTATATATTTTTAGGCGCCGGGCAAAAGCATTCCTCTTCAACCAGGCCTTTGGCTGATTAAAATTCTACAACCTTTTAAATGTGCGAGTGGGAAGGGTGGTGGTGGTTATTGCTTTGCTGTTTTATTCTAATTATTTGCTTTTTTATTTTGTATGTTCTTCTGTGAACCGCCCTGAGGTCTAATGATGAAGGGCGGTATATTAATGTAACAAATAATAATAATAATAATGATGATGCTAGGGTTTTTTAAGTCAACAAACAGAAGGGTGGTTAAACTACGGGAAGGGATAACCAATTTGCCCAAGTGGCCCTTGAAATTCCAAATTGGGGCAGGGATCCATTTTCTGCCCAAGGGCCACATTCCCTCCCTTCTGGGGGCCACATGCCAGTTGTGGGTGGGGCTAGAAGAAAAGGAGATAGAGCGAAGTTTTGTTTTGGTACAGTAGGTCACATTTCTGTGGGATGTTTAAAGGCAGTCAAACCAACAATTCATGTTTTGCCAGATAGGTGCATTAAGGGGCTGAGGCTCACAGAGTTTTCCTGTAAGCTTCCTAGAGAGAACCCGATGAGAACACTCCCCTCGTTGCCTTGACAGGAAGTGATTGTCACTATATATGCTTCTCCCTGCCCAAGCACATCCTTTTTCTGCTCTTATGCACCATGCTAGCAGTGTGGAAGTATCTATGTGTCCGAGCTCCAGGCCCAAACTCCATTTTTAAGCCAGACTTAAGCACGTCTTTGTAACCGGATTAATGTTTTAAGCATGTCTGAACACAGCTGCTGTATCTGTTACTCTTCAAGAAGCATTGTGAGTGAGTATATGTTATTTTTACCTTTTAACAATTCAGGTTGTTGGTTATTATTTTACAGGGGGGTGGGGAATACCAGGAAAATATTGTCTGTCTTAAAACATCCTGGATAAACTAAAAGGCTGAAACTAGCCTATCTTAGCTTCCCTTTTAAGCTGCAAAGGGATGCACTCTGAGGGAGGAAAGATAACATCTAATAAACATATCCTCTCCGAGCATCTAATCGCATCCCAACAATTCCAGCCCACATGCCAGAGGTTTTTAAACAAACACACAACACACTCTCTCTGTCCTCCATCCAGGCAAGCAATACTTGAGGTACAAAGCAGGGCTAGTGAGGGGGCAGCCTGTGAAAAGTGGGTGTGTCTGGGAAGAGGGATGAGAGGCATGGAGGGTCATAAATGGCCCCTAGGGCTGAGGTTCCCCATCTGAAACCTAGTGAGTTTATGGCCTGAGAAGAAATTTGAAGTGGGGCCTTGCCAGCTCGCACTTGTAGCCTTCATACCTTGCCCCAGGGCTATTGCCTCCCATACATTCCTTAAAAGGAGTGGTAGTTGGGCCAAATGGAATCCCCACTTCAATGCAGTCTGTGTGTGTGTGTGTGTGTGTGTGTGTGTGTGTGTGTGTGCTTGCATGTGTGAGGCGGAGGGTCCCTCCTCCTTTAACTGATTTTCCATCTGACATTTAGGATTATGTAAACTCCTGGGCTTCTCTGCATTCTACCATTCCTGGAGATCTTGTTCTGCTCACTCTATAAGCAGCTCTGGCACCATAAAGTGCTTAAAAGGGGAGGGGGAAATCTACACACTCCGGCTTGATCAATTTATGATCATTTCTCCTGGTTATTTAACGCTCCAAGAATGCAAAGCTGCTACTCCATTAAGTTACAGTCAAGTCTGGTTTCTTTCAAGGAGGGTTTTGCCTGGCAGCCTCTCCTACGTTGGGCAGGTCCTACGGGAACGATGTGCTCATTACGCATGGATCTTAATGAAGCCGCCGCTTGCTCGGTTGCGCAGGAGAGCGGTTGTGTGACATTTTCCACACAATGCTCTCTCCAGCTGAGGAAACAGAGCACTGCCCTCGGAGTCAGCCTCGCCCCAAACAAAGAGGCAGTGGGCACCACCGCCACCCTGGCAGGGCCACAAAGGGCTGGTGAGAGCACCCGTTGTCAAGAAGTCATGAGGAAAGCTGGTGTGCGACAATGGATGCCAATACCTTGGGCCCCGTCTGCACCATAAACTTAAAGCACTATTACAACACTTTGAACAGTCATGCCTTCCTAGGAAGTATAGTTTAAGGGTGTAGAGTTGTTAAGACATTCCTATTCCCTTTGCATAGCTACATTGCCCTACAACAAGAAATGACTGTTAAATCACTCTGGGAATTGTAGCTCTGTGAAGAAAAACTCTCAGTACCCTTAACAAACTACACTTCCCAGTATGCTGCTCTTGCTTCTCAGCAGGCAGGTCACTGCTGCTTACTGGGAGGGAGAAGGGAGGGGCGATGTGGTGAGGAGGTTGGTGCAGTGCAAACTCAGCAGCGTAGCCAGCATGGTGCTCCTGTTGGCATGTTTGTACCATGCTGACCTCCCATGTGGTGTCATCCCTCACCATCTCAGGAAGCAACAGCTGCTCACCTGCCTGGAAGCTAGCATGATGCCTCTGCCCCACTTGGCTGGTCAGCTTCTGAGCAAATCCCTCCTCTGAAGTTGGTAACCTAAGATACCAATGTAATAGCAGAAAATATCAATTTTCAGGTTGTCGCCCTGTGATATTCTGTAGGGCATGGGTTGAGGTAATCTTTGGCCCTCCAGAAGTTGGAAGACTGCAGATCCCATCATCCCTTGCCATTGGCCATGCCTGCTGGGACTGATGGGGGATGGAGTTCAGAACCTTTCTGGGAGGCCAGAGGTTCCCCATTCCTCCTGTAGGGTGTGGTGCCACAAGTCAAATTTGTTTACTACAGTTATATATACACACACCCTCATCCAGCCATATATTTTGAGTGGTTTGCATAAGCAATAAAATGCAGATACAGCCTAGAATAAAAGCACGAACTCCCCTTCCTCCAGCCCCAAAAGCAGCATACAAAAGCAGCTCCAAGAATGAAAAGCTGTGTAAAAACTTGCATGGGGGAAACTTCAGACAAACATCTGCATTTATTTTTAAAATGTGCTTTGGATTTCCGCACAGGAATCTCTCGCCTCCTTCCAAGCCACCAGGGGGAAACCTGGTGCAGATTCTATTGCCCTGCTTAGGGATAACTCCAAATCACCCTGCAATTGCAGGATGGCCAAAGGGGTTAGGGTGGGGCTTGCAGGGCATTCAGAAGATTCCTTTAAAAATGCACTGCAGTGTGGCTGGGTGCAGCCCATCACACCGCAACATCTCACCTGGAGCAATGCCAAGCCCATGTTAATTCAGAGTCATTATTAACTCCTGGGTTGCACAAACCTTGGTGCAGAAGTTAATGAGGGCTCAGAATCTGGCGCCACGGCTGGAAAGCAATCAACCCTCGGAGCTTCTTGCTGAGCCATTAGAGAAATTACAGTGGAGAAAGTCAAGTTTACTGGTTGCAAGATCAGCTGTGGCTTTGATCTGGCTGGCTCTTGACGTTATCAAGTGAGAAGACTTTGCTAATGATCTGTTGAGAGCCACAAAACACCTGCGGAAAAAACCATAAAGAGGAAAGGTAGCATGTTGAGGACATGCAAAAGATAGGGTGTTCCCCCCCCCCCCGGCAGATAAGGCAAATGGGAAGTAAAGACTGGGGAAAGGCCATCAGTCTTCTTCTTGCTGACCCCTCAAAATCGACTGTTTATTTTGAGAAACCGATCGTTCGCTCTGCATTTGGATGTGTCTCAGGATATCATCACCAAACTTGGCACAGCGGTTCCTGAAATGGGAGGTGGCGGTTTTCATTGATGTTGGGATGCTGGCTGCCATTTTGAATCAAGATGGTGCTCTGAAACGTGACTTTAGCATGATGTTGTCCAATTTTTGGTGTGACGGATCCAAACTGTTCCAGTTTCAAACTTGGCACAAGAGTTTCCAAGGTGCGGACAGCGGTGTTCATTGACATTGGGATTCCAGTTGCCATTTTGAACCAAGAAGGCAAACCGAAATGTGACTTTGGCATGACTTCACCCAGTTTGTTGTGATAGTTACAAACAAGTCTTTCTGAGGTGGAGAAAACAATTTCTGCCAACACTTGGATGTTGTTGAATGCACTGAGTACTCCATTTGTGTCTGTGAACAAAGCCCCAAAACTCACACTAGCCATATGCTTTATTTTTCAGTGTATAAGACTATATTTTTCCCTAAATTTTTGAAGTTTTAAATAAGGTGTTGTCTTATGCATGGATAGTGCATAGTGCATTTTCTTAATTTTGAATTAAAAAAAAATAGGGGGCATCTTATACATGAGGGTGTCTTATACACGGAAAAATACGGTAAATATCACTGTCAAGCCTTTTTACTATGTATTGCTCTTTATCATTCTTTAATGACAGTATCCAGGATGCTTTAGGGGAAGCCGTGAAAATGACACTGAATTAAAACTGAAATCAGTTTGTAGCTTAGATTTAAGCTTATTGCAAAGTATTGGAAGACACAAGATTTACCCACCCGGGAAGAATGGCAGATGAAGGTGATGGACTACATGGAACTGGCAGAAATGACTGGCAGAATCCGAGACCAGGGAGAAGAGTCGGTGAAAGAAGATTGGAAAAAAATTAAAGTTTATCTATAGAAACGTTGTAAAATTAAGGAATGTTAGAAGGATGTTGGAATGAAGCTATGTGGTTTTAGCAGAAATGTTATAAAGGATTAAGTAAAAATGGATTGGTAATTAGTGAAAGAGGAGAATGTAAAATTATAGTATATCAAGATAAATTTTTAGGATAAAAACAAAGATGGAAAGGATTTGCTTAAATATCTAATTGAACTAGAATACAAAAAAGGGAGGTGTGAGGAGGTCAAGGAAATAAGCAAAGGAAAGAAAGTTATGTAAAGGTTGGATTTGTGTTTTTTTGTGCTTTGTTTGTTTAACTTTTTCTATTTTTCTTTCTGTAACCTTCAAAACTTTAATAAAATCTTTTATAAAAAAAAAAATAGATTTAAGCTTAAATGCCTAGTCATCATGTATGATCCATCCAGCTCGTCCCCAGCAGAAGTAACATGCTATTATAAGCAGGGACTTCTTTTTCTTAACACTCTTAAGGTTTACACCTGATCAGTGAGAGGCCTACCCTTGGGCGGGGCGGGATCAACCAGGGCAGGAAGTCAAAGTTGGAAAAATGCAAATCAGACATAAAAAGAAAACACAATTAATCATACACGGGTGATAAGTCCTGGAGGAGAGGGGGAAGGCTGCCAAGAGGGATGGTGGATCCTTCACCATCCTCTGATTGTTCAAGACTAGGCACCCTCCTAAAAACCACAGCCAAGCACAATTTAAAGGGCTTTGCGTTGTAAGAATCTGGAGGGTGGCCAGCTGGCACCTTGCACTCAACATATCCAGTGTGTGTGTCTGTGTCTCTCTCTGTGTAACACTTTCATGGGCATATCTGCATAGCACTACTTAAGAAGAGAAGAAGAACAGTTTGGATTTGATATCCCGCTTTATCACTACCTGAAGGAGTCTCAAAGCGGCTAACATTCTCCTTTCCCTTCCTCCCCCACAACAAACACTCTGTGAGTTGGGTGGGGCTTAGAGACTTCAAAGAAGTGTGACTAGCCCAAGGTCACCCAGCAGCTGCATGTGGAGGAGCAGAGATGCGAACCCAGTTCCCCAGATTACGAGACTACCGCTCTTAACCACTACACCACACTGGCTCACAGGCTTTAATGGCCACCCCAGGGCACCCTGGGAGCTGTAGTTCTCCAAAGCGGAGGGAAGCCAAGGATCATCAGCAGATAAATTCTTGGCACCTTTGCCAAATGACAGTTCCCAGGATCCTTTGGGAGAATGCACAACAGTTAAGCTGATATAAAAATGTACAAGACTTATAATGTGAGCTGCCTTCTGCGGCTTCCTTATTTGCCGTGCCTTTCTGCCACTCACGACCTTTCTCACACACCATCAACAAATTGTTGTGTGCACATGGCCAACTTGTCATGGGCTCGTGCAGGGATACCAAATCTGTTCCCCATGACATGTTGCTGCACCGCAGTCCCTGTTGTACCTGACCACTGGGCCATGCTGGCTGAAGCTGGATTGGTACATATTGACCTGCCCTTTATACCCTTGCCTCTTCCTTTCTTCCCTTTGCCTTCCTTTCTGCTGAGATTTTGATTGTAAGGTCCCTGAGGCAGGGAATCTGTGTCCTTCCCTTATCATTCTGTCATTTATGCTGATTGCGCAAGGGAAATAATAAACAATCCCTGAGTGTCAGTGCTTTAGCGCAGCTCCCACTCATTTGACTGTGGCCAGGGATTCCCGCCCTCCTTAAGGTCCTGAAAGTTCCCACTTTCCCTACTTATGCAGATCACATTAGAATGTAACTGCGCCTCTTCCTTATCTCCTTATACTTTAGATATATCTTCCTTTTTTAAATGGCATTATGAACACAAAAGGTCCACGGAATCTTTCCAGCTGTTTTTTTGGGTCTTTCCCCCACACATTCCTGTAAAGAAGCAGGCTGAAACGCCTCTTTTAAGTGAAAATGTTTTGCAATTTTCCAGTGATCTTGCCAGTAAGAGAGAGAATCCTTGCCCATATATCATGGGAAATGGCAGCTTTCTCACAGAGATGTGGTGTTGACTTGGCAGGTTGTTTGGCAAGGAAGAGAAGGTCCTTTGGGGCATCCAGAGCATCGTCAGAGTGTCTTGGCTTTCGATGGCCAAAGCCGCCTTTACCCTGACTTGTAGATGAACTTGGCCTTAAGAAGAACAAGGGAAGCAATGTTTCCATGGCATGGAGCCTTTGTTCAAGAGAACACCAGAATGCCATTTGTAAGGAACAAATACCAAACCTGGGTGGTCCAGTACCCAATATTTAGTGGCCTAAGGATACGGGGGTGGGGGGCAGACACCTATTACTATTTCTGCAGCAGGGTCTCTTGTCATCCAGCATCCTAGAGTCACTCAATCAGCAGAAGACTAAGAAGAAGTCTTCTTGCCCTTTGTGCTGATTGGAGCCAAAACCAGTTTGTGCTGATTGGAGCCAATCAGAGTGAAAAGAGGGGATTCAGCCTTGGATTGGCTCCCAGGGTCACTCTGGAGAAGGCAAGCAGGAAGAACACCAAGGAGGATTTGTTCCATATACAGTGGTACCTCGGGTTAAGAACTTAATTCGTTCAGGAGGTCCATTCTTAACCTGAAACTGTTCTTAACCTGAAGCACCACTTTAGCTAATGGGGCCTCCCGCTGCTGCCGTGCCGTGCCACTGCCGTGCGATTTCTGTTCTCACCCTGAAGCAAAGTTCTTAACCCGAGGTACTATTTCTGGGTTAGTGGAGTCTGTAACCTGAAGTGTCTATAACCCGAGGTACCACTGTATTCCAAAGTGTGTGGTCCAAGCCCACTTCAAGGACAATGAACATTAAGAAGGGAGACCAGCAGAGAGGTGGGTGTGGGTTTGAAGTTGTTATCAGTGATGGAGAGGTCAGAGAATTCCCTGTGGAAAGGGAAATGGGAGCAGCAATTGCCAATGCTCGCTTATTCATCCCATGTCCCGATAAACGTAAATTATACAAACAATGTAATTTTGCCACAGTGAGCAGCGAGACGGATGGCATAGTTTTTGGTGAGAGATGAACTGCAGCAGAACAGAAACAGCGTTGCATACAATGAACAGTGGCCACTTGGGCAGCAGACACATCATCTGGTTAAAGTCTGCCTCCACACCCTGCTGACGTATTTTTGGTATTTCTATCTCAATGATAGTCCTTATTTGTATTATTTATTTATGTTGCTTTCAGATATATAGCTATATATCTATATTTGCACATACATTAGCATATGAAAATGTTATACAGACCTGTACCTGGTGATGTGCTTCCTCTTTTCTGGTGCTCTGTAAGTGGGACATAGGAAGCTGCCTTATTCTTAGCTAGGCCTTCTTCTTAGCTAGTCAGTACTGTCCACACTGACTGGCACCAGGGCTCCTGGGTGTCAGACTGGGGTCTCTCCCAACTTTACCTGGAGATGCTGGGGATTGGACCTGGGATCTTCTGCATGCAAAGAAGGTGCTCTACCACTATCAAAGAAGGATGTGTACAGGGAGGGCTCTTCCATTAGTTTATTCAACATAGTCTTTGTTAAGTTGTGGGTGAACATAGCAGACGACACAGCGATTCTTCAAACAGCACTTATTTATTCACAGACCCAGAACAGAACTGGGATGAAGGGTTCAGCCAGCCTGCTTATACAGAGCTCCACTACAACGCAACAGGAACAACTTTCTGTAACTATCCAATCACTGAATGTCACTTTCAATCCGTTATTTGCATATGTGGACCTGAGTGAAAACTATCTAGGGTATCCCCCTGCTGGCCCAGGGTGAGAACTTCAGTACATAACAGTCTTGATGCAATATACTGGTGGGCTTATACTGCTTTATTCATTGTCCTGTGATGCTGCCCCACTTCTGTCACATTACTGCTATCCGGACAAAACTAAACCAGAACATGCACAGTACAAAAAGTTACAGGATTTCAGCAGGAAGTTATGCGACCACCCCAGAACTTTTGCAAGGGCAAACAGTGTTGAAAAGGGGGTCTTGTTTGACTGCCTCAAGAGCACCGTGAGCAGAAATCAACATGAATGGGCCGTAAAGAGGATGTCTGGAGGGGCCCTGGATCTTCTGTCAGCTTGTGGAATGGGGAAAGGCAGGCTGGCCATCTCACCTGCATCCCGTTTGCAGTGTCGGATCCATAAACTGGGGTTTTGAAGGAGAAAAGTCAAAATAACCTTTCTTCCACAAGCACTCCACAGTGCCCAATTATAATGAGCCCAGAGGACAAACTCCTAAAGAAAATATATGTAAATCTGAAGCGCTGAGGCCGTCTGCTGTGTTATGCCCCCATGCCAATAATTTGGTTTATTTGTGTTTTGCTGTGAGCCTCTTAAATCAACAGAGTTCAGAAGCAGAAGATGCATTTGTCTCCCATGAAAACATTCTCCCACACCCTCTGTAATTAAAAGTAATCTTAAATTTCATCGTACACCCTGAGAAACGGGCTCTCTTGCAGCAAGGAGAGCAGGGCTGTGTGGGCAGGAGGAATGTGACTTGAAAGCGTTACGAGTTTACCCTATAAATCATTTTCTCTGCTCTCCCTGTCAGCTGTAGTGGTGCATTTTATGCATTTTTCCTGACGCGGCTAACTGGGGAATTGTTACTCCTTCCTCCCCTCCGTCAAGGACCGAGAGTGCATGTTCTCCTGGAAGGAAAATAACATATCGGATGGAGTTTGTTTTATTAATACTGTAATACGATTACTCCTTTCGGGGTCAGAGTTGAGCGCCATTCTTCTAATGGAACAAGAGTGTTCTTTCTTGAGCGATTTATTAGCGTAGATGTAATTTATTGGCTCTGGAGTGGGTCACGGCAACACAGAACCTTGCTTATTCTCTCGAAAGTATTGTTTATGCAACAGGGCTCCCTCCACTGGAGGGCCGTCCTTGTGGTTTCGGTATCTTAGCCTAAATAAAATGGTACGATGGCCAGCCAACCTAGAAATCTGGGTGGCATGACCGTGGAGGAACGGGGCAAAATTCTGTATTTGGATGGCTTTCTTAGATGTCACATGGAGGGCAGTAGATAGGTGTTGAGAGTATGTGCTTTGTTTTGCCAACTGGCTTCACTTACATCTCGGGCAGAAAACCATTTTTCAGTCTGATGGCCAAATTCCCCTCTGGGCAATCTCCCAGGGGCTGCATGGTACCAGTGGTGGGAGGGGCCAGAGGTAAAGGTGGGTGGAGCAACAAATGCAAATTTAACCTTTGGACAGTAGGGGAGTTTCTACGCAAGCACACCTCTCCCTATCTTCCACCTTGGCAGAGCTGGGGAACTATTTTCCACCTGAAGGCCATGTTCTCTTCTGGGCAACCTCCCAAGGGCCATATGCCAGTGATGGGTGTGGCCAAAGGCAAAGTGGGTGGATCAACAAATTGTACCTTTGTACTGTAGGCACACACTGGTCTCCAGCCTCCATCCAGACAAGCAAGAGGCACTCTCAGTGTGCAAAGGCACAGTCCAACCTGGCAAAAACACCCAAGGAGGGTGTGAAACAGAGACCAGGATGGCTGTGAAGAGAGTAGGTGTGGCCTTTCTGTAGTAGTGGTGAAGGCTGTAGATTGTTCATATCTTGCAGTGGTGGGCTGACAGTTGGCTCCTGAGTCTTCACCCCAAAAGTCTTTTTTCCATGACCCTTGAATTTAACTTGCCTTGCATTGGACTTAACCTATCTGGGGCTCTTCCACAGCTCCTAGATACCCCAGCCAGCACCCCTGACGGCAGCTGTGATTCCTGAAGCCAGGGCTTTTTTTCAACTGGAACTCAGTTCTCCAATCTGTTAAGGTCATATTGAATCCCAGTTCAGTGGCACTGGCCACCCCTCAATACCTTCATCTGCAGATTAAATAAACACCCCCTCAATACCTTCATCGAAGTCATTTACAGTACAGTCGTACCTTGGTTTTGGAACAGCTTGGTTCCCAAACGTTTTGGCTCCTGAACGCTGCAAACCCAGAAGTGACTGTATTGGTTTGGAAACTATTTTTGGAAGCCAAACGTCCGACTGAGCTTCCTGCAGCCAATCAGAAGCCGTGCTTTGGTTTCCGAACGTTTTGGAAGTCAAACAGACTTCCGAAACGGATTCTGTTCGATTTCCAAGGTCCAACTGTATAAAGATGTTGAACAACAATGGGTCCAGGACAGAACACTGAAAACAAATAATTGATAAAAGTAAATAATTCTTCCATGTGCCACAGAGAACCCTTTTTTATACTGGCTTTTGATGTGTCTGCTCCAGCTAGTTGGACTCAGACTTCTCTAAAGGAGGTGCAAGGTTGCCACTGGAATCCCATCCCTCTTTCACTACAGAAGACCAACGTCCGATCCGCCTGTCAACACTGCCTTTATTATTCTGGGGCACCGTGGCTCAAAAATGCGCTTTGTTGTATCCATATGCAGTGTTCAGCTGTACAATTGCCTGCTGCTGTCAGGCTTCTCCTTCCTCACATTTATCTGCCTGATAAGAAACCATTGGCTCCCAAGATGCCTTGAACTCCATACAGCTCATGTGATTTCATTTCGTTTTCAGACTGTGGTCTTTTGGAGAGAACTCCTTTCCCCGCTTTACGTGTTTGGGTTTTAAGCCTAGAATATCCAGGATGGGTGTGTAAGCCATCTTTGCAAGGCGTCAGTCCTAAGATAGACTTATATCAGCAGCAGTCCCTGCTTTGAGGCAGCATCAGTGGTCACCAATTCTTTGGGGCCACACAAACTTCATTTTTTCTTTATTTCTTTTTATAATTTTTATTTTTCTTGCAAAGCAACTACATTGAAACAAAGCAATACATAAAAAATAATAACAGATAATGCATAGAAATGAATAAAAGATGAAGAAAGAAAGAAAGAAAAAAGTAATGAAGGTGAAGGGAGAAATTAGAAAAGAAATAAAAAATAGAGAAATGAATAAAGAAAAAATACTTCAAAAACCCTTAACACCTTTTTTTACATAAATAATAAATAATAGACTTCCACCAATCTCACAGCACTTCCTTTTGTATTTAATATGCCTATCTGTATTTCGTTATTATTCTTATCTTAATGTGTGTGTGTGTGTGTGTGTGTGTGTGTGTGTGTGTATACACATTTTCCTTTCCATTCATGAGATCATTCTAAACACAGCCAGTTTTTTACCCTTGAATCTTGTCTTTCAAAATACTCATTCAGACAGTCTCATTCCTTCTTATCTATATTTTTTGGTTTATGTCTTATAATGTCTGTCAGCTCTGCTAGTTCCATGTATTCACAAAGTTTGCATAACCATTCTTCCCTAGTGGGTATTTGTTTACCTTTCCAGTACTTAGCCACCAGGACTTCATTTTTCTAAGGGCCTGGGCACAATTTGAACAGATCCATATTGAATTTGCAGAGCTTTACATGAGGTCCACCCAAAAAACTACCGTCAAATTAAAGTTTATGTTGCTGTATGGCTGAACAATGAAAATAATAGGTCTGGAGCTTGCCAGCACCAAGGCACAGATCATTATGGATCTTCATGGTGGTTGCTTTTTTTTTAAAAAAAGGATGACAACCATAAATCACAGAACACAACTGTGAGCACAGATGCTACCTATGATTTGATGGTGATTTCGAAGGAATCTCTTGTGGGCAGAGGAAATGTGAATCCATAAAAACCCATCCTTTTGTGCTATGGCAGTGCTGGAAAACACTGGGTCCACTTTTTTTGCAGCTGAGTCAATGGAGACAGGTGTGATCTGTGATTTGATAGTGGCTGGGGACATGGGAGAACCCATTAAATAAATACGTAATTTCAAGAGCACCCATTTTACTGGATTCAGCCTGTGTGTGAGAGCACACAACTTCTCTCTCTGGCATTCTCTTTCCTGAATTCTGAGTGTCCCCCCCCCCCACCCCCACTTTGCACTGTTTTCCTCCCTCAGCCTCCCAGATCTCTCCCCTTCCCTTTCTACTCTCTCGGTCATGCCACTTTCTCTTCAGATGCTCAGGTGCCAATTGGAGCCTTGGAAAGCACACAGAGCGGCAAGAGGAAGTGGGAAAGAGTGTCACACTTTCAACTTCCTATTTCACTTTTAAGTGCTTTTCAAGGAAGGAAAAGGTAGCCACGCTCACCCCCTCTTGACAAAGCAAGCTCTGATTGTGGCAGGGGCAGTTCAGAAGCTTCCTGAGCACCAAGGGGGGAATGAAGATCTACATTGGGACCTGCTGACCCAGTGAATCCTGCTGCCTGAGGCAGTCACCTCACGGGAAAAATAAGTCTCGGCAGTGAAGTGCTTATTGGTGACAGTTTAAACAAGAAAGAAAGGCCAAAGAAGAAACATCTTGGATGTTATGCTTAGGTTTTGCTCCCCAAGACCCAGAATAAATCTAAGCAAGGGTTTTAAAAGGAGGATGAGATGATGCAGTTGCATCTTCCTTTGTGACAAAAATCAGCTTCCAAAGGTGCTGTGTCCCTTGGATGTTTATGAGGAAAGGTGTTGACGGTCATTTTACTTTATGTTTTAATGTTGTATTTTAATCTTGTTTTTAAGTTGTATTCATTCAACTTGTTTTTATTATTGTTTGTTAGCCGCCCTGAGCCCAGCCTTGGCTGTGGAGGGCGGGGTATAAATAAAATTTATTTTTTATTATTATTTATGTTATTTTTTTATCCAACTTAATGCATTCTGTTTTATTCTATCATACACATTTGGATAATGTGTTTTATGTGCTTCCTATTTTGTCTCCCTGGTGCTGGTCATTGACTGCACCAGTGAAGATTTGCTTTCTTGAAGTAGCAACAGTTAGCTGAGGACATCAATAAATACTGTACCGCTGTCAGGAGGTGCTCATATTGGCACCTGAGAGCACAATGAAATGGTGCATTTCACAACAGTCTCTCTCTCCCCCCCCCCCACACCTATTCCCCATCAGCACAGCTTCATTCATGTCAGAACCAAATTTTAAAATTCCCAACCAAGATTTATTGGGTTTTCCTTGAAGCAGGGAGTGTGAGGATTTCAGAGCCCATGTGGTATGAAAATCCTAACAACATATATGAATTCTTTGGTGCGATCAGCATGTGCTTCTCCACCATACTTGGTGGTCACACAAACGATGCCAGCAAATGTGTCCTGCCATCGTTCTTTTGCTCTCTATCAACTCTGCCAGCCCTCCAGTTTGCAGAAAGTTGCATGCTTTGCATGCAGGAGGTCCCAGGTACAATTCCCTGCATCTTCTAGTAGATCTGGGACAAAGTCCCTAGGGAGCCGCTGCCAGTCAGTGCAGACAATACTGCACTAGATAGACCAAGGGCCAAACTCTGGATAAAGTAGCTTCCTATGTTCCTGTAAAGCTTCCATCTCCTTGCAACCCCCGTGGCTGCATCCTCTGTTTTCCGTCTTCCTTTACAGGCTGAGGAATGCAGAGCAATGAGGTGGGGAGGAATCCTCAGGAACATGCCCTGGAGAAGTTCTCTGTTGGGGCAAGCGTCCCTCAGCCTTCCTTGTCTCCCACCTGTGCCCACGTCTTGGAGCCAGATTTCCTGGGAGATCCTTGTAGCTGATATGCCAGGGTGTTGCTGCTTATCAGTCAACGGCAAAGCTGGAGGAGTGAGATGGAGCCTCTCCTTTTTATACCCGTCTCACATTCGCCTTTAGGACAAAGTGTTATCTAAATAATACTGTGTGCCAAGCTATCTTTCTTTCTCCAGAAATTGCACGTATTCCTCTGGTTCAGAACGGTCCCTCTTTGAATGGCCTTCTAGTAGAAGCAGTGCATCCCACATGCCTGAGTTCTGTGGGAAGGAGCCTCCTGCCTTCGCTTGAGGCCTCGAACAGCAGGCACCTCAGATGTGCTCTTTCTGCAGAGAAACACTTTCCACGGGGTCCCAAACATCTTAAGAACCTAAGAAGAGCCTGCTGGATCAGGCCAATGGCCCATCTAGTCTAGCATCCCATTCTCACAGTGGCTAACCAGGTGCCCCAATGGGAAGCTCACAAGCTTTATCCGAGCACAAGAGCACTTTCCCCTCCTGTAGTTTCCATCCTAAAAAGCAGAGATCCTAAAAAGCAGAGACATCACCTTGCCAACAAAGGTCCGTATAGTTAAAGCTATGGTTTTCCCAGTAGTGATGTATGTATGGAAGTGAGAGCTGGACCATAAAGAAGGCTGATTGCCAAAGAATGGATGCTTTTGAATTATGGTGCTGGAGGAGACTCTTGAGAGTCCCATGGACTGCAAGAAGATCAAACCTATCCATTCTTGTAGTTCTGCACTCATCCGTTCTTCCCTGGTGGAGAGGGGGGGTGCCGTTTTGTGGTTTGTCTCAGGTGCCAAAATGTCTTGCAACAGAATGATACACACTCCCCCCCCACTCTGACCATCCCTCCCCCCCTCAGCCAATCCAATTGGAGTCTTGGTTAGAGGCTCTAGGGCTCAGAGTGAGGTGCCTTGGCCCTCTTTGAGGCATCTGAGGATCAGGTTTCAAAGCCCTCATCCTGCCTTGGAGGATTTGGGCTTGATTTTCAAGATAAGCCACTCCAGTTAGGTTGATGGAGGGAATCCCTTTGGCTTGGGCGCATTTTCTGCTTCTAATGAAAAGCAAACTTGTAGTTTATAGGTACTTTTTAAAGGCGTTCTTTCTGGGGAGGTGGGTTACTAGCGCCAGATGCTCTGACTTGCTTACTTATAAGGCACGTATTAATTCACATAGCTCAGTCAGTAGAGCGTGAGAGTCTTAATCAGTACAAACAACAACCGAGAACTAGCAAAGGCAACAGACCTCTTGAAGGGATGAATGCTGGCAGGTACTGATGGGCTGAGTGGCCAAATTCCATCCTGTTTTCAGTTTTGCTGGTGCTCAGTTATAGGTCAATTTCATCTCACTTTGTGTGGGTTTTTCACAATAACATGAAAAAAATTACATTTAAATTATACACATTTCGTATGCACTTTTTGCATAAAGTAGGGATTTTTGCACGCACAATTGATGCAAAATATGCATTTTTTTAGTGCTTTTTAGTGAATTGAAATGCTGTGCATTCCGCCAGCTAATTACAGGTTGCTTTGCCTGTCCTTTATCTGTTGCTTTATACAATAAAAGCGCGTCAAAATGACTTTCAACCCAATAAAATACAAAGACAGCTAAAATCAGTTAAAAAACAAACAGCAAGAAAAACAAACAAAACAAAGCTAGCAAAATTCCCGCTGTGCTGATCTAGTCCTCCTATAAAATCTGACTCCACCTCACTAAACAATGAACAGAAGCCAGAATCCTGCTGAGGTCGGATCTATGATTAAGAGCCAAAAAATCTTCAGGAAACTGAAATGCCTGAGGCTGGTGCCAAAAACACTGGTGGTGATGGTGCCAGGCCTGACTCCCCGATGAGAGAGTTCCCCAGGTTCTATTATTATGAGAGAGGGAGAAAAAGCTCTGTCGGTCTCTCTGTGTATAGGTATTTTCTCCATACATAAGAAGAACCTGCTGGTGGCCCATCTAATCATCCATCCTGTTCTCAGAGTGGCCAAGCAAGCAGCATGTAAGCACGAGGGCCCTCTCCCCTCCTGTAGCTTCCATCCACTGGGATTCAGAAGCGCTGCCTCCAGCTGTACAGGCACAGCATAGTCATCTAGTAGTCCTCTCCTCCATGAATTTGTTTCATCCTCTTTGAAAGCCATCCAAGTTGGCCATCTCTGCCTCCTGTGGGAGTGAGTTTCCATAGTTTAACCATGTGCTGCATGAATTAAGTCCTTCCTTTCAATCTGTCCTGAATTGCTTTGGGGACTTTTTAATATTAAAAACAATCAAGTGGTGTACAAATCTGTAAACAAAATAAATACACATAATTTCATGCATTCCTTTCAGTAGGAGAACCACATTGCAAAATTCAGATCTGTGCAGATTTTGAAGGGTGGTGGTGCTTTGATTTGTGTACAGTGGTACCTCGGGTAAAGAACTTAATTTGTTCTGGAGGTCCGTTCTTAACCTGAAACTGTTTTTAAGCTGAGGTACCACTTGAGCTAATGGGGCCTCCTGCTGCCGCCGCACGATTTCTGTTCTCATCCTGAAGCAAAGTTCTTAACCCGAGGTACTATTTCTGGGTTAGCAGAGTCTATACCTGAAAGTGTCTGTAACCTGAAGCGTCTGTAACCCAAGGTACCACTGTATTTCTCCAGGAAACGTGAGTTGGGTGGGTTCACCTTAAGATACAAACTGAACTGGATCCCTCCTCCTACATGTTTACTTTTGACATAGGCCTCCTCATGACCTGCTGTTTGATGCAGCTCAGTCAGTTAGCCAACTCCTGGGTTAGCTGACTGGGAGGAGAACCCAGAAGGGCCCAGGGTTTCTCATGTACCGTTTCCCATCCTGGAATCTTTGGAATCCTCTCTCATTAAGGGAGGTTTTGCTGGAGGCCAACAGCGGCCTGCAGGCAATGCTGCAGATTAATGCAGTGCGCTATCTAATTACAGCCCTGCTGAAGGATATTGCTAAAACTTGAGCCGCGATGTGGGGCTCTTTCTGTTGCCTTTTCCTCTCACTCCCCCAGTTTGCCGTCTGCTCTGAAGCCTATGGAATGAGTGGGAGATCAGGGAGGCATGAATCGTGTTTTAGTGTCGCAATAACTTCTAGCAGCAAATGGTTTCTTCCTCAAACTGGGCGAACCAGAAGGGGCAACATGCTCATTTTTTATTTTATTTTAAATGGACCATCTGGACTTCCGTAAGCACTCCAGCCTGGATTATGAGGTAATGTTAAGGCCTAACAAAGGAGTGTTTCTTTTGCTGCCTGGGCACATTTGCAGAGATCTTTCAGCAGATAAGAGCTGCTGAGGAATGTCTTGAGGTGATTCCTTCACTTTTGCTGCCCAGGTTTCTAAAAAAAGAAGAAGTGATGTGTGTGTGGCTTTAGAAATTTGTTTTCACAGACACGGAGAGGAATTAAGAACTGATACAAACTATTTGCTTGTTTTCATACATATTCAAACAGCAAATACAGGTGCTAAGTTATAATAGCCCCGTAGCCACAACAAGACACTTGAGAAACAAGGGTGGTTCCACACAACGTTGGTGTCTGAACTTGCTTTTTTCCTCCTCCCTCCCCATCTTCCTTTTCTTGTGTGCCACGTCTTTGAAAACATAAGTCTGCAGACAGGTACTTTTTCAGTTCTAATCTTTGGAAGCACCCCCCTTTTTTATTTTGCCTGAAGAGCAGGATAAAAAAGAGTAGCTAACCTGTGGCTCTCTAGAAGCTGTTCAAGTCCAACTCTTAATTTCCATGATCATTGGCCATACTGGCATAGTAAAGCAGAAGCGAAAAGTGCACTTAACTCTGATGCATCAAATGTCCCGTTCACCTGATGATGTGTATGCGCCACCTTCTGACACCTTTGTTGTGAATTCAGAACGAGAAGCAAAGGGTCTCGATAAATAAAGCCAGGATGGGACGAGAGCCAGGCAGGATGACATGAGTATACCTGACTCCTAACCAACTTGCTGAGATTCTGGAGGAGCTACTGCTTGTAAAAGGTGCAAAATTTCCTACTGGAGGAACTGGAGACCTGGAAATGGAGAGGAGGGAGGTGAGGGGGCAGCATGATTGATGAGGCAGCCCCACTGGGAGGATGCTCTAGTTTGACCGAGGTGCCAATCTTTTTGATGGATAAAAGAACTGTATTCCCTCTCATGACTTCATCCACTGGCTATTGAAAGAGATGAGAAGTGATGTTAGCGTTCAAACTTAAAGTATGTTGTTGTTGTTTTAATTTGAAAATGAAAAAGCAACAGGAAGAAAAACAATTCCCCTCTGAAAAGTTGGGTAAAAGCCCCTTAGATTTCATGAAGTCCACTTATTTATTTCTTGCAGTTGTATCTCACCATATTCTCCAATGAGCTCAGGCTGGTGGACATTGTTCCCCCCCTCCTCATTTAATACCCACAACAACCCAGTGAGGTAGGTGAGGCTGAGAGGCAGTAACTGGTTCAAGGTTGCCCAGTGAACTTCATGGCTGTGTGGGGATTTGAACCCTGGTTTCCCATGTCCTAGTCCAACACTCTAATCATTACACCACATTGGCTCTTCATATATCCACCCTCTAATCTTTGCAAACAGGACCGTAAAATAGACCAGGATTGTATTATCCCTCTATGGCAGATTGGGGGTGGGGGTTGCAGTGAGTGAACATGGCTGCATTTGGATGTTCATTCTCAGCTCAGTAAGCTATGAGCAAACTTCTGGGTTGTGCTTGCAGCCACTTCCCTTCTCCATTTGTGCAAGTGAGCTAAGAAACCAGGAGGTTTCTCATTAACTACAGTTTCCCGTTTAATCCAAACCAGGAAACTATGGTTTAACGTCTTAAAAAAACCAACCTAATATATGAAGTGATTATGGATGATGAAGTTTGCTTAATATCCTGTATTATGTTAACCATAGTTTCTTGGTTTGGATGGAACAAAAAACTCTACAGAAAACTTTCTGGTTCCTTTGCTCCCAGCACAAAGGAAGAAGCACGGGGGTGGCACAGGGACCCCAGAGGCACATTCGTATCTTGGCTTATTCAGCTATGACTGCCCAAATCAGCCCAGTGCTTTACTTAAAGTTACCAGTGGCATTGTAATGCGTGTAAGCGAAGGATGGGTAAATCCTTCAATTTTGGTTTCTCTCATTTTCTAAAATTTCCAGCCTTAAGTTTTCCACATCAGTTTTCTTAAGTCCTCATGAAAATTCACCAGCATTTTACTGTGAATTTATCCTAATATACACATGTTTGCATTCAATATTGCCTAATATAGACAATTTTCCCCAATATAACACATTTTTGTATGTTGTTTTCACTAATATATGCATATGTATGCATATCTGTAAACATGACTTAACTGGAAAACTTCATTGCAAACTTCAGAGAAGTGTGAATTCCAAAGGGTGGCTTTCCCCCACAGTTCACATATTAGGTAGGGTCACCTTTAAATATGAAATGAATTGAACTGACTAACTTAAGTGCAGCCACAAAACCCAGAGGCTGAAATCACTGGCGATTGCTTGCTGAAAGGTCAGTGCCAAGTTTGCCTATTAATTATTTGCTTGGAATGCATCCCGCTCCTCAGTCCAGAGAGTTTCCAGGAAAAAATTCAAAAGCAACAACATCCCAAAATCCACGAATAGTTACGAAAGGACAGAGCAACCAAAGTGTCAGTGTTAAAAGCCGACTTCCTTCACCAACATGTAAAAAAGCCTGGACAAACACAACAGTTGTTAAATACTCTGCAAAGTTTTCCATTAGCCGAGGTTGCTTTTGGCACTTCAGATGTTGGAACTGCTTTGTATTTCTGAATGCGATAATCCTCAACGTGTGTCAGACGCTACACAAAGACATGGGGTGAATATTCTGTCACCTTTCTGACGGCCCCTGCTCCTCGCCACCTGCCCAAACTCCTGGCTAGTGCTGAGGCACCACGAAGTGGCCTTACTCACCCTGCTCTGTTTATACCCTGAGTGCAGCTACTTTCTACGGGTTGTAGAAGATGGGGAGAGGCCAATTCACAAATTTGCCAACAATCTCTCAGAGTTTGCTGGCTGAACTCTCTGCTTTCATCAGGCCTCTGCAAATCTCCTTTCTTTTATGCCACGACATGCATAAGAATCATTATGGTTTTATATTATTTGCAACTTTCTGAGAGCGCAGGCTGGAGGGAGGGAATTAGACAGAGGAGTGAAAATTAGAGCACTTCAGGGTTCACGGGAGGTGGGGAAAAAAACCAAATGCACTTCTCCTCCCCTTAGGTAAGGATTGAGCCTGAGTGGTTAGAGCATTTGCGTGGCATGCAGAAGGCCCTGTGCATCTCCAGGTAAGGCTGGGAGAAATTCCCAGAATTAAATCCTTCAGTGCCATTGTCTTCCAATGTAGACAATAGTAAGCTACGTAGGTGGCTCAATGGATCCGGTTCCAAATAAGGCCACATCTTATGTTCCAGTCTTCTTGCAGACCCATTGGGGGAAGGGTGTTGGTCTTCCCATTGCCAGTGGACTTGTGCAATCTGGTGAAAACATCTTCCATAATTGCTGTTTGGCAGTGGAACGGACTTGCACGAGAGGTGGTGAACTCTCCTTCCTTGGAGGTTTTTAAGCCGAGGTTGGATAGCCGCCTGTCGTGGATGCTTTAGTTAAGATTCCTGCATCTCAGGGGGTTGGACTAGATGACCCTTGGGGTTCCCTCCATCTACAATTCTATGATTTTGTGATCGCAACCCCTCGCCGCTGCGGGTGGTTTCCAACCCCACAAACCATTAGCTGTTGGTCAGGGCTTGGTAAGTGCCTTTCGATGCTTTGCCCCCGAACGATTCTCTGTCCAGTGAAATGTTGCAGTTAGGATGAATGAAGGATTGTCAGAAAATATGGAGCATGGAGGGGGAAGGGTTAGAGATTTGGTTTATGGTAGTGAATGGAGACCTGGCGTGCTGACAAGTGTGTTGCAACAGCAGGCAAATCTGATCTTCTTGAGGGTCTGACGCAGCCTGTGGGTGATCTTATGAGAGAGCTTAAGGATTCCAAGCAATGCAAAGGGGACTCCTGACCTCGCGGCCATGCTGCATGTTAACCCTTTGTTGTGTCTGCCCCAATGAGGTCTGCATTTCAAAAGCTTAATGGGTGTTCTTGCATGCTTGCGTTACAAATTTCACTTTGTATATTGTGTCCTGACTATTTGGAATATGGGTGAGCTAGTTTTGCTTGTGGGGACCAAAATCTTTGGGGCATTTTCCTACTTAGCTGGGTAAATTAAGAGCTTCTCTAAACTTTGGATTCCACACTTGACCAAGACACTCCTTTTCTTCTGAAGCGCCATTGGTTGCTTGCAGATCAGAATGAAACTCCTAGTTTCTTTCCGCTGTGCTGCAGATCTTGCAGTTCTGTTTGGGTGTGCAGAAAGTGCAGAAAAGTACATATTTTATATTAAAAATATGCACATTTCACAGAAAAATGCATACATAAAAGGTATGAAAAAATTGTGGTTTCGATACAAAAAGTCCATTTGCTGTTGTTTAGTTGATTAGTCGTGTCCGACTCTTTGTGACCCCATGGACCAGAGCACACCTGACACTCCTGTCTTCCACTGCCTCCCGCAGTTTGGTCAGACTCATGTTTGTAGCTTCAAGAACACCATCTTCGAGAACACCATCCAACCATCTCGTCCTCTATCGTCCCCTTCTCCTTTCCCAACACCAGGGTCTTTTCCAGGGAGTCTTCTCTTCTCATGAGGTGGCCAAAGTATTGGAGCCTCAGCTTCAGGATCTGTCCTTCCAGTGAGCACTCAGGGCTGATTTCCTTCAGAATGGATAGGTTTGTTCTTCTTGCAGTCCATGGGACTCTCAAGAGTCTCCTCCAGCACCATAATTCAAAAGCATCAATTATTCGGTGATCAGCCTTCTTTATGGTCCAGCTCTCACTGCCATACATCAAAAGTCCATTAAATATGTACAATTTACAGACTGGGAATCTGTCTGCTATTAAAAAAAGAAGAAGATCCACACAAAGTGAGATGAAATGGATTTATAGTTGAGCACCAGTGAAAATGAAATGGGACAGAGTTAGGTTGCTCCAGTCATTCCCAATCTAGAAACTTGCTTGAACAGAAAAAGATTTCATAAAATCATAGAACTGTAGAGTTGGAAGGCGCCCAAACATTATCTGGTACAACCTCCTGCAATTCAGAAATCACAGCCAAAGAATCCTTGAAAGATGGTCATCCAACCTCTGTTGAAAAACCTCCAGTGAAGGAGAGTCCATCACCTTCCCAGGTTGTCCCTTCCGTGGCTGAACAGCTCTTACCATTAATAAGTTCTTCCTTATCTCATTTCTTGTCATTTGAATCCATTGGTTCGGGACACACACGTGTCAAATAAGCATAAATGGCAGCTTGCTGTTGCCTTGCCTTGCCTTGCCTTGCCTTGCCTTGCCTTGCCTTGCCTTGCCTTGCCTTGCCTTGCCTTGCCTTGCCTTGCAAAGGTTTCTGGGGGCAGGATGATTAAAAGAAGCTGATGGGAATATGTCAGCCTCACTGCTGGCAAGAGTGAGAGATTCCACCCCTCACAACTTGGAGCAGGATGACTCCCCCTCCTGTCTCACCTTCTCAATCTTCTCCTGGAGAAGAAGCGAACACTTAATTGTACCCAAGAGATCACAAAAAGAAGCAGCAGCCCCCCCCAACTGCTTTTGCAGAGATAAAAGTTTAATGATGCATAATCATCCTTACCTGGCTACCACTTGGAGAAGATTTAGCATACTTGTCTGTACCATTCAGGCAATTATGTTCTGGCAGTTGCCCTAATGTAATTAAGATATTTATACTGTCACATTTTGATAAATGCCAATCTTTCATCTTCAAGGACTTGAGTCGTGCCACATCTAACCCCCTTGTGGCTTATGCTCTTTGGTGGTATATATTTCTCCAGGGCTGAATTTTTATTTTTCTATGGTGGGGCAGTCTTCCCCAAGATGGGGCCCTCCAGATGATTTCAACTACAAATCCCATCATCCCTGACTGTGAGCTGTGCTGACTGCAACTGATTGGTTAGGGAAGGCTGGCTTAGAGGAAACCTGTTCATTAGCTGGGCAGAGTAACTGAGCAATCCCTGTAGTTTGGCAAGTTGGCAACTCATTCCTTTTGGCACAATTTAGTCAGGATCCTAGGCACCCCCCATCACACAAAAAAGCCCAAAGCACAGAATGGAACAACCACACTAACTGTACCCCCCGTTTCCATGGCGACACCACCAACCAATCACTAAGCAGCTTGTTGACAACTTCCCAGGGACAGCCAGGCATGCAAGAAGCCAGTTTGTGATGTGAAAATATCTCCATGATCTCAACCTGCAGCAACACACATGCAAAACGCAATGTGTGGCATTACGAATGGAATTTGATCCAGTCTGCATTTAATGGCGAGCTTCCCTAATCCACATTTTATGAAACTACTGTATACATGAGCACAGCCATCCCTCAAAATCCACACTTCTCTGAATTTTGCAGTGCAGCTCTCCAGCCAAGCAATGCGCAAAAAATGCATGCGCTAGGGTGAAGTGTGCATTAAAACGTACCTATATTAGTGAAACGCGAAACGCGGGTGGCACTGTGGGTTAAACCACAGAGCCTAGGACTTGCCGATCAGAAGGTCGGCGGTTCGAATCCCCGTGACAGGGTGAGCTCCCTTTGCTCAGTCCCAGCTCCTGCCCACTAGCAGTTCGAAAGCATGTCAAAGTGCAAGTAGATAAATAGGTACCACTCTGGCGGGAAGGTAAACGGCGTTTCCGTGCGCTGCTCTGGTTCGCCAGAAGCTGCTTAGTCATGCTGGCCACATGACCCAGAAGCTGTACACTGGCTCCCTTGGCCAATAAAGCGAGATGAGCGCTGCAACCCCAGAGTCAGTCACGACTGGACCTAATGGTCAGGGATCCCTTTACCTTTACCTATATTAGTGAAAATGGCATACAGAAACACATTATTGTAGGGGAAATTGCTTTGCAAAAATGCGAATTTAAGGAGAAATCTGCACCAAAACGCTCGTGCATTTTCATGAGCCCTATTTTTTTTTAAAGATGCAAACTGATGTGGAAGTGTCGTAAACTGGAAACCTAAGAAACTGAAATTGACTGATTCACCCAAGCTCCCTGCTGTATCTCACCTCTGGCCCTTCCTTCAGCTCCTCGTTTTCCAACTTCTAGCCTTTCATGCTTTGGGATTACAGCAGAGGGCACCAAGCGAGCACACCATCCTCTCTTGTCCCTTCCTAGCATTCAGCAAGTCATGGCTCTGCCTTGGACTATGCTAGGATTCTTAGGGGCTGGGTGGCCTTGAAAGTTTGTTTTTTTAAGGGAAATACCATTAGGATGGTAATAATACTGCTGGACCATAAAGAAGGCTGATCGCCGAAGAATTGATGCTTTTGAATTCTGGTGCTGGAGGAGACTCTTGAGAGTCCCATGTACTGCAAGAAGATCAAACCTATCCATTCTTAAGGAAATCAGCCCTGAGTGCTCACTGGAAGGACAGGTCATGAAGCTGAGGCTCCAGTACTTTGGCCACCTCATGAGAAGAGAAGACTCCCTGGAAAAGACCCTGATGTTGGGAAAGATGGAAGGCACAAGGAGAAGGGGACGACAGAGGATGAGATGGTTGGACAGTGTTCTCGAAGCTACGAACATGAGTTTGACCAAACTGCAGGAGGCAGTAGAAGACAGGAGTGCCTGGCGTGCTCTGGTCCAGGGGGTCACAAAGAGTCAGACACGACTAAACGACTAAACAACAACAATACTGCTGGAAGAAGCCCCCACTCTCCTGGTTACACTGTGGTTGATTATTCTCATGCTTAATGATCCCACCTACAGGTTTGGGGAATGGTGGGTTGTTTGTGAGCTGTGGCCCCTTCGTAGTTCTGAGTAATCAACAATATAAACCCCTAACACCCAGATGCGGTTGGGCTCCAATTGATAGGAATGATGGGAGTTGTAGTCCAGCAACATCTGGAAGTGACCTGGTTCCTCATCCCTGCAACAGCCCCGCAGCTCCCCAGTTGAGGGAGGCGCTCTGAATCTGTGTACTTATTTTAATAATTTTATTAGTGGATGGGAATGTTGATTCTTTGCCTGTGAGTTGCTGAGAATCCTCCCCTCCTCTTGATTTGCAAACAACTGCAGTATGGAAGTTTTCCCTCTCCAAACTCTGTTCTACATTGTTGCTTACTTATTTCTGTAAAAAAATAATGAGATTTTAGCATTGAAAAGGAGTTCCAGAGGGGAACTGGGCTGTTCTTTCCACTCTGAATAAGTGTACAATTTTTTTTTTTAAAATGTCCAAAGCCTTTCTTATTTAAAATCAGATACCGTGCCTAGTTTTTGCTATATAAAAACGAGACAAAAAGAAACAGCTGAAATAAGCAGAAAATCACACACACACACACACACACACACACACACACGTATGTATGAGTGGTTTTTTTAAAACCCTGAAAGATACTCTGTGCCAAGGGGAGAGGCAAACTGCGTCGTTACATTTCCCTTTTGATTTAGCAACTCCAGACTTTTGTCTCCATGCGGTGAACACTTCCTTGCATGATTCATTACAAACACGAGCTTATAAACAAATTGCAACTTGCACGACCATCACAGGTTGCTTGACTGAACGGCTTAACTGAGAGCCTTGGCAATGGCAGCGCACAAGATAAGACTATCAGGTGCAAGAAGTAGCTCAAGTCTTGGCTGTTTGGTCATTGACATTTCCGCTAACTTGGTGCTTTAACTCAACCCCTCCACAGAGAAGAAAGGACTAGAGCACCCTTTCCCCAGTCTGGTGCCTTGTTGACAAGAGTTTCTTTCCAGCCAGAACTTACTGGAACTCAGTTCCGGCATCTCTCAGGTGGGCGCTATTGCTATCGTACGAGATTGAGGGCGGTGTTCATGGTGAGTTCCGGCACCTCTTTTTCTAGAAAATGACCACCGCTTGCTGATGTTTGAGACTAACAACAAAAGATGAGCCCGCTGGATCAGGCCAGTGGTCCATCTAGTCTAGCATCCTGTTCTCACAGTGGCTACCCAGGTGCCCCAATGGGAATCCCACAAGCAGGACCTGAGGACAAGATCAGTCTCCCCAGAGGTGGCTCAGGGTGCCATCTTGTGGGATTTGACCCAGCCACACTTCCTGTTTTGTGAAACACTTGTGTGTTTGTGTGTCTGCGTTTGAGAGGGGTGGAAAGAGGGGTTGGCCTCCTCTTGGCAAACATGCCTGCTCTTGCCATGAGCCTCGAATGATACCATAATGCATTCATTAGCGTGAGTTCAAAGAGCCCTCTTAATTGGCTGCCTGAATGAAGCTGAGGTTTGTTAAAAAAATATCTCAAGCAGATCAACACGATAGTAACGCCGTGGCAAATGGGCAGAATGTTAATGAACTATGCCTGGTAGCTGGCAGCTTAAGCAAGTTAATGCCAATTTGGCACAGTGCTTGAGGGAAGGAAAGTTGTCTGTTCCCCCCACCCCTCCCTCTCTCTCTCTGTTGTTATGTAGCATGTTGCCTTCCCACAGGACTTCCTAGTTAGTCCTGGTAGAGAGTGTAGCCTCAGTTACTCAAATAATGCAGATGGAGTCCAGGCAGAAAAGTCCTGTTAACATTTTTTTTGCAATATAATCTTATATATTCTTTAAATATTTTCCATTCTCTGTATGTTTTCTGGTTTAAAACTCCCCTTAGCAGAATTGGAATGATACTTGCGAATAACAGATAAATGATATAAACATTATAGTGGAATGTATGAAGAAGGATATAAAACAAAACTGCATGATAATATCATGACAACAGAAAAAGTATAATGAGAAAGATTGGAAGTTTTTTGAAAAAAAATATATGATAGATATAATGTTGTATAAATCTTTGGTCTTTTCTTTTTTTTCTTTATATCTTTTTTTTCTTTGTTTCAAAATTATTCTTTTTCCCCTTTCTTTTCTTTTTTCTTTTTTGTATTTAAATCTGAAATACTTACCTTCGTTGTATGTTTGTATCTTTGTATTTTAAACCAATAACGATTTAATAATAATAAAAAAGAAAAGTCCTGTTAACACTGGGCTGACCAAACTGAACAAAAACAGTGCATAATTTGAGGAGAAAAAAACAGAGAGGTTTTATTTTTCTTAGTTCAGGCCTTGTACATACCACAGAGATATGCAACCAAACATACAAAGGAAAACTTAGAACTACACGGCCAATCAGTCCACGTGCTAAGTGAAGATCATGTAACTCTGCCTGGTTGCTAAGCAACATCTCCACCCATTCTCCTCTTGGCTACTTGACTTCAATGAGAATAGAATTAACCCTTAAGTAACAAGGTGGATGATCCCTGCTGCTGCACTTCCAACAGCCATTCTGTCAACATCTGCAATGTGGCAGCAGTCTCCCCCTCAGTCTGGGTGTCAGAGGATTTTTGAGATTTGTTTGATGCCTGTGGTGGTCTTGTAGTAAGGTTAAAGCTTACTGAGAAATGATATATAATGAATGGAAAAAGATGTTTAAAATAACATTTGTAAAAACAAACAAACCCAGAAGCTTTCCTTCTAGGAATTATAGGGGTAGAACTACTTAAATGGTATAGAAATTTATTCATGTACAGTATGTGACTACAGTGGCAAGAATGTTATTTGCTCAAAAATGGAAGGAAGAAGAAGTCCTGAGGAAAGAAGAATGGATACAAAAACTTATGAACTATGCAGAAATGGTGAATTTTACCGGAAAAATAAGAACTTTTAATAAAAGAATGGAAATGGTTTATTGAATATTTACAAACAAATTGTAAACAGATAAGGACATTGGCAGGATTATTGTGATAACCTGCAGTTTCATAAGAGTATATTATTAAAGTAGGTGAATAAAAGAATAAGTTAAGTTAATTTAGAATATGCAGTAAATGATAAAAATAAATTTAAGGAACTGCAGAAAGAGGAGGAAGGAAGTCAAGTTTTGAAATGTTAGAATGATTGTAAAACTGTTGAGATGTATGCAACTGAAAATCATAAATAATTTTTAAAAAACACTCAAAAAGCAATGGTGAAGTTAGCTTTTGGGAACCTTATGCTGGCTAGGGTTGATGGAAATTGTAGTCCAAAGCATCTGAAAGGCAGCAGGCTGGCGAAGATTCAATTAAATGCTGAGTACTGTTCTTATTCCCATGACTATATTAATGTATAGCTTTCCTCCAGGGATGTGTCTATGAAAATTTGCCCCACCTTAGAAGAAGTCCTATATGTGTTTGGTTGCAATGGCTTGAGAATAGCAGAGCTGGAAAGAATTGCACCCTGGTGGATTTGCATTCTGTGCCACTGACGTCTCCTCCTCCTCCTCCTCCTCCTCCTCCTCCTCCTCCTCCTCCTCCTCCTCCTCCTCTTCTTCTTCTTCTTCTTCTTCTTCTTCTTCTTCTTCTTCTTCTTCTTCTGCAATTAAAGCCCTCGTGCTTCATTGGCTCACACATGTTTACACGGTTGCGCATCATAAAGACACTTCTGAAGATTTGTGTGTGATGAGCAAGTGAGGCCCACAGTGGCTCAGCTTATGGAAAGAATTACTTCAGGTGTTTACAACTTAGAACTCGGTTGGATGGGCAGCAATTTTTTTTTAATACAAAAAATGAGCCCAGAACTCTGGATAGTTCTGGATAGTGAGAGGCAGATTTCTCCAGATTTTAAACAGGACCTGCTTGATTTGGGAGGATAAAGTCTGTCAAAATATAGGGATCCTATTAAAGATGTTTTTAAAATACCTAAGAGAAGAGAACTCACAAAGAATTTAAATCTGAAGGCGGGCTCCTTGAGCTACAACCTTTTGCATAAACCTACAGACCTCTCCTCAGTCGTTTCTTGTAATAACTAAGAGGTTTACTTGGGAGCTGATGTGGTTATAAATGCTAACCTTTTGAAGTGATAAGAAGAAAGACTGCTTGTGAGCTTCCCTGTGAGAAAAAAGAGGGAAGGGCAGATTGCCATATTTTTGTGTGGGTTTTAAACTGGTGTGTGGATGTGAAGGAAGATTGTATTGACCTTGGCCCCGAATCCAAGTATATTTTTGGAAGCTTTAAAAGTCCACAATGGAGCATCTTGGATTTCAGATTTGTGTGCTGACAATGTCTCTGCTCATCCCAGCCGATCGCCCTTGCTTGTCCTGGCTGCCGGGAGGAGGCTGGAGCTGGGGCATGCAGAGGATGCCCGGTGGCGGGAGGTGGTAACCCCCTCAATATTGGGGGGACAGCCTCCTGCCCCAAAATATTGGGGACGATGACTGGAGCCCCTTCCGCCCCATATATCTGTCATCCCTGTCAAGTAGGAATGTTAAACCCTTCCTAACTCCTGATGAAAATTGCCCCCCTCCAAGTTACTAGGAGACCTAGGAGCAAAGCTTCCATTGCTTAAACTTCCCCTCCTCTGTATGCTATGCTCTTGATGAAAATCAGTACCGCCCCCCCCCCCCACCATGCCTGCTATTAATTTTAAAAGCTCTGACAGGAGTAGCAATAATGCGTTTACCATCCCGTTAGGTTTGGCCCTTTGACTCTCGCTAATTAAGTCTGCTGGGGAAGGAAACCTCGTCAGCTTCTCATCAAGCAGCTCGCTTTTAATGGGGCCACCTAGCTTGCAAAGCAACCCAGGTCTTACAAGAACTTTCCTGCAGTTCAGGTTCAGCAAAGTTCGTCTTTTATAATGGGAATTCAGTGTCAGCATCCAAAGAGTTGCATTCCGTGGTGGTCCTGAAATCTGTTTTAGCTATTTACAGTGGTACCTCGGGTTACATACGCTTCAGGTTACAAACTCGGCTAACCAAGAAATAGTGCTTCTGGTTAAGAACTTTGCTTCAGGATGAGAACAGAAATCGTGCTCTGGCGGCATGACAGCAGCGGGAGGCCCCATTAGCTAAAGTGGTGCTTCAGGTTAGGAACAGTTTCAGGTTAAGAACGGAACGAATTAAGTACTTAACCCGAGGTACCACTGTATTTGTGCTTTTATCTCATGTCTTTTGTATTGTGAACCACCCTGAGATCTTTTGATGAAGGGTTGTATAAAAATCAATCAAACAGTCTCCCATGTCCACCATACTCACTGCTTGATGGCTGCAGCATTTGGGCCACTACTGCAGACCTTCCCTCCTACAGCAAATTTTCTTGTCACCTCCAGTGGTGTCAGTTCATACATGCAGCTGCCAGCCTGTCTCTGGAATGCTGTCCTCAGGGCAGCTTGCTTAACCCGCTTTCACCAGCCCAGTCCAGGGAAAGTTGTCTGCACTATTTCCCCCTTTGTTCAGTGTCAGGTGCGGTCCTGCTTTGAGGGTGTTGTTGTTGGGGTTTTTTTGGTACATCGTTCACAGGGTTTTAAATTTCGTAACTTCGGTGCTGCCGCTGACCGCATCTGCTGCAAATTGTAGGTGTGATCTTGTTTAATCTGTTCATTACACTCTAAAACACCAAACGTTTGAAATAAGAAAAGACAGACTTGCCTCCTGGCATGAGAGTGCCTTTCTTTTCAGGTGCCGGTTGTGTTGTGGGTTTTTCCTCAACACTGGAAGAGAGAGTGTAAAAAAGGGAAGAGCTCCCTTTGACCAGGAAAGTTTTCCATCTCAAGAGAGGGGTGACAGGCGGGTGGATGCCTCTGGCAGGCTGCATGGTCCAGCATGGGGTCTGTCCGTGCACAAATCCTGTTTGTCAGGTTCAGTGCTCTCTGATTTTATTCGTGGAGACTTTGCAAGGGCTCTGAGCTTTTTCAAACTGGACTCCCTTTAAGACAGAGAGGAGAGAGGGAAGCATAGGAAGATGTCTTATACAGTGGTATCTCTGGTTATGTACTTAATTCGTTCCGGAGGTCTGTTCTTAACCTGAAACTGTTCTTAACCTGAAGCACCACTTTAGCTAATGGGGCCTCCTGCTGCCACTGCACCGCCGGAGCACGATTTCTGTTCTCACCCTGAAGCAAAGTTCTTTACCCAAGGTAATATTTCTGGGTTAGCAGAGTCTGTAACCTGAAGCGTATGTAGCCTGAAGCGTATGTAACCCGAGGTACCACTGTACTGAATCAGACTATTGGTCCATCTTGCTCAGTATTGTCTGCACTGACTGGCAGCATCTTTCCAGGGTCCTCTGCCAGCTCTACCTGGAGATGCCATTGGGACATTCCGGGACTTTCTGTGTGCAAGGCCACTGAGCTACAGCCCTTACCCACAAAGGTCTTTCTTTAGAACAGGGGTGGGAAAACATGTGGCTGCATCCCAGAGACAGGCACCCTTGCAGGCCGAATGTGTGATCTGGGTCCACCAAAGGTGACAGTGAAGTTTGCTGTGGTGGTGGTCCATTCGCACATGCGGGTTGGATTCCAGCTGCCATCAATCCCGGCCCAAATGGCTGATGGCCAGGGACGATGGGAGTTGTAGTCCTGCAACATTTGGAAGGCCACAGGTTCCCCTATCCTTGCTTTAGAAATGCACAGATTCAATAGGTTGCAATGGAGGGTCCACAGCAAGTAGTGAAGACCGGTTCTGAGCACCATAAATGCTCTACCATTTGGCCCCAGTGTATAGCCATCAAGCAAAGGAAAATAGAGCAATGCACATACATGTTATTGCAAAGATGAAAACCAGATGAATCAGTCATGAAATCGCTGTAAGTAGGTTAAGGATCCAACACAACAGCATTGTTTTGCCCAGATCTGTCCTGCAGTTCCTTGCAGGGTTGCCTCCTATGCAAAAGAGGCTTCCATTTTCGACTTCATGCTTAGGACACTTTAGATTGTGGTTTTAAGAAGGTCTGGGGTTTTGAGCTTACCTTTTTCCTGTGAAGTGCCTATGGGTTGTGTGCGTGTGTGTGTTTCCCTTCTTTCCAGTAAACATTTATCCAGCCTCCCTGGCTGTCCACATTTCCTGGTCCAAAAAAAGCCCCGGGGGAAGAGTTGCATCACAACATCTTCCCCTAGGCTTTGATTGATGGGCGGGAAGCCAGGGATGGCTGTAGAGTGCAGACCACTGGCGAGATTATTTGTAGAATGAAAGACAGGACAGTTCCATAAATACCACCTCAAAAGTAATTTGATAATTTTCGAATGCAACTTCTTCTCTTAGTACACGATTGAGAACGATTGGGAGGAGGCAGAAGATAAAATTTGTCAGTGCAGCACTAGAAAGCAGCAATGGCCTGAACAGCCAACATATTATATCCAGAGAACTGTTGAATGTGCACACAGACACATATTTGCATACAAACACACATGCACAGTGCTGCATACCTGGAGTGGTATTCAGTGAACTTGCCCCATCAGTGTAAGGATTTCTGCTGGCACAATGGGGCTTCTCCCTTCTACACACACACACACACACACACACACACACACACACACACAGCTTTGCCCTCCCCAAAGCTTATTCAGAGTGTTGGGGAAACCCCTAGAACAGATTTAGGGATTGCGTGGTTAGTGTACAGAGTGATACCAGCTGCTGGAAACTGAGGCAGGGAGGAAGTGCTCTTGTGCTCAGATCCTGCTAATGGGCTTCCCTTTAGGGCAGTGGTTCTCAACCTGTGGGTCCCCAGATGTTGTTGGACTACAACTCCCATCATCCCTGAGCTCTGGCCTTGATAGCTAGGGGTGATGGGAGTTGTAGGCTTCCCTTTAAGGCAGCCTTTCTCAACCTGTGGGTCCCCAGATGTTGTTGAACTACAACTCCCATCACCCCTAGCTAGCAAGGCCAGGGATGATGGGAGTTGTAGTCCAACAACATCTGGGGACTCACAGGTTGAGAACCGCTGCTTTAGGAAGATCTTGGTGGCCACTGTGAGAACAGGGTGCTGGGCTAGATGTGCCACTGGCCTGATCCAGCAAGCTCTTATGTTCCATTGCACATGCAGGAATCCTGCGCCGACATAATTTTTGCACAGCACTACGTGGGATGCAGCCCGCACCCCCTTATGTGCCCACGAGCCATTTCACCGAGACCTGTTCGTTTTTGTAAGTGTGTGATCTTTATTTCATGATCCGGGCCTGGGAGGGAAGGGGTGACTGCGCTCACAGGCCGGGCGACAGCATTCCGCTCTGTGTTTTGATGCTTCTGATAGCCTCCAGTGGTGCTTCAGAGGCACCAGCCTCGGCCCCTTCTCTTCTCTAAACATATGTGCTTTGAAAGGGAAAAGGTTGTTGCCAGCATGTCTGACTCCTTCGTCCTGACAACATCCGACCGGCCACATTATCAAGTCTTGCTGGGACTTATCAACAGACATAGTTAAACAAGCTTGTGTTTATCTGGGGGAAGCTGTATCAATTGCGCTCTGGGACAAAGAGCTGGCCGGCACCAGGCAAATCTCTCCCTGGCATGGGAAAGGGAGGCCCGCCCGGCCTTAACAAAGAGGTGCCGGGAGGGAAAGTCACCAAGAACAAGGTCTGGGATCCCAGACCCAGATCTCCAAAGCCGGGTTAATCTCAAGGGGCGAGGGATGCGCTGCTCTCAAGAAACTGTTGCAAAGCGGAAGAGGGGGAGTTGGATTCTGGTCCCCATGTTCTTATGTATGTAGGATTCCTGCAGATCAGCCTTCCCTAACCTGGTGCCCTCCAGATGTTTCAAACTGCAATTTTCGTCAGCCCTGGCCAGGGATGGGAAAACATGCCAATTTTTGTTTCTCTTGGGTTCTTGTTCAGTTCTCTACATTTCCATGGTCTTTTGCAACTTTTGAAAATAATGTTGATAGTCCTCGGGAAAACACATCAGTACTTTACTGCGAACCCCTCCTAATATCCACAATTTTGTATGCAATTGTACCGAATATACACATCCTTTTTGGCAAAGCATTTGCTCCCTAATGTTTATATTTTCCTCAACATAATGTGTCTCTGCATGTTATTGTCATGAATATATTCCTTTTTATGCACACATTACCCTAGTAAATTCATTTATGTACACATTACTTGGGTGCGGAACTGAACTGCAAAATTCGGAGAAATGCAAATTTTGAAGGATGGCCATGTTTTGGTTCAGAAAGTGTGAATTAGGTAGGTTTGCCCTTAAAGACAAACTGAATCAAATTTTTGCCCCATCCTTGGCCCCAGCCAGCATGGTTGATGGGGGTTGTAGAGCCCCCAGAACAAATTTAGGGGGGCAGGGAAAGGAGGGGGAGGAGTTCTGCTGTGCAATGATAAATTCTTGTTCCAGTGGAACAAGAGACTGAACACTACTTTGGATATGAACCCATCTATGTTCCTAATTTTTATCTCTCCTCTGCTCAGTACGTAGGGTGGACGCTTCAGCCTCAGCTTAGAGAGGGTACAATTTTGCATTTGCCAGTTTATAATTATAGTTGTAAATGCAGAAATAGTCACCTTTTAAAAAATTAGTTTCATGTTTATTTGTTTCATATATTTATGTACTGCTTAATAGCTAGAGTGTCTCTAAGCAGTTTACAAAAGTGACACCATATGTATATAAGTATAAAATATTGTAGTTGTACATATATTGCAATTTTTCATATCTATATCTATATTTATTTCTACAGGAAACTGAAAAACTATAATACCAGATAAAGCAACATCTTGAAAAACCAGGAAAGATAGTAGCACATTTTTGAAGACATCGTAAGAGTTAGGTAATTTATATACTGCAGATTAGAAAACTATCGGTAAACAAGGCTCCTGCTATGAGTAAAAAAATCTCTCTCTCTCTCTCTTTGTGGCATAAACTGCAGACCTGAAGAGAAGATGCCTCAGGAAGAATGCATGGTTCTGATTGGCTTAGCATGAACTAATTGACAGGTGGGGCTACCAGTGTCCCCCACCCCAATCCCACCTCCTTCTAAACCTTAACTTGTCCCCCCAACCCACTTTCTCTCCACAGATTCTTACAGACAGTAGTATTTTTCTAGAAAAAAGAGATGCCGGAACTTACCACGAACACACCCCTTGTTCTGTTATAATGGCAGTGGCGCCCACCTGTGAGGTGCTGGAACTGAGTTCCAGCTGGAAAAATAAAAGCCTTTTCTGCTTATGGAGAAAGAAAAATGAGAGGGAAATGAGCAGAATACTTCACCACCCTGCCTAAGCCATTTGTCTGGGAGGGAGGTACTGGAGACATGGATGGGACCTACTAGTAAATAATTATATTTTGATTGACTAAGCAGAGGAGACGGGCAGATTCATCTAGGAAGCCTCTCACTCAGTGGAAAATGCTGGTGGAAGTGGGGAGAAAGATTGGACAATGGCTTTGGAGGTTTAGGGGGGAATCAAAATTGGGAGGGGGCAACAGAGGAGCCCCTATGCCCTCCCTGGTGAGGAGTTCCTGTCTCCCTCATTGCTCACTTTCAGCAGAAACTTCAAAACATTCCTATTTACCTAGGCATTTGATGGCTGATAGAGACTGGCCATGGTAACTGAAAGTAATAACAGTGAGAGTATGTGATTGTTTTTAAAAGTTCAGATTTTTCAAATTGTTTTTAAAAATGTTTTAAACGTGTTTTTCTTTTATTTTACATTGTTCTGTTTTAACGTCGGCTCCTTTGATAGCAAGGGCAGGATACAAATATAATAAATAAATATAAAATAAAGCAATTCCCCATTTTTCGTTCAATCAAATGCTAAAGCTACCAGGGGGAAGCTTCTGAATTTTCCACCAACACCCCCCCCCCACACTGGGAAATAAATAAATTACTTGCTCGCTCTGGACTGAAGATGACTTTTCTCAAAGGAAGAGCTTAGTAATTGAAAAGGGGAAACTTAACGAAACGAATCACATCCCTTTATAATCTTATTTCCTCTTGGATATCTGTGTGGGGCAGGTTTTGGGCCGAGTCCAAAGCCTCAGATTAATTCGATTCAGGAGGAGAAGGCTCCAGGGATCCTAACTAGGCTGGGGGGGAGAGCAGGGATGGGGGGGGGTGGATGCCAAAAAAACAAAAAGGCAGAGATAAAACCAGCCCCAAAGAATGTGTGTTTTCCTGGATGACTGTCCTCTCCCCAATGGGAGACCAGCCTCAGTGACTCCTGGAAAACACAGATCCTTCTGTACGTGAAAATTGTGTTGCTGTGCTTCAACCACCACCCAAAAAAAAAAAAAAAAAATTCCAGCAGAAAATGAAAATCTGGAGGTCAAGAGTGGTTCGGAATATTTCTGGCAATGCAACTGGAAGACACACACATCCCGGTTTCCATGTGTGTCTGTTGCCCTTCCGAGATGAGAGTTTCTTGGAGATAGACGACGGTTTGCAGGAAGGAGCCTCTTAATATCTGGAGCTCTCTTATCTTCCTGGTGACGTTGTTTTGACAGTATAAGGCCCAAGACGGGACAAAGACCTTTGGGGAGGCGGGGGGTGGAGGAGGAATGGAGTTAAGATTGCCCGTGAGCAAGCAGGCTGCGTCAGCAGTGGAGGCTGCTGTTTTTGCACACAGTGGAGGCTGCTGGTACAAGAAGCCAGGGGGAGCGAGGGCATAGCCAGGATAAACAATCTTGAAAGGTCACCTAGAAAGTCATCTGTGCCTAAAATGCTGACATTTCGTGGCCAAAACCCAGTTGCTTTCTCTGCAAATGGAATTTATGCCTGCGTAGTCTAGGAAAGGGCCATAGCTCAGTGGTAGAGCATCTGCTTTGCATGTAGAAGGTTTTGGGTCCAATCCTTGGCATCTCCAGGGAAGGCTGGGAGAGACATCCCCATGCCTGAAATCCTGGAGAGTGCTGCTGCCGATCAGTGAAGACAATACTGAGCTAGATGTATAAGGGAGCTTCCTATGTTCCCACCTCCTTCCAGATCCATTTGCAAATCCATGTGTGTAAACAGATTCCCCAACTGCACTCCCCCGAGCCCAAGAACACTACATTGGTTTCATTTCACTAGGGCTGTAACCTGCAATTGGTAGATTAAAAGGTAAAGGGGCCCCTGACCATTAGGTCCAGTCGTGACCGACTCTGGGGTTGTGGCGCTCATCTCGCTTTACTGGCCGAGGGAGCCGGCGTACAGCTTCCGAGTCATGTGGCCAGCATGACTTAGCCGCTTCTGGCAAACCAGAGCAGCGCATGGAAATGCCTTTTACCTTCCCGCCAGAGCGGTACCTATTTATCTACTTGCACTTTGACATGCTTTCGAACTGCTAGGTTGGCAGGAGCAGGGACCGAGCAACGGGAGCTCACCCCGTTGGGGGGATTCGAACCGCCGACCTTTTGATCAGCAAGTCCTAGGCTCTGTGGTTTAACCCACAGCGCCACCCGCGTCCCTAATTGGTAGATTAGTCAACCAATTAATCACTTGGAGTCCATTTTAATTGCTGAAAGGAAATTATAATCACTTATAGTGTACTGATTATTTTTGAGGTTATGCATGATTGGTAAAGGGCAGCCTCCCCTGGCTTGGTGCCTTCCAGAAGTTTGGGACAACAACTCTCATCACCCTGACCATTGGCCATGAGAGCCACAGCTAGTGGGCTTTATGGCCGCAAGCATCTGATGGCATTGGGGAATGAAAAACAGTAAAGAGGAAATTCCGGCGAAAGAAGAATGGCAGATAAAATTAATGGACTATGCAGAATTGGACAAAATGACAGGAAGGATTCGAAAGCTGCGGGACCAGAGATTTACAGAAGATTGAAAGAAGTGTACGAACTATATGGAGAGCAATTGTAATCAACAAATTACGCTAGTAGGACTACAAGAAGTTCTGTAAGGAGTAAAATATGAAATGTTACAAAGTAGAAAAAGATATCAGTTATGAGATTTAAATGTAATAGGGGAAGTAAGAGATGTTTATTAAGAGATTAGATTGGAAAATTTTCAGACAGGATTGATGGAAGTCAAAAAATTGTATAAGATGTAAAAGTATGTTTAGTTACTGTTTAAAATGATATGTTAAAAAACATATACCGTGTATATATATATATATATATATATATATGCAGGTTTTGGTGTCCTCGGGTGTCTTCCCGTGTAAAAGTTGGGGTGTCTAGGCGACGTTTCGACGAGGTCTCACTCGTCATCTTCAGGCTGGTGCTTTCGGCTTCTTGTTACTGGAACAGAGCAGGATCTCAGTGTTTGAGTTCCTATAAATACTGTAGAGGGGGTGTGGTGTATAGCCTCCAATGTTCTGGGCAGAGAGGAAGTTCCCAGGCTAGTGTGCCTTTTCTTCTTTTGTTCCTTAATTACTTGAGAGATATCTTGAGTGATTTCTTGAGTGATATCCTGAGTACCACTTAGGTGGGTCATTAGGTGTGGATTAGTTGCTAAAGTCTTTGTGTCTTGACCTCTTGAACTTTGTGAAGAGTTTTCCTGAGAAGATGGCTGTACTGTACTTAGTTGTGCTCTGGCTTGGCTTCGTGTATAGGGGCGAGCTGTGGTTTTGTGGCTTGTGTCAGCCAGATCTGTGTAGGGATTGCAGGGGGGTGCAGCATCCGGAGGTGCCACCATGGATTGGCTACTGGATGGTGTCTGTAATTCATCTGTGGAGAGGGTCTGGGTTTGGGTCTGGTGTGGTTGATTGGTGTTGGCGTTCTGTGTGCCTCTGGATCTGGTGTCAGTTTTTGTGGGGAGGGCTAATTTCCAGATGTCTGGCAAGCGGGATGTGTCGTCCTCCATAAACACAATATCAAAACAGCCTTTTGCACCAACCAAAAAATAGCCAATATCCTCAGAAACCCCAAGGATAAAATCCAGTTGGAAAACCAAGGGATCTATGAAATACCCTGCAAAGTCTGCCCAGCCACGTACATTGGACAAACAAACAGACGAATAAATGCACGTATCGCAGAACACAAGAATGCCGTCAAAAAAGAAGAAAAAACTTCCTCTCTTTTCCAACACATGAAAGAAACAGGACACGAAATTAATTTTGCAGATTCCAAATTGCTCTTTAACACGGAACATCACCACAAGAGAATAATCATGGAAGCCATCGAGATAGAGAAACACCCTCACAACATGAACAAGCGTGACGACACATCCCGCTTGCCAGACATCTGGAAATTAGCCCTCCCCACAAAAACTGACACCAGATCCAGAGGCACACAGAACGCCAACACCAATCAACCACACCAGACCCAAACCCAGACCCTCTCCACAGATGAATTACAGACACCATCCAGTAGCCAATCCATGGTGGCACCTCCGGATGCTGCACCCCCCTGCAATCCCTACACAGATCTGGCTGACACAAGCCACAAAACCACAGCTCGCCCCTATACACGAAGCCAAGCCAGAGCACAACTAAGTACAGTACAGCCATCTTCTCAGGAAAACTCTTCACAAAGTTCAAGAGGTCAAGACACAAAGACTTTAGCAACTAATCCACACCTAATGACCCACCTAAGTGGTACTCAGGATATCACTCAAGAAATCACTCAAGATATCTCTCAAGTAATTAAGGAACAAAAGAAGAAAAGGCACACTAGCCTGGGAACTTCCTCTCTGCCCAGAACATTGGAGGCTATACACCACACCCCCTCTACAGTATTTATAGGAACTCAAACACTGAGATCCTGCTCTGTTCCAGTAACAAGAAGCCGAAAGCACCAGCCTGAAGATGACGAGTGAGACCTCGTCGAAACGTCGCCTAGACACCCCAACTTTTACACGGGAAGACACCCGAGGACACCAAAACCTGCATTCCTGTACCCGTGAAAATCTACGAAAGCATATATATATATATATATATATGAAAAACAGTAAAGAGAAAAACAGTAAACAGTAAACCATGGGTGTTGTGTTGTGTTGTTGTATTCTACAAGACCATAAGAAGAGCCCTACTGGATCAGGCCATCTAGTCCAGCATCCTGTACTCACAGCGACCAACCAGATGCCCTAATATGAAGCCCACGAGCAGGATTTTAATGCAAAAACCCTCCACCCGCTAATGGTTCTTAGCTACTGATATTCAGGGGCATCCTGTCTCTGACAGTAGACCTTGTACAGAGATAGCCTTCACCAGCTGCTCCATGGCATTGGATGTATCATTGGAAGCAAACAGGGTTTTTTTGCCCCCTACCTAATATGCAAAACTGCCCGTCGTCCTATCCACTAGGCATGCCATTAAAAGGCTTTCCGCATTAACTTCTGTTCTGTCCGTAACATCAGCAGAATGTGTATTTCTTGTGCTCAATATGCCCAAAGCAAAGGCTACCACTGCATATATTATTGGTGTTATTGTTTTGTTTCATCTGCTCGCTAATTGACTTGTGCCAGGAATGCACGCGGATGATAGATCCATTCTCCTGAAGCAGATCAAGTCAACGTTTTGCTCCTCCCACCGTAATTACTTAATGTAAAAAGCTGTAATCACAGCCCGTAACGACCTCCTAGTGGCACAGTGTTTCATGAGTCTATGAAAATATGCTGTGTGTGGAAATAAACCATCCTGTTCACTGGGCTGAATTAAAACCAAATGCTGGAACTTCTAATTAAAAATGTTCTTCTTCGGGCTGGGAAAGGCGGGACTCTTGGCCGTGGAGATCCCAAACATTTTCTCGTTTGCTGTTTTGGAGCTCAACAAGGATCGTGTCAATATAAGAAGAGGCCGGCTAGAGGGGGTCCATCCCAAAGGGGGCCCATCTAGTCCGGCATCCTGTTTGCAGTGGCCAACCACATGCCGTAATGAGAAGCCCAAAAGAAGGACCACAGTGCAACAGTGCTTTTGCCCCTGTGATGATTCCCAGGAACTGACATAAAGCAGTAATTCTGAGCTAGATGGACTCATCATAGGTCAGTTTCCTGTGTCCTAAAGCAGCGTTCCCTCTGGGAGTTGCTCTAGTCCATAAGAAGAACCTGGCTGCTGGATCAGGCCAGAGGCCCATTTAGTCCAGCTTCCTGCCCTTCACAGTGGAGCTAGCCAGCTAGGAAGGGTACAAGCAAGACCTGACTGCAGAAGAGTAGAAAGTTGGGTTTTCCATGGGCTCTTGGTTGATCTGTTTTATGGCATCTGCTGCAGATGCATAGTTTGGTCCCTGTTCATTCCTGCAGCTAAGTCAGCTGCAGCGGGGGCAAGGGGGAGGAGAGAAAACACAAGCCCCAGGAAATTGCTCAAAAGAAAACAGTGCCCCAAATTATACGGGTGAAGGAGTTCTGATGAGTGTACACAGCAAACCCCACCAACCAGAGGAAAGAGATGGGCATGGGCCCATGCGCAAGGATATGTTGCCTATGCTGAAACTGAGCAGAATAGCTGGTGTTCTTCAAAACCACCATGCATACTTTGGAGCATGCTTAGGGGTCTGGGCTGGGGAAACAGAATCCAGTGGCAATTGCATTTCCATTCAATGAAGCGGACTCTGGTGTGTAAGGATTGGAAACAGGTGCACAGCCACATAGTCAACGTGGTGCCCACCACATTGGAAGATAGCCACATTGGAAGATAGTCCTGTGCACTGGCCTGGCAGGCTGGGGCCAATGGGGGCTGGACTTCTGCCACATCTGGAGGGTCCCTTCTTGGCAACCCCTGAACTATATTCATCCTTAAGGTGCCATAAAGACTCCTTGAGCGCGATCCTGAGTAAATTCTCATTATTTTGACAGGATTGGTGTTTTATCGTAGCCTGCGGCTGAGCTCCAAAGGATGAATGTGCTCGTGGCCTTTTGATTTCTCTGCAACAGAGTTTGCCGTGGAAGAAGAGGCAAGGCAATGCTCAGTTTGTAAAGAGGCTTGCCTCCTTGGCTGGAGGAATTAGTAAAGGTAAAGGTAAAGGGACCCCTGACCATTAGGTCCAGTCGTGACCGACTCTGGGGTTGCGGCGCTCATCTCGCTTTATTGGCCGAGGGAGTCGGCGTACAGCTTCCGAGTCATGTGGCCAGCATGACTAAGCCACTTCTGGCGAACCAGAGCAGCACACGGAAACGGCGTTTACCTTCCCGCCGGAGCGGTACCTATTTATCTACTTGCACTTTGACGTGCTTTCAAACTGCTAGGTTGGCAGGAGCAGGGACCGAACAACGGGAGCTCACCCCGTCGCGGGGATTCAAACTGCCGACCTTCTGATTAGCAAGTCCTAGGCTCTGTGGTTTAACCCACAGCGCCACCCGCATCCCAGAGGAATTAGTATTGTACAGCAAAATCCAGACCCATCTGTGTGTGCTATTCCCTCTTCGCATCCTTTCTTTGGATACTTGCCAATATTTGTTGATTTATTTATTTCATTTATATCTCACCTTTCTCTCTAAGATGCTCAAGATAGTGTACATGGCTCCCCCCATTTAATCTCCACAACAACCCTGTGGGCTAAGAGACAGTGACTGGCCCTAGGTCACCTGGTGCGCTTCATGGCTGAGTACACATCTCCCAGATCATAGTTACTCATGTGCAAGTGTGAATCTGGCTTCATGCATCCTCCCAACTTTGAATCTTGGTTTATTTTTTTTTTTTCCATATATTTTTATTAAGTTTTTAACAACACAAAAAGAAAAACTTATTTATATCCAAGTACATATCACTTATTTTCATTATCTGGACTTCCCTCAACTCTTCCGACAATCTTTCGCAATTTCCATCCTATCTACACATTTCCTAACTTCAACATTACTATTAAGTGTTACAGTTCTGTCTCTATATATCTTCACGTAACGTTCCTCATTCTTTCACAAAGCTTCTTTGAAACACACTAACGTTGTATGTTCCTCACATGCAGTTTCCAAATATTCCGTAAATTTCCCCCAGTCTTCCAAAAATTTCTGATCTTTTTGATATCTTATTTTACCTGTTAATTTATCTAATTCTGCGTAGTCTATAAGCTTTACCCTCCAATCTTCCAGAGTTGGGACCTCTTTTCCCTTCCAATTCTGGGCCACCAACATCCTTGCCGCCGTAATAGCATATTGAAAAAATTTACAGTCTTTCCTTGTTATATCCTTTCTTGTTATTCCTAATAGGAAAATTTCAGGTTTTTTAACAAAGTTATATCTTAGTATTTTCTTCAGTTCGTTATATATTGTCCCCCAAAACTCCCTTATTTTACTGCACTCCCACCACATATGCATGAATGTACCTTCCTTCTCTCCACACCTCCAGCATTCATTACTAATTTTGTACATTATGTACAAGAATGTACAAAACTTTGAATCTTGGTTTAATTTGCTGCAACGGCCAAAATAGTTAATCTACTTTTCCCAGTGGGAAAGAGGCAAATTATTATTTTTGTTTGTTTGTTTGTTTCCTTAGAATATGCTCACCTGTAGTCAGAAATGGCACTGGGTAATGCTTGTCTGTTTCACTCTCACAAACGGGACTTTGCAGAACAGACTTTGTCTTTTTTTTTTTTTTAATAATAATATTTATTAATTTTATAAAACAAAAATCAACATAGATAACAGCATAATCTTTCTCATTAGCCACATTTCATTCACATCTTTGGACTTCCTCACATCTCTTGTTCCTGCTTTCCATACACATAGATTTTTCTAGCAAATTATTCACTTAATTCAGTTTATATTATGTAATTATCCAATATTGTATCTCAAATCTTAGAATTTAATTCACTCTAATTCTAGCATATTGTTCATCCAAAATTTGTCTTTTCTTTCAGTCACATTTAGATTTATATTCTTTGTTACTAATTTGTTGGAGCCATCTTATTCCGGATCTTACATCTTTCTTAACATTCATACAGTTTACAGTATTTTTGTAAATAGTCCTTAAATTTCTTCCAATCCTCCTCCACTGCTTCTTCTCCCAGGTCTCGGATTCTGCCAGTCATCTCTGCCAATTCCATATGGTCCATCAGTTGCATCTGCCATTCTTCCAATGTGGGCAAATCTTGAGTTTTCCAGCTTTTAGCAATGAGTATCCTTGCTGCAGTTGTGGCATACATGAAAAAGGTTCGGTCCTTCTTTTGCACACTCTGGTCAACAATGCCCAAAAGGAAGGCCTCTGGTTTCTTAAGGAAGGTATACTTAAATACCTTTTTCAGCTCATTATATATCATTTCCCAGAAAGCCTTCACTCTAGGACAAGACCACCAGAGGTGAAAGAATGTTCCTTCAGCTTCTTTACACTTCCAACATTTATTGTCAGGCAAATGGTATATCTTTGCAAGCTTGACTGGGGTCATGTACCACCTGTATATCATTTTCATAATATTTTCTTTCAAAGCGTTACATGCGGTAAATCTCAGACCTGTGGTCCATAACTTTTCCCAGTCAGCAAACATAATGTTATACCCTATGTCCTGTGCCCATTTAATCATAGCAGAACAGACTTTGTCTCTCCTTCTGAACTTTTCACATTTGCCCTTCTTCAGGACCCCCGCTTTGAAGTGGCCGGTGGGGGGGGGGCGGATGGGTAAAAGATGAGTTTTGCTGATTTTGCATAAATTACACATCGGTTATTTTTGGACGAGTTGGTAGAGTTTGATGCTTTTTGTTGGTTTGGCAAAATGTCCTCACAATTGCAAAAAATAAAATAAAAATGTGCTTTTGATTACAGCATGGATGTTGCAGTGATGTCAGGCAGTGAAGCAAGGAAGCTTTCAGTATTTGTTGAAATTTTAGCTGGGCAGAAACATTTAACTTCTTCCTGGATGGATGGGAGAATAGTCTTCGGTTGGAGCTGGGAATGCCAAACACATAACCACATCCCAACCTCCCTTTTAAACTTAGTGGCATGGGCATGATGGCTGCAATCCGAACCATGTCAACTCAGAAGTCCCATGGAATTCAGAATGGTTGCCTCCATTTAGCTCCACCTGAAGGGCGTCTCAGTTAAGACTGGGAGAGAATCCTGCTGAAGACTCTGGAAAGCCACTGCCAGTCCGTGTAGACAGTAGTGAGCTGAATGTACCAATGGCCTGATTCCGTATAAGCTTCCGATGTTCTGTGTTCTTGGTTGCATCCGTGCAAGGGCTGTTTTTGCCAGGTTGCCTCTGCTGAAACCCTGTTTGTTTGTGTGTTCGGCGGAGTTCCCTGTTATCGCCAGCCAGTCCTGACGCCGGGCTTTTCCTGTTTAAGATTCTGACTTCTGATTCCACCCCCTCCCCCTTTGTGTGTGTGTGTTTTTTTTCCTTTTTCCTTCCCCGTTGTTTCCACTTTTATTCCTCATCAACCAGAGAACCCAGGCTGACGTCAGACACCAGCAAGGTCCTCTTTCTCCCATTTGCACTTCTGTTTGTTTGGATGGCCATCCCTGAATTTGGTTTCTTAATACCAGTAAAGAAGAGTCTTTTGCATCAGGCCCATGGCCCATCTAGTCCAGCATCCTGTTCTCCCAGTGGCCAACCAGATGCCCCAATGGGAAGCCCACAAGCTTTATCCGAGCACAAGAGCACCCCCCACTTCCTGTGGTTTCCAGCAACTGGGATTCAGGAACACCACTGCCTCCAGCTATGAAGGCAGAGGATGCCCACTGTGGCTGGTAGCCAGTGTTAGCCCTCCCCTCCATGAATTTGTCCACTCTGCTTTTAAAGCTGGTGGCCATCGCTGCCTCCTGTGGGAGAGAGTTCCAAAGATTATGCAGCATGTTATCCGTTAAATATTATTTATTCCTTCTCTGGGTGCGATCTATTGGGGAATCCTATTTCAATGACTGGGAGTTAAGCCTGAGCTTTGCCTTTTTCTTTTTTTAATTTTTGCACTTAATTTATTTATTATTAATGTTGCAATACATATATGAAATCTTTACATATTGATACATATACATTACATTACATATTGATACATATACATTATATTCGTAAATTCACATTTTCACATTTCATTATGTACCGACATCATGGAAGGAGGCCGTGATCGTACCAGTCCATAAAAAGGGTCCCCCTGCTGACCCAGAGAACTATCGGAACATCAGCCTTTTGTCTATCATCGGGAAAATCTATGCAAAATTGTTGCTGTCTAAGCTGTCCCATTGGGCATACAACTCAAATTTGATTGGCCATGAGCAAGCGGGCTTTAGGAACAATTATTCGACCACTGACCATATAGTAATTATGTATCATCTTGCCAGAAAATATTCTGCCCCGAGTCGGGGGCGCCTATGTGTCGCTTTCATAGACTTAAAGGAACTTAAAGAAACTGTCTATGGAAGAAATTAGAGAGATGGGGCATAGATAGAAGGCTGTTATGGCTTATAACCCAATTACACCACGGGTCGTTGGCTAGAGTGAGACTCACACCAGCGGGAAACCTATCCAATGAGGTCCCAATAAATAGAGGAGTGCGTCAAGGCTGCATTTTGGCCCCACTCCTCTTCAACTTGTTTATTAGCGACATGAAGCTCTTTCTGAGTGAGTCTCAAGCCAACATTCATGCCCCCCGCCTAGCTGATTTTCGCTGCCCTCTGCTCCTATATGCTGACGATGCAGCGATCCTTTCCTACTCTAGAGTCGGTTTATGCAGAGCTCTAAAGATTTTTGCGGCTTATTGCAAACTCAATCATCTGACAATTAATCATGGAAAATCTAAAGTACTGGTCTTTACCAGGTCTCGGAAAACTTACAGCTGGAAGTTAGATGGAGTCCAATTAGAACAGGTTTTCAAATTTAAATACCTGGGAGTCTTTTTTCACTACAACCTAAGCTGGAAGCCACAGATACAGTATTTACTGAACAAAGGGAAAACAATACTTTACACTCTACTCCAATTTTTTGCGGTCGACGGAGCCTCCCACATCTCTTCTGCATTGAAGGTGTACCACGCAAAAGTGGTTTCCACCCTCTGTTATGCTGCCCCGCTCTGGGCCCCAGGGTCCAATTTAACATCGCTGGGGACATTGCAGAATCAGTTTCTCCGTCGCCTCCTGAAACTCCCCATGTGTGTGAGCAATACAGCCATACATCTGGAGCTAAGGATTGCATCATTGGAGACTGTCATCTGGAAGCGAGTCTTTGGCTATTGGCTGTCCAGCTGGCATAGGCTTCCCGACCATTACCTCTTTCAGTGCCTCTGGCGGGATGACTTTGTTAATCCGTGGGTAGGAAAAATCCATGCCAAACTTCTGAGCATCGGAATTTCCCCAGCGGACTCCTTAAAGATGAACCTACGCTCAGCCAAAAGCCTTATCGAGCAAAGATTAGCAGACATTGAAAATCAACACAACCTCTCCAGGGGTGGGGGTGTCTGCTCCCCCAGGTATCATGGAATAACCCCACCACTTGGCCTTCCATCATACATGTCATCTCTTTCATCTGTACCACACCGACTTGCATTTATTCGTGCAAGGTTCAATGTTTTTCCATCGAACCTGCTGAGCCACAGATTTTCCAAGGGTTTGGTGTCTCCGCTATGCAAGTGTGACGGGAAAACAGTTGAATCTCTTCAACATATAATGTTCAACTGTCCCTTACATAGCATAGCCAGGACTAAATTCCTGGGTACTGCTTTACTGCGCTTGGTTGGCAGGCCTGTTGAGTCACATGCCGCACTGCTTTTGCAGGATACAGATCCTTCTGTAACTCTGCAGGTGGCGAGATTCCTGAATGCGGTTATCTCACACACAAAAACCACCAAAAAACAACATTAACAACAAAAACTAATCGGACAGTTATGATGAGAGTGCATGACGGATCTCGTCTCCAGTTCTCCTTTTTCTGTGAACCGTCCCTTGGATCTTTCCGGGCCCCAAGCTGTTATTTGTCACTGCTCAATGACCCACCCTTACATCGTGGTGTTCCCCTTCTGTTGTTAGATGTATTGGTTTTTATGTTTCTGTGCTTTTACATTTGTACATATTTTATGGGCTAATAGCCGTAAATAAATAAATTTAAATTTTAAATTTATCCATTTCTTCTTTCTTGCCCTGTGTCTTCCCTCCACCCGTGCGTGACTTCCTTGTTATTATTTTGTAACTTTCTTATTGAGATTGTAATTTTGTATCTTAATAATTAAACATTCAATCTCATATATCTGCTTAGCTTAGCTTAACTTAACTTTGTGAAATCAGTCTATACATATCAATAAATTCTTGACAAGCCTGAGCTTTGTTGATGAAGCCCAGGCTCTGTTCCTAATTCTCACTTGATTTTCTGCATAGGCAGGGAGAATACCAAAACTTTTATATCCCACCTTTCTCTCCAGGGAGCTCAAGGTGACATGCACGGTTCTCCCCACTTCCTCATTGAATCCCCACAACAAGCCTGTTAGGTAGGCTAGGCTGAGAGGCAGTGACTGGCCCAAGGTCACCTAGTGGCCAAGTGGAGATTCAAACCACGGTCTCCCATGTTGTAGTCCAACACTAGAAACATAGGAGGTTACCTTATACGGAGTTAGACCTTTGGGCTATTCAGCTCAGTATTGTCTGGGGTGGCTTTCGTAAGATTTCAGGCAGGGAATCACCCCTAACCCTATTTGGATATGCTGCTGGGAACTGGGCCTTCTGCTTGCAAGGCAGATACTCTACCACTGAGCTAAGACCCTTCTCTAGTGTGTGGACAGTTAGCAGCCAACCAGTCCGGTCTTTACACAAGAGCTTCTGAAATAATTCATTGTACAATGGCAGGGGCAGTTTGGATAATGTATGAAGTCCTAATGCAGTCCATGAACATAGGACTGACACATCCTCATTTGTGCGACAGGTGGATCAGGAAACCCGTGTGAGATTGGGAATCTGATGCCCTGAATGAGCTCACTGGATTTCCAGAAAATAGCCCCATGTCATTGTATTCACATTGTTAAACTAGCCCAGGGCCAAGATTCCTGTCCTATGAAAATAACAACAGGCGCAGGACTTGCAGGCTCTCTTGCGCTCCCAATGTATTTTTGCAAAGATATTCTTTTTGTCTCCATTGGCAGTGGGAAAATGTACTTTCCACCACCCAAACATAAATTATTCTTCAAGCGAAAGTTTGGAATTCAGAAGTCTGCATTTTTAGTGGCATGCTGAGCTGAAACTTTTGGCAGCCGTACTGAAAAAATAGGCTCAGAAAGTGTGTACAGGCGGGGCCAGTGGAGAGAGAATCTGGAAGAATGGAAGACATCCTTGCGGCAAAGAAATTGTTTGGCTTTGTTCTAGGCAACGCTTTGGGGCTACAGAAAAGGTACATTGAAACAGCCTGGTTCCTAGATATAGAGACGTATCAGGGGAATATTACAAGCACTGAAAATGGTCTTAAATCTGGGGTAAATAATGTGGTGACCTCCAGATGTTGTAGACTACAACTACAACTCCCATCAGCCATACCCAACACTTCCAATGAATGATAGGAGTTGTAATCCATAACATCTGTAAAGAAGGAACGAGAAGAAATTTGGTTCCGTTCACATTTAAAGGTGATTTGCCTGTCCCAAAACAATACACAAAATAAAGCAGCCATGCTTTGACATTCACATTTCAAAATTTGGCCCTGCAAGTTATTTATTTACTGAATTTGTTTATTTATTGAATTTATATTCCTTCCTTCACAGGGAGTCCAGGGCAGCAAACAATGTAAAAACAATAAGATTCTAAAACAGATTAGAAGATTCTAGAAACAAATACAATTAAAAACAACTAAAAGCAATTACAGTTAAAAGATACTTCCATCTTGGGGTTGCCACCAATGCCTGGTTAAACCGGAATGCTTTCAAATTCTTCCTGAAAGTGCATAAAGATGGAGACAGACAGATGCATCTCATGTGGGAGGGCATTTCACAACCAGGGAACTACCACTGAAGAGGCCCTATCATAGTAGTGAATGTTGACTTTTCCAACTTTCAAATTACAAAAATGAGAGGTGATAAAAAGGTGTAATGTGAGTTGGGAATTCAAAGAAGAAGAAGAGGAGGAGGAGGAGGAGTTTGGACTTAATATCCCGCCTTTCACTCCCCTTAAGGAGTCTCAAAACGGCTAACAATCTCCTTTCCCTCCCCCCCACCAAATACTCTGTGAGGTGAGTGAGGCTGAGACTTCAGAGAAGTGTGACTAGCCCAAGGTCTAGCAGCTGCATGTGGAGGAGCAGGTTCACCAGATTACGAGTCCACCGCTCTTAACCATTACACCATGCTGGCTCTCAAATTCAAAGGATATTTTGGTTAAATTGCTGTAATATAATTCAGGTTTGCTTGGTAAGTAAAATGTGTGTAAAATTGCATAGAAATTTCACACCCTAAAATGACATGCCCTATGTTTCATGGGTCTCTGTCCCTGATAGTGGAATCACCACAAGGTCTCACCAGCTGTTTTTTGGTCAAGATGGTTAGTACAAAAAAAATGTGTTTCAAAAAGCACAGACTAGTTAAACTACAAAAAAGCACAATAGTTGGGGTAATTGTTTGCAAAAAAAAAAAAAAGTTAGGCGAAATTGCATAAAAGATGTGCATATTAGGGAAAAGTTGCAGGTGGACTAAAAGGACTTTTCCTTAAAGAAACACACACAAAAAACACAAACTGATGTGTAAATGTGAAGAAATGAATTTAGGATTGGAAAAATTAGAAACAGAGAAACTTAAATTGACAGATTCACCCTTCCAAGTGGTCAAGGCATGCCTTATGTACCCCAGCCATAAAACCAAGAGATTCCTCCTTTAGGGCATCCAACCCATAACTTGAATCAGAGCTGGGGAAAATCTGCCCTCCCCAAATAAAGCTTTCAAAGCAGCTGTCCTGCCTTGGCAAAACAAGCAGGTTTATTTTGGACAGCTTTAGAAGGGTGTTAGGCAAAGTCATGGAGAATGAGGCTCTCAATGGCTATAGGCATGATGCCTGTGTACAAACTCCAGTGTCTGAGGCGGTACTAGCTGCTGGGAATCACAAGTCGGGAGAGAGTTGTGGTGCTCAGGACCTGCTTTCAAGTTTCTCCAGGCATCTGGCTGGCCACTGCAAGAACAGGATGCTAGCCTAGTTGGGCCATTGGCATGATCCAGCAGAGCTCTCTTTGGGCACGAAAGGGCACAGTCCACCCAAAAGTGCTCCCTATACAAGTGAAATTAATAAGAGCTGCATATCCTGTGCCTCCCATTAATTTCCTAGAATTGTAGAGTTGGAAGGAATCCAAAGGAACATCTAGGCCAGCGGTTCTCAACCTGTGGGTCCCCAGATGTTGCTGGACTATGACTCCCATCATCCCTGAGCTCTGGCCTTACTAGCTATGGGTGATGGGAGTTGTAGTTCATCAACATCTGGGGACCCACAGGTTGAGAAAGGCCAACCCCCTGTAGTGCAGGAACCACAGCTAAAGAAGCCTTGACAGATGGCCATTCAACCCCTGTTTAAAAACCTGCAATGAAGGAATTCCTTTCTTGTACTGTAATTTGAATTCATTGGTTTGTGTCCTGCCCTCTGGAGCACCAGAAAGCAAGCTTGTTGCACCTTCCATGTGACAGGTATTTGCAGGTGGCTCTCTGATTACCTCTCAGTCTTTTCTTCAGTGGGTGTTACCTTGATAACTTTCTGGTGCAGGCTCCCCCACTCATGGTGCTGCCCATATGCTTTAGACTACAGCTCTCATCAGTCCCAGCCAGCATGGGAGTTGCAGTCCAAAACAGTGCCAGGGTGGGGGAAGTCTCCCCTAGTGGTTTGTACCCACGCTCTTCCACTGTGTCGCCCTCATTGTTATACAGAATGAGTTGCCCTTGAATTATCCTAAATGCAGCAGCAGGGTGGAGGTTTCTAGGCTCCTTTCCCAACTGAAGTTGCCTGCAAATTAAGAAGAAAATGACAGCAGCCCTTACAAAATGCTTTCCAACAAAGCCTAGAGTCCACGTGAGGCTTTTTAAAGCAATGCTTGTCCCAGCATTGAAAGCATCTTTCCAGCTTTTGCAAATGCTCTAATTTGTTGCCCTTGGAATGCGAGGCAGGACTGCGGCACGTTAGGAGGAGTGAAAAAAGAGAGAGAGAAGTGTTTTCATTGGAGTTGAAGAGAACAATTCAAGGAGGAGGAACCTCCAGTCACACTGAACCAGCCAAAACCACACACATGGAGCAGAGAAGGCGCTCACACGGCTGGGATTAGGAGCAAGGGCAGTCAGACAGAAAGCCCAGGTAGCTGCTTTTGCCCAGAATAGAATTTCCAACATCCATATAAGGGCAAAACCTTTACCCAGCCAGCTAAAATATCACTAAAGGGTGTACAAGCTTTCAAGTTCTCCAGAACTCTTCATCATGTGAGCCTGTGATTGTTTTCTGAGGCCCTTCTCCCTGTGCCCCCTCCAGAGGGTGGCAACATGAGAACGGGCCTTTTCAGGGGTGGCTCCCTGCTTGTGGAATGTTCTCCCTGGGGAGACTTGCCTGACTGTGGAATGTTCTCCTCAGAGAGATATGTGTGGCAGCATCATTACAGTGGTACCTCGGTTCTCGAACGTACAGTAATCCGTTGCAGAAAACCGTTCGACTTCCGAAACATTCAAAAACCGAGGTGCAAAGGGCCGGCTGCAAATTCAATTGGAAAAATGGAAAAACATGCAGTGGAAGCCGTTCAACTTCCGAGGTGCATTCAAAAACGGAAGCAATTCCTTCCGGCTTTTCAGCGTTCAAAAACTGAAATGTTCAGCTTCCAAGATGCTCGAAAATCGAGGTACCACTGTACTTATCTTTAGGGGTCAGCCAAAAGCCTCCTTCAGTGGGTGTTAATGTTTTCATATTGCCTTTTAAAAAGACCCAGGGCTTTTTTCCAACTACTCACCAGAACTCAGTTCCAGCACCTCCCAGATGGGGCATCATTGCCATTAAAAGACAACAAGGGAGGCATTAATGGTGAGTTCTAACACCTTTTTTGTAGAAAAATAGCACTGGAAAGACCTGTAAGTTTTATATTTCTCTCTGTTTTGTTTTGAAGCTGGCTTGAATGTATGTGTTATTTATTTATTTATTTATTGGGAAGCTGTAGTTAAAAGAAAGATAGTACAACCTCAAGTTTGCGTATGTAACTGGCCACATTCACACCAAATATTTAATGCACTATGATAGCACTTTAAACCGTCATGGCTTCTCCCAAAGAGCCCTAGGAGCTGTAGTTTGGAAAGGGTGGTGAGAGCTGATATGCAACCCCTATACCCCTCACAAAGCTGTAATTTGCAGAATCAATCCCCCTTCCCAGGGGAACTCTGAGAATTGTAGCTCCGTAGCTGTGACTGTTTGATGTAGTATAGTGTGAATGTAGCCACTATTCACAAATTTCGTTCTTGCTTAACCTGGCAGATTCGCTCTTGCAAAGCTTAACATGCTTGATCTAGGAGATGAACTCTTGCAAAGCTTCATATATGCACAGCATTATATAAGATACTTCAGAGAAGAAATAAAATACTCTATAGCTCTTTGGTTGTGGCAGCGGGGGAGCAAATTAATTAGAGAAGCATTGAAAGGGAGAGTTCCTATACATATATCTATATAAAGTACTCAGACCCCCAAGAAGGGGTTTATAAGTAAGGCAAGTCACAGAATGTGCTCCATTGTTGGTTTCTTGTGGTAGAAAGAAATGTTTTTCACCAGTATGCTCAAGTTTGTATAGGTTATTTTCTTGCTGCACTGTCAGGATGTTTTAAATACTTTGGCTCTGTAATTGGCACACCGTGGAACAGACTGGCACAATCATTGAACACTTTGTTCTCCCAATTTCTCCAGATAATACGTTTGTGTAACTTAATGCCCTCCTCCTTTCCCCTCTGCCCTGCAAACGGGCAGAAACTGCACCAGGCAAATTATCAGTGGCACTCCTGAGCCAACTTGCTGTCTTTGCATGTGCTTTAAGGGACTTTCCCGCTGTTGGCGAGAACTCCATCTGAAAACATAATTTGAATTCTTTGACTCCAGAAGTGCTTGCAGCTGATGTTGGAATGGCAACGATAGTGGCTGCCACAAGAATGGAAATATTCAGCACTCCTTGTTGTTGTCAACAGCAGAGACAGGAGGATCAGTATGGGGAAAAAACGTGTAGAGAGAAAAAGGATGTCACTCCATAATCTATAAAACTACGTACTGCATGGAGAGGTACTTTCACTTGTCTGTCCCAGTGGCGTAGCGTGGGTTGCCAGCTCCCGGGGCCACATGAGTGTGGGAGGGAAGGAAACAGACAGAGTGTGCATGTGCATTCAACTGCCCAGTGGCGTAGCGTGGGGGGTGCAGGGGGGGCCGGCCGCACCGGGCACAACATCTGGGGGTTAGGGGGCGCAAATCCACGGGTTAGGGGGCGCAAATTAGTTGCCTTGCCCCGGGTGCTGACAACCCACGCTATGCCACTGCAACTGCCTAACGGCGTCTGCATCACCCAGGTGTCAGGCGGCAGTAAGCAACTCCCAATATGCCAGGAACATATAAGACATGGAAAAGTTCTTACCATCTGCTTTTTATTCGATATTTACAGGGAGAGGATTGGAATACAGCCTCTTGGGATAATGGCACTGTCCAGAGTGACTCTCCACCCCCTTTTTCTCTCACTTTCTCATTCGTCATTGTCATCATCTCCCTTATGGGTGGTGCTGGGGGCCCTTTGCTTCTGAGCTCTTTGCTCTACTACTTTCCAGGCTCGCCGGGTTCTGGGAGAGGGGGTAGGGTCTGCAGTGCTTTCTAAAGACACTGTGTCCATCAGCTGTCGCCCTGCTGGTGCTTCCTCCTCCTCCTCTCCCATTATTTCTCAGCTTCCTCCTTCGTCTGCCTCTGAGCTGTGACCTCCCTCCAACCCCTGTTGTAATTCTGAACTGTCTTCTTCTCTGGAAGGGTCAGGCTGGGGAGGCTGTCTCCACCATTCCTCCTATGCCCAGTCCTTGACATCAGGAGATTACAGCTGCAAAGATAAGAAGAGTCATTCTGTTATCTTGAGAGGTCACTTCCTGGTTTGCATGGAGTAGCCGTTTTCAATGGACCACAGCAACGGAAGCACACAGCTGTATTGTGCTATTGTCAACTGGGTGTTGACACTTTGCTTCCCTGCAAGTCCCATCAGCCCCAACCAGCCTGGCCAGCAAGGATGATGGGAGTTGTATTTCAAGAAGATCGGGAGGGCCCTTTTGCTGACTGTCCCTGTTGTAAAAATTACCGAACAAGGTGGATCACGGGTCAGACTCCAGATTAAGCAGCTTCCTAGGTTTCTAAAGAGGGTGCAACTTGTGGGGTGGGTTTTAATGGATAGGAGAGGACATACTAATTGCATTTTATTCCTCCAGGCACCCGTCTGTGTGGGTTGAACAGAGTTTCAAAATACCATCCTTGGCAGCAAAATTAAAAGCATAGGAATTCGGCTGCAAAGCTTTGTTTTGAGCAAGTCTAGCTATGAAGTAAGGTGACTCTTCCTTTCTTACCCCGATTAACAAAGTATCAGGCAAGAACCTGGGAACAAAGTTAAAAAATTTACTTATAATCCTTCATTGGTTCACAGCAATGGCAGTAGTAAAAACCATGCTGGCAAAATACTTATATTTGGAGTATAACAATTTCAGGCGTGTGCCTAGAGCTGGTGAAAGTGAAGGAACGTCTGCATCCAATGATGGTCAAAGGAAGAGAGAGAGGAACAGGAAATACTATATAATCCTTCCTCTCCAGCAGAGGAGGGGAAATGACATCACACAGAGCCCTCTCTACCAATTATATTTCTCTGGTCTGAGTATCTGCCTATCAGCAGTACAGCTCTGTGGTATTAGTCCCTTCTAATGCTAACTAGCAAGAATAGGCATTTGTTAGGTTTATCTGCTAATCTCCCACACAGCTGGAGTTATTGAAGAGCAAAGGAACATGGGAAGCTGTCTTACGCTGAGCCAGACCATTGGTCTGTCTAGCTCAGTATTGTCTACACTGACTGCCAGCAGCTCTGCATGAAAGTCAGGTACTCTCCCACTGAGCCATGGTCCTTCCTATAGCTGGTCCTTGAACCTGACAGAGGAAATGGGATCTTTAGAACAAGCATGAGAGACCTGGTTAGGAAATCTCTGAAGGTCACATTTCATTGTTCTGCGCTTTGAATTTTCACCAGCTTGTTTGCAAAACCTTGCAGCGCCTTGAAATGTGCAATCTCTGTGGAGGCAGGCCTCCTTCGTTCCTGGGAAAGTTAAAACTACCCAGACGGAGCCAGCTGGGAAACGAAGCTCCCATGGAAGGGGCTCTCCTCGTGAGGGACTGTGTGGAAAAGAGAGAGCCAAGGGGAAAGCTGTTATCTCAAAAAGGTCTCCTCGATGTCTCGCTCACAGGGGCTGCAGAAGGGAGTTGAGGTTGGCCGGCCCAATACCTGGAAGCTGGAGAACAGAAGTCTGCCAGTTTGGTTGATAAAATGCCTCACTGCCCATCTTGATTTTCACCGCTGGCTGGGGAAGTCTTGAAAGGGTAGCTCTTGACAGGGTGTTTGGTGTTGTTGTTTTTCCCTCCCTGTGAAAATCCGGGGAGTCTGGGTCTCCCAGCCTGGCAAAACGGAAAGCCAGAGGCCCTCCTGAATGCTAGAAAGGCCTGCGATTAGATAGCAGGCCCAGCTATCTCCCCCTGCATTCCGCTGATGCAGCCTTTGCCGGGGTTAAATGGGAGCCATCGAGCTTAACCAGACAGACGCCAACCCTCTTCGTCAAACCAGCCAGCAGGAGATAAGGCACCCAAAGTTACACTCCTTTCACACAGCAAACCCTTCGTCTCCAAAGGGGTGACCTCTGCTGGTTTCTGGCTGTGGTTTCTCGCAGACATCCAGTGGAACCAGGGAGGGGATAATGGAATGTATAATATATGGTTGCAACTTCAAGGCATTCAACCCTGCGCCTATTCCACCCCACTGCCTCGCTTCAGAATCTGCCCCAGTTGCAAGCAGCACAAGCTTATTTTTCCTAGGATCCTGTTAACTGCTTCTCTTGAGCAAGAACCAAGCATAAATGCAGAAGCAAATGGAGATCCAGAACAGCGACGAGCATTTAATCCCTTCCTTTGCTAGAAAAGCCCCTTGGCGAAACTGCAGAGGACTCTCCTGCATGCACTCCTTCACCCCATACGTTTGAAGTGCTGTGATGCTGCTTTTAGCAGACATGGCTGCCCTCAAAGAATTAAAGGTGCTGCAAGTTCCCCTCCCAGAGCTACAATTCCCAAAGTTTCCTGGGAAGAGGGATTGGCAGTTAAACCACTCTGGGAATTGTAGTGCTGGGAGGGGAAGGGGAGGGTGTCTCCTGACAGCTCTCAGCACCCGTAACAAACTACAGCTCCCAGAATTATTTGAGGAAGCCTTTCATGAATTCCTACTACGTAAGTCAGTGGCAGATCAGTAAGGGCTACCCCTCAAGGCAAAGCAACAAACCACCCTCTTCAAATTAGCTAAAGCTATAAATTAAAAGACAGAAGCTGTCCTAAAATATTATTTTTGGGGTATTAGCTAAAATTGAAATAATAACAGGATATGGCTACTGCTTGTTAATTGTTAGACTTACCTGTTTTACCTGAAAGGAGGAAAGCAATGTTCCGTCTTTTGACCGCTGTGCAAATAAATGGCAGTGAGTTCAAACTGGGGGAGGGGGAGTAAAAACCCCAGCTTCCGAGGACCAGATGCTAAAGGTTTGGGATACAGTATACATGGTGAAATAAACTTAATATGTTTTGGCTATGGGTGGGAAGACAAATCATCTTTACATAGAAAAATGGAGTGTGTTTGTTATGTATTACTGATGCAGCAAAGTTCAAGAAAATGTGTTGCCAGAGATATGGTTGAATCCATTGTAAAAAGAGACGACATGTTTTGATTTCCCTTTTATATAAATAGGCTATAAATAGATAATAATAATTTAAAAATAATAATTTAAAGTTCCTTGTTTCGAATGGATAAAACCAGCACCAGAAGAATGAGCAACCGCGGCAATTAAGGAATTATCTCCTAACTTTCTCTCTCTCCATAGTGATGTGCTCATTCTATAATTATGTCTTGTTCTTCCTTATCCTTTCTCTTGCAAAAAGAGGCCTTTCCTTTATTTGTTATTGTTGCTGTTTCAATAGACTATCTACATGCCAACAATTGTGCAGAGGAATTAATTATTGTGATGACAGACGAAATGATTTTAAGTGGGGGGAAATGAAGCTCTACCAGGACTCAGAACATTTGCAAAGCCTCTTTTGACATGCAGAGAGAATGTGCTCTGTACAGAAACATCCACAAACACATTTACACGGGACATGACTAGCTTATGAAACTCACTACCACAAGAGCTAGTGATGGTGCTATTGCACACATGTCCTGATTGTGGGCTTCTCATAGGCATCTAGCTGCCCCTGTGAGAACAGGATGCTGGAATGAATGGGCATTTGCTCTCATCCGCAAGGCTCCTTCTATGCCAGGAATTTAGATGATTTTCAAGAAGGATGAGACAAATAAATAAAGAGTAGGCCTATCAAGAGTTATTAGTTCTGATAACTCAGTTGAACCTTCAGATAAAGAAGCAGTATACCTCTCAATTCCAGAAGCTGGCAGTGGATAATAAGCAAAAGGCTGTTGCCTTCACATGCATACCTGTGCAAAACCGCTGCTGGAACTTTGTTGGAAACAGTATGCTGAATTCAGCAGAGCTTTCCTGGCTTGATTAAACAGGGCTTTAAAAGTACAGTCATACCTCAGGTTACAGAGACTTCAGGTTGTGTTTTTTCAGGTTACAGACCGCCCAAACCTGGAAGTACCGGAATGGGTTACTTCCGGGTTTCGTCGGTCGCGCATGCACAGAAGCACTAAATTGCGCTTTGTGCATGCGCAGAAGCGCCGAATCGCAACCCGCGTGTGCGCAGACACAGGTTGCAAATGCTGCAGGTTGCAAACATGCATCCCGCACGGATCACGTTCACAACCTGAGCATCCACTGTACTTAAAATCAGGATCTTGCGCCAGAAAAAGCAACTATAAAAGTCATGCAAGTTATTCTGCTGGTCGCCATTCTGAGTTGTGGGGCTGGGTTTTATTTTGCCCATACATCTACAGTGTCTGCATTTGCACATGGCACTAAGCCATGGTTTGTCCAACAACCCAGCCGTTGCCTCACCGATAAGCAAACAAACCACGGTTGTTTCCTCTGAAGCTTGGTTTGGCTTTCATCAGCTTGCTCCTCAAGGCTTTTCTAGCTTGGCAAACTTCTGGGGTGGCCATGGTTTCATGGGTAAGCAAGGTCATCGGCCTCAAGCAAACCAAGGTTGAAACCAAACCAGAGTTAAAACAAGTCACGGTTTATAGGCCAATATCACAGTCTGTTCCCATAAAACATGGTTAGTCTGTTGGACTGAATTCAGACATTCACACAAACTACACTTTTGCTAAACAAACCATTGCTTAGTGTTATGGATGAACCAGGCTGGTGTTATGTGTATTTCTACAACTATAGCCCCATCCCAGAGTGGTTCAACAATCAACCCATCTTCCCAGGGAAATGCCTGAACATGCTGCAGTTGACTTCAGGCAGGTGCCTTTGCTGCAGCTACAAGCATACCATACATTTAACGTGCCATGAGACCACTTTAACAGTCACAGCTTCTGCAAAGAATACTGGGTGGGAAACTTTAGTTTCTTAAGGGTGCTGAGAGTTGTTAGGAGACCCCCATTCCCTTCCCAGAGCTACAGTTCCCTGGGAAGAGGAACTAATTGTTAAACCACTCTGGAAATTGTAGCTCTGTCAGGGGAATAGGGGTTTCCTAACAACTCTCAGACAAACCTAGACAGCATCTTAAAAAGCAGAGACATCACCTTGCCAACAAAGGTCTGTATAGTTAAAGCTATGGTTTTCCCAGTAGTGATGTATGGAAGTGAGAGCTGGACCATAAAGAAGGCTGATCACCGAATAATTGATGCTTTTGAATTATGGTGCTGGAGGAGACTCTTGAGAGTCCCATGGACTGCAAGAAGATCAAACCTATCCATTCTTAAGGAAATCAGCCCTGAGTCCTCACTGGAAGGACAGGTCGTGAAGCTGAGGCTCCAATACTTTGGCCACCTCATGAGAAGAGAAGAATCCCTGGAAAAGACCCTGATGTTGGGAAAGATGGAGGGCACAAGGAGAAGGGGATGACAGAGGACGAGATGGTTGGACAGTGTTCTCGAAGCTACCAGCATGAGTTTGACCAAACTGCGGGAGGCAGTGGAAGACAGGAGTGCTTGGCTGCTCTGGTCCATGGGGTCACAAAGAGTTGGACACGACTAAACGACTGAACAACAACAAACAACTCTCAACAAACTATAGTTCCCATGGTTGTCTGGGTGAAGCCATGACTGCAAAGTGGTATAATATTGCTTTAAATATATAGTACAGAGAGCTGCGAAGTTTAACAGAGGATGTGTGTAACTGAGAATGTTGACAGCAAGGTAATCAGGCAATTGCACCCATTCCGTAGTGCAGCAAATAAGAAGGTTGTCCTCAACCTCACCTTAGTTCCAGAACTAAACCTCTTTATCTGCCAGGCCACCCTGCTTGTTGGTGTGTCCCTTCCATGCACCTCTGCTTTTAAGGTTGTAGATTCCCCCCCCCCACCCTGAGCAAAAAAAGAGCACCAGAATGTACAGCTTCTTAATACACTTACCCAGACTGAAGTCAATAGCCAGTTTGTCCTGTGCTTACGGCTCCTCCACCCCTCCCTGCCCTGGCCAGCAAAGGAAAGCTACAGAAAACTGCTCCAGAAGAGAGACGTTTTTCAGTCCGTGGCTGGAGCAAAACGACATGCTAGAGTGATCTTTCCATCAGATATTAAAGAGCAGCAGGGTGGTGGAGGGACTCCTAATCCTGACCCACTCAGCCATTTCTCTGCACACTGTAAAACCCTGGAATGTACCCACACACCAAACGGCACTGATGTTCCTGGAGTGAGCATTTCATTGCAGCTCTGTGGCTTTTCAAACGGAGGGCAATGTGTTCTACGGGTACAAGTCCACTATTTTTTCCTTCTCTCTCAGTCGGTGACCTCGATCCAGCCGCGATCTTAGGCAAACGGCTAGCAGTTGTACACATCACAAATCCCAGCTGGTTCTATAGGGCTCATCTCATCTTGCTCCTGACTTTTTGGACGGTTTACAGCAAGCTGTTGGCTGCATCTCAATAGCCGTACATTTAAAGCAGTATTATACCACTTTAAACGCTCATGGCTCCCCCCAAAGAATTATGGGAACTGTAGTTTGTTAAGGGTCCTGAGATCCCCCTGTTCCTGTCTCAGAGCGGCAATTCTCAGAGTTCCTTTGGGAAGAGGGATTGATTGCTAAACCACTCCGATAACAATAGTCTTCTAACAACTCTCAGCACTGTTTGCAAACTACATCTCCCAGAACTTTGTGGGGAGAAGCCATGTCTCCTTAAAGTGGTATCATAGCGCTTTAAACATATGGTGAATGTTGTCAGTGTTAGGTGGTTGCATTCAAATGGCCGTTCTGCCATCTTTTAAAGTAGGATTTGATGTTTTGGGTTTTTGTTGATGTTTGGTGGTGATGGATATTTGTTTATTTTTGTATTTCCCATTTTTTGTGATGTATTAAAGTGAAATAATAATATATTTTTTAAAAAACTGAGTTTTGAGGTTTGCCTTATAAACGTCTTTCTAAAGATGAGTACTTCTAGATTGGTTCAACAAGCTCTCACTCGTGGAAAAGGAGCCAATAATTTGAGACAACAAATGAGCGAGAGCCATTACGCTTAGAAAGTCTGGGAACCATTCTGTGCTTCCTTGAATGGCCACATTCCCTTGTGGGCAACCCTGCAGGGGCAGCAGGAGGGACCAGAGGCAAAAAAAAGGACTGAGCAACGGAGGTGACTTGCAGAATAGACTGCCTTCCAGCCAAACAAAAGGCCAAGGTTTCTACAGGACATCCCTATTTTCATCGGAGAAATGTTGGGACCCCCGCAAGCCAAGGAGAAAAGTAACTATACAACCTTTCGAAGATATCTGAAGGCAGTCCTGTATAGAGAAGTTTTTTAAATCTTTAATGTTTCATTGTGTTTTTATATATGTTGGAAGCTGCCCAGAGTGGAGCAACCCAGTCAGATGATAAAGGTAAAGGGATCCCTGACCATTAGGTCCAGTCGTGGCCGACTCTGGGGTTGTGGCGCTCATCTCGCTTTGTTGGCCGAGGGAGCCGGTGTACAGCTTCCGGGTCATGTGGCCAGCATGATTAAGCCGCTTCTGGCGAACCAGAGCAGCGCACGGAAACGCCGTTTACCTTCCTGCCAGAGCGGTACCTACGGTATTTATCTACTTGCACTTTGATGTGCTTTTGAACTGCTAGGTTGGTAGGAGCAAGGACCAAGCAACGGGAGCTCACCCCGTCACGGGGATTCGAACCGCCGACCTTCTGATCGGCAAGTCCTAGGCTCTGTGGTTTAACCCACAGCGCCACCCGCGTCCCCCAGTCAGATGAGCAGGGTATAAATAATAAAATGATGATGATGATGGAATGGGACGTCCCTGTTTACACTGGAGAATGTTAGAGGGTATGCACATGTACATAGCTCACTGCCCTCCTTCTGGGCAAGCAAGAAGCATGGTCACAGCTCAAGGACTCTTTCCAGCCAAACAAGAGTCCTTGAGGAGAGTGGGGAGCAGTGCAAGGGAGGGGTGTGGTCTGGGGAAGGGAGGGGCTTGGGAAGAGTGCTGCAGGCCCGATAGAGAATCGCAGAGGGCCAAATTTGGTCCACATGCCTACGATTCCCCCATCGCTGTCAGAGAACTTGAGTCCTTCCCTTCTCTTTGCCTGCTGCACGAAGAAGTGCATTGAGGCCTCAGAGCCACCCCAGAGCTTTGGCTGGCGCAAATCACCAGCTCTCATTCAGTTTCCTGCCGTCCCAGGCCAGAGCCCCTCCAGCCCGACTTGAGTGCCAAGCGGACAAAAAAAGGTCGTCGCAAACCATTTCCTTCTGCAACCAGGAACCGCTTAAAGGAATTCCACTCACAAAAGTCAGCCGAAAGGGGTTGCGTTTCCTTGGATGGTTCTTGGATCAAGAACCACTCAGCACTTTGAATGACCATTTTTGGTCTGCAAACGAACTTAAAATAGATGGAGCGGCCCTGGTGAGGAAGAAACTCTTTTGCCCGACAAAACACACGGGGGACATTCTTTCTGTGTTCCTTTGTGAAGGACGGTATCTGTCTCTTCCATCTCCACTCCATTTCCTGCAGGTCTCCTGGGGCTCGATTCCCTCTCATTGTGAGTGGTGCATTTTGGAAATGACCTAAGGCGGTTCTCAGTGGCTGGCGACCCGTGGTCAGAGTGACTAACCCAGCCTGTCTCCATCCCTCGGACAGGCTCAATCGACTAAATAAAGGGCAGGCGCTGACATGCGGAGAGAAAGTCAAACAGGCAGGCGATGAGACTTTAGCTCTTTGCAACAGGCTGGCCTTGGGTTAACAAGAGGGGAGAGTGAAGATGGAGGTGGATGAAGAAATGTCTGCTTGATGTCCAGTACTGGACTGGTTCAAGCATGAGTGTGTGTGTGTGTGTGTGTGTGTGTGTGTGTGTGTGTGTTGTAGAGTTGGAAGTGACCTAAAGGGTCATCTAGTCCTGCAATACAAGAATCACAGATACAGTGGTACCTCAGGTTACAAACGCTTCAGGTTACAGACTCTGCTAACCCAGAAATAGTGCTTCAGGTTAAGAACCTTGCTTCAGGATGAGAACATAAATCGTGCTCCGGCGGCGTGGAAGCAGCAGGAGGCCCCATTAGCTAAAGTGGTGCTTCAGGTTAAGAACAGTTTCAGGTTAATTACGGACCTACGGACCTCTGGGTTAGCGGAGTCTGTAACCTGAAGCGTATGTAAACTGAAGCGTATGTAACCCACTGTATCTTTGTACTAACTGGCAGGAGATCTCCAGGGGTTCAGATGTTTTGGACCACAACTCCCATCAGCCCCAGTGTTATATTGCAGCACTGACTGGGGCAGGGCTGATGGGAGTCGTAGTCTAAAACTTCTGGCGGGCCCTGGGTTGGCAAAAGCTGGTGTAAACAGACTGTGGAAAGAGGCCTGCATTTGGGGTGACCAAGAAGATAGGTAGCAGACATGGTCCAAGCCACGATGCTGCAGCTATCAAGCAATGAATACGTTTGTGTGAATGAGGAACTCTGCAGGTGTCTGGCGTCACATGAAACCAGAGAGGCCCCGCCACGGACAGGCCTCACGTAAAACACGTTTGCTCTGTTTCTGTTGGCACTACAATTATTATTATTATTAATCATCCTAATCAACTTTCTATAGTAGCGTTGATATAGCTGGAGCTTTGCAGAACAATGTAAGGAAAGGTGAGATTACTTCCTGCCCTCAGGAGCTTACAAGCTGAATTTTGACAGCGGACAACGCCAGCAACATTATGAAGAGCGAGGAGAAGAAGAGAAAGGCGGGCACTCCCCTTCCTTTATGGCTCAGGTGGGGAAACTTATTCAGCCCGAGGGCCGCATTCCCTCACGGACAAGCTTCCAGAGGCCACATGCCAACCGTGGGTGGAACGATGTGCGTGACTCTTACAATAGGCTGCATTCCAGCAGTACGGAAGTCAGAGGTTTGCACACAGACACACCTCTCCGTCCGAGCGAGTGAGAGACATCGTCAGACATTTGAGCAGTCCTTTATATTGGATTGAGGAGGACACACGCAGGAAGGGGACAGTCAGAGGAGGAAGGCCTCTGCATAAAAGGCATGGTAAAAAGAGTCTTCCTGGGCGGGAGACTGGAAGAAGTAAGCTCCTAGGTGGAAAATGGGAGGGTCTACTTCACTGCGTGTGGATAAAGGATAGGATATATGAGATATAAATACAGTGGTACCTCGGATTACAGACGCTTCAGTTTACAGACGCTTCAGGTTACAGACTCCTTCCAGTGAGCACTCAGGGCTAATTTCCTTAAGAATGGATGCGTTAATGTCTGGTGTTTTATTATGTTTTTATATGTAGAAGCCACTCAGAGTGGCTGGGGTAACCCAGCCAGATGGGCAGGGTATAAATATTTTGATTCTTATTTTGATTCTTATTGTACTTTATGTACACCCACACCCACACCCGCACACAAACATTTCAGCCAGGCTAAGGCACTCAGGGGTTGGCGGCCAGGGGAGGGGGCGTCCCATAGGGAGAGTTCTAAGGGTCAAAATGGAGAGGCCTTAGAAGGTTGTGTTTGGTCCCTGAACCTGAGATTCCCCATTCCTTGCCTTATGGTATAAAGCAGGGGTGCCTCAAGCCTGGTGTGTGACTGCCGCGTTGCTTCTCTGGAGGGAAAGATATGTGGGCAGTCAGTGTGTAGAGACGTCTGACTTTTGCTAGAATGCAGCCTAGCGCAAAATAATAGAGAGTTACTGTCAGAGCTGCCTCTAGGTCCCAGCTCACAGAGGACCAATGCCAGGCTGATGTTATGTACAAAAGTCTTTACTGAAGTTTAATTTCCATTTCAAAGCCAGAGCGTGCAGCCCTACGTCTAGACTCTAGATCGGCGAAGTCCCGTCTGAGTCTCCGCCCCTTCCACACCAGTTTAAGATCCTAGCCCTGCTCCACCTCCTGCGCTGCTCTCTTCTCCTCTGGGTCCTCCTGCCCTCTGGGGCATTGCCCTTTCTGGACTCTTCCGACGCTGAGTCGCTTAGCTCCTCCTCCTGCCTCCGGCGTGCTTTAGGACCCGGTTCCCAATCCTCACTCTCTGCTGTCCCGCGCTCCTGTACATTTGAACTTGCTTCTCGCGCCAACCCAGTGACCTTTCTCCTAACCGTTACACTACTTCTATCACTGCTTCCCTCTTCCGTGACACTGGCCGGATCTGACCTCCCTTCCGTTGTCCGACTCTCCGAGGGAGGTGTGGTAGGCTCTGCCTCGTCTCCTCTCCCTGGTGGGGAAAGCACTGGCCCCGATGCCTGGGACTCTTCCCCCCCACTCTGCTCTGGTGGGGAAGCTGGTCCTGATTTCCAACTACTGCTCTGGGAGTCCCTGCTGCCCCCTTGCTCCTGGGGCGTTCCCCTTGGGACCCCCCTGCCCCTGGCCACTGGCGCTCCCTTCTGTGAATCTTCCGATTCGCTGGAGAGGCTCATGGAATCCCTCGGACCACTGTCCCCTCCTACGCTCCCTTCAGATTCCTCCCCCTCGCTCTCCATCTCCCATCTTCCCTGTGCCTCAGCTCCTGAGCCCCTGACAGTTGCATTTCCCAAACAACTGATTTTGCTGCTGGCACTTCCCAGCATACGGCCTCTGGAAAGTGGCCCTTGGGCTGAAAACTGAAAAGGGGGATAGGTCCCTTTTTTGCCTTCATCAGCTTGTATTGGTTTCTTCTTCTCTCTTCTCCACCCCGGGTGAAGAGGGTTTATACTGATGATGCTTGATACCTTCTGTCCTGCTCAATCATGTTCTTAATACCAGGCATAATCCACCCCTAGTGACATCTTGAAATCCCTCATTACCATATGATTCAGCTTATTCCAACATAGTCACACCTAAGGGCTAGGGGGAGAAATCAATCCAGTCCTCATCTGAAGGCAAACCTATCTAATTCGCATTACCTGTAACAGGGCAGAAAGCGAAACCGGCTTCTTCAATGTTGCAACTCTCCAGCCAAATCACATGTAGAAAGATGCACATAATGAGGCAAGAGTATAAAGATGCATGTATTTGTGAAAACAACATGCCAAAACACATTACAAAAATGTGTATATAGTGCTACCTTGGGTTACAAATGCTTTGGGTTACAAACGCTTCAGGTTACAGATTCCACTAATCCGGAAGTAGTACCTCGGGTTAAGAACTTTACTTCAGGATGAGAACAGAAATTGTGCAGCGGCAGCAGAAGGCCCCATTAGCTAAAGTGGTACCTCAGGTTAAGAACAGTTTCAGGTTAAGAACGGACCTCTGGAACGAATTAAGTTCTTAACCAGAGGTACCACTGTATTAGGGGAAATTTGCACTAGAACCCTGGTGAGTTTTAACAAAAGTTCACAAAGTGATATGGAAATGTGGAGAATTGAATTTCAGATTGCAAAATGAGAGCAACCAACATTTGCCCATTCCTAGTTGCACCACAGAAGCTATGACAGAGCCTTTCAGTAGGGCTCCTATTATGCATGTTTTCTCAGGAGTCCGTGCTGCAGAACTTGGAAGCACTTGCTTCTGACAAGCTATGCCTAGGATTGGTGCTATTACCCGTCTATCCCCTGAGTAGGACTGAAGCCATATGTGCTGCTGACATGTGCTCCTCTCTGAATACTCTGAGGCCCGTGTGACCTTGCCCAAGGTCATACGAAAAGTTTGCAGTCCAGGAGGGCGGAGAAATCGATCTTGAGCTTCTGCGACTCACCCACCCTGCTTTGCTGAGTACAGCCCCGCTCCCAGAACCTGCCTTATCAAGGTGCTCTCTGCTCCAGGAGATTCCCTGTTGTGAAGCAACCCCCACTGCGACCCCAACCCCTTCCTCCCTCCCTTTAAGACTGCAGCAGCAGCACTGCACAAAATATTTACTGAGTTGGTATAAGTGGCTCTCGCTTGGAGTGACTGGCGTCTGCTCTGAAATGTACCAGACGCCAACCTCTTCAGCGAGAGCTGCCACAACAGAACTTATTGCCCAAGGCAGCTGATATGAGAGGCGAAGGAGGGAGGGAAGCCGCCAGGCCAGCCTGTCTGCCTGCCTTTGTGTTTTCCAAGGGAGGAATTGTTTTTTTCTTTTTTCTTTTTACAAAGCATGCCTGCTAGAGCTGGCTCCGATCAGCTCCTCTAAGCAAATTCCATCATAATGCATGAATAAGCTTTTACGTTAAGAAGACAGAGGGACATTTCTGCAGGAGACAAAATTAATTTGTGTGAGACATTCTTGCACATTGCTTTTGCTTGCAAGAATGGGAACTTGCATTCTAATCTGATGCCTCTAAGTTGCCCTGACCTCCCCCACATAATCATAGAATCATAGAATCGTAGAGTTGGAAGAGACCACAAGGGCCATCGAGTCCAACCCCCTGCCAGGCAGGAAACACCATCAGAGCACTCCTGACATATGGTTGTCAAGCCTCTGCTTAAAGACCTCCAAAGAAGGAGACTCCACCACACTCCTTGGCAGCAAATTCCACTGTCGAACAGCTCTTACTGTCAGGAAGTTCTTCCTAATGTTTAGGTGGAATCTTTTTTCTTGTAGTTTGGAACCATTGCTCCGTGTCCACTTCTCTGGAGCAGCAGAAAACAACCTTTCTCCCTCCTCTATGTGACATCCTTTTATATATTTGAACATGGCTATCATATCACCCCTTAACCTCCTCTTCTCCAGGCTAAACATGCCCAGCTCCCTTAGCCGTTCTTCATAAGGCATCGTTTCCAGGCCTTTGACCATTTTGGTTGCCCTCCTCTGGACACGTTCCAGTTTGTCAGTGTCCTTCTTGAACTGTGGTGCCCAGAACTGGACACAGTACTCCAGGTGAGGTCTGACCAAAGCAGAATACAGTGGCACTATTACTTCCCTTGATCTAGATGCTATACTCCTATTGATGCAGCCTAGAATTGCATTGGCTTTTTTAGCTGCCACGTCACACTGTTGGCTCATGTCAAGTTTGTGGTCAACCAAGACTCCTAGATCCTTTTCACATGTACTGCTCTCAAGCCAGGTGTCACCCATCTTGTATTTGTGCCTCTCATTTTTTTTTGCCCAAGTGCAATACTTTACATTTCTCCCTATTAAAATTCATCTTGTTTGTTTTGGCCCAGTTCTCTAATCTGTCAAGGTCGTTTTGAAGTGTGATCCTGTCCTCTGGGGTGTTAGCCACCCCTCCCAGTTTGGTGTCATCTGCAAATTTGATCAGGATGCCCTTGAGTCCATCATCCAAGTCGTTGATAAAGATGTTGAATAAGACCGGGCCCAAGACAGAACCCTGTGGCACCCCACTAGTCACGCTTCTCCAGGATGAAGAGGAACCATTGATGAGCACCCTTTGGGTTCGGTCAGTCAGCCATTTACAAATCCACTGAGTGGTAGCATAGTCAAGACCGCATTTTACCAGCTTCTTTACAAGAATATCATGGGGCACCTTGTCAAATGCCTTGCTGAAATCAAGGTAGGCTACATCCACTGCGTTCCCTTCATTTACCAGGCTTGTAATTCTGTCAAAAAACGAGATCAGGTTAGTCTGACATGACTTATTTTTCAGAAATCCATGCTGACTATTGGTGATCACAGTATTCCTTTCTAGGTGCTCACAGACTGTTTGCTTAATGATCTGCTCCAGAATCTTCCCTGGTATTGATGTCAGACTGACTGGGCGGTAATTACTTTTCCCCTTTTTGAAAATAGGGACAACATTTGCCCTCCTCCAGTCTGCCGGGACTTCACCTGTTCTCCAGGAATTAATGGCGGTCTCTGGGCAACCCGATCCTATGCTTAATGATTACTGGGAAATAAGTTGCACTGTGTTTCAGTTGGGGTTCTTCCCAAGTACCGTAAGGTTGCACAGGATAGCAGCCTTAGAGGCGAAGTGGAAAAACCAACCCACAAACAAGGGTGTAATAATTAATTTGGCAAATTGGCACTAAATGTTACTGAATTTAAAATGCATCTGTAAGAGTTAAGATTCATTTTAAATATATCCTCTGCTAGATCCTTTAAATATATCCTGATTTTGTCCTGGGATGCTTTATATAGAGTTGCACATCTCTGGGACATCTTCTGCATAGCGTATCTCTTCTAACTGTGATAGTGGGCCTGCATTGCTATGAAAGCTCCATTGTCTTCCACAATGCCTTCTTGCATGCTGGGTGATTATACGGTGTTGAAGAAGCTTTATGCTTTGCCTGCCAAAACAATAACAGATAATTTATTTAAACAAAGCCCTTGGTTCATATTCCAACCCTCAGCCCCTGCAAATACATGGTTAGGGCCAGCAGATTCAAACCGGATGCTGCCTTACACTGTCAAATCACTGGTCAATCTAACTCAGTATGGTCTACACCAGAGGGCAGCAAACCTTTTTCGCAGGGGGCTGGTCCACTGTCCCTCAGACCTTGTGGGGGGCCAGACTATATTTTTTTGGGGGGGGGGAAATCCCCCCACGACTCTCCCCTCCCTTTTCCACTGCACTGGATGAGCCCTGGTGGCTGCTTACCTGTGCCTTGCGAGTGGCAGGGGCTGGCGGTGGCGGCGGGACAGTGAGTGGCGCAAAAGGGCTGGCTCCGGAGAGGGGCTGCTTAAAATGGTGCTCAGCCAACCATGGCTCAACAAAGCCCAGCCCCCTCCTCCTCTAGGCACGGCAGGGAGAATCCGGGAGGAGGGAGGGAGGAGGCGCCACCGCGGTGTGTGTGAGGGAGCCCAAACAATCAGAATCCCCATGCCAATCTACACGGCGATTCCCGGACCATCTGTGGGCTGGATCCAGAAGGCAATTGGGCTGGATCTGGCCCCCGGGCCTTAGTTTGTCGACCCATGGTCTACACTGACTGGCAGTGGCTCTCCAGGTGTTTCAGGCAGGGTGCATTCGCAGTTCTCCCTGCAGATGCCAGGGACTGGAGCCTTCTGCATGCAAGACAGATGCTCTACCACTGGGCTGTGGCCCCTCTACATAGCACTGTTTCTGCACGAAACAGAAAGGCAGCCCTTGGAACCTCCTGCCACCTGGGAAGTGTGAGGAAGTGTTTTCAGTCACCACAGCTGATCGTCCGTGATGCTCAGCATCACTGATCACACCAGTTACAATTTTAGATCCCTTTTGGGTCAGATACATTTATTCACTCCCCAAACCATCTCTCACGCCCTACAAACAGCAGAGGAGGCCCTGATGGATGCTCTGACTGCTGCTTGATTTGTTTCTTTATTTTATTTATTGGATAGCTCAATTGGTTAGAGCGTGGTGCTGATAACGCCAAGGTTGCATGTTCAATCCCTGTGTGGGACAGCTGCATATTGCAGGGGGCTGGATTGGATGATCCTCAGGGTCCCTTCCAATTCCACAATTCTATTATTTATTGCATTTATATTGCACCTCTTTCTCCAAGGAGCTTCAGGTGGTGTATATGGTTCTCCCTGCTCATTTAATCCTCATAACAACCCTGTGGGGTGAGTTAGGCTAAGAGGCAGCGACTAGCCCAAGGACACCCAGTGAGCTTCATGACTGAGTGGGGATTTGAACCCTGGTCTCCCAGATCCTAGTACAGCGCTCTAACCACTGCACCATACACAGGGCCTTCTTGGTGGTGGTTCTGTTTGTGGAATGCCCTCCCCGGTATTCCATTTTACCCAGGCATTTGATTTAAATAATTTGATGTTTCCTGCTGCTTTGGGAGGAAGGGTGGGATATAAATTTAACTTAACAAACCAATTTTATGTGGCTAGCTAGTTCTGGCATGTCTTCTTCCTATGTGTGTGTCTCAAGTTTGATTTTAAAAATGAAAGAAAATCAGCTCACGGGTCTTTAAAGTGCTGCCAGGAAATATGTCAAGTTATTGATATAACATTATTTTTTTAAAATTAGGCAAGCTATTTCTACTTCCGTAACACTAGCTTGTCTTTCTGGTTTTTGAGGGAAGTCTTGCAAAGGAAACCGTCAATGTCTGTTGCTCAAGTGTCTGATAGAATCTTATAATCAATAGTACAAAATGTTACACAACTGAGGGGGGCGAAAATCAAGTGTTTGATTTCCCTGTTGCTTGTGTGGAACAAATTGCTTAAATTTTATGCAAGCCTTGATGGCTTTAAGTATCAAATTTAGTTTGGGATGGTTGTAGTTGTTGTTTAGAAAAAGACATTTGTATCAAAGGTTTTAAAACACATTTCGAGGATTCCTCAAAAACATTGTATGAGGATGAGCTGCTCATCTACCTCCTAGCGAGCAGAGATGGTAATGCAGAACTTGCCCATCTCACATAGACAAAAGCTGTAGCCCAGGGATCGCCATCCAGATGTTGTAGACTCCAACTCCCATCAGCCCCAGCCAGCATGGCCAATGGTCAGGTGTGATGGGAGTTGTAGTCCAAACCCTTCTGGAATGCACCATGTTGATTATCCCTGCATAGTCATTACAATAGATTACTAAATTGCAGTTTAGCAATTTGATGTATCACTGATATTTATCATACATTTACAAAGCTGTAGTTCTCCACATAAAAGCTCAGCTGGAACCAATTTTAAACAGAGGGTGGTTGAAGTGTAAATCGGTGGTTTGGGTTTTGGCTGTCTAATTAATCTGAATGAGCAGCTGATTTCAGATTTTAACAAAAGAACTGTGATGTATCTTGATAGCTGGGAATCTCTTTCCAGCCTTTGGAAAGCACTGTCCCCTCAGAGTTTAGGAAGTTTAGACCCTTCAGTTAGTGAAATAGGAAACAGTTTTGCAGTTTAAGTTTAGAGAGGTGGACATAGATCTTTGTAAAGAGTAAAACTGGTGTGCAACACTGAATTACATGCAGTGCTTTTTTCTGGGGGGGGGGGACGCATACCCCTAAACATTTTGTGAATCTATGTACTTTGTCCATTTACTGTATTTATTTTCCCCGATTTGAACTATAAAATGGTGGTTTTCTTAAGTCAAAGTGAGAGTACCCCCTAAACATTTTTTTAGGGGAAAAAAGCACTGTGTGCGTGTGTAGAAAAGTGACTTTCTGGAAAACTGAGGCAGGATCACTGGTTGTGCTACCTGTTGCCAGTGCTTATTTCTTTGTACAGTGGTACCTCAGGTTACATACGCTTCAGGTTACAGACACTGCTAACCCAGAAACAGTGCTTCAGGTTAAGAACTTTGCTTCAGGATGAGAACAGAAATCGTGCTCCGGCGGCGCAGCAGCAGCAGGAGGCCCCATTAGCTAAAGTGGTGCTTCAGGTTAAGAACAGTTTCAGGTTAAGAACGGACCTCCGGAACGAATTAAGTTCTTAACCCGAGGTACCACTGTACTATGCTTTGTTTGCGTATCTGTCAAAAAACATAAATGGCACTACCGTAATTCACCCTAAATCTCCAGTGCTCTCTCGTACTGTGAAAGTTATACATTGATTGTGCTACCCAATTAATGAAAATCCAAAGCAGCCAAACAGAGAGGAGGCTGTCTCCAGCCTCTCTCCATGATTCCCTACTCTAGCCTTGCTTGCTTCAGTCCACATTTGGGGTGGGGGAAATCATTCTGCCATGCGATTGAATTATCCAGCTGCTCCCATTGCAGGGTTGCAACAGAATCACTCAACCTCAGAAGAGGCAACTTCCCACTACATCTCTGAATGAGTTGCTGGTCGAGACACATCTCCCAATCCCTGATCAACAACTCTTTCAGATGTGCCATCCCCGCTCCCACCACTTCCGCAGCCAGTAGACACCCACTCTCCTCACGGGTGGGCCGGCTCTGGTGGTTACGCTCTTTGGGGGATTGGGTAAACCTACCCACCCACAAAGAAATAGTTTTTACATTAGGGTGTAGGAATCATCAGACTTTTTTTTTAAAAAGGTAGGGCTCATCTGTCAGGAATTTCGGGAACTCTGCCTGAAGGGCATGGAACAGGGGTTTGATCCTATGCACGGAAATGATCTTATACAGTCTGACCAAGGGTCTATCTAGCTCAGTATTGTTTGCACGGACTAGCAGGATTTCAGCAGCATGCAAGGCAACTGCTCTACCGCTGAGCTATGGCCTTTCTCAAAACGCCTCTTCTCCTGCAGCGTAAACGTGCACGGAGGCTCGGGTCGCATCGCTGCTCAGGTCGCTTTACTTGGGAGTAAGCCCCACGCAGGCAAAAGCTGAGCCGCGCAGGGCGGCGCTGCCTCGGCTGCCTGCGCAGCCACTTCATTCAAAACAGCGGCCGACAGGGAGAGAAAGGAATGTTGCATAAATATTGCGGCGAGCAGCCAATGAGAGCAACGGAATTTATTTCATTCAGGGACAATCTGTGATCTGGAGGAGGCGGAGACCCCTCCGGCCAGCCGAGCCAATGGACGCGCTGCGGAGGCGGGGTGTCCCTCTGCCAAAGGCCAACCAGGGCTTTCGGAGCCTGAACTTTTGCCACCCTGAACAAGTTAATACATCCCGGAGGCGTGGCCCAGCCTCTCTGACTCCGGCGGAGGAGAGGCGCTTTAACCCTTGGTGCGCCGGAGGAGAACGTCTTTCCAAAGCCTACCCTTTGGCAGGGGGTTGCCAACTTGCCTGCCTTGGCCCTGCTCCTCTGTCTTGAACAGCAGCCGGGCGGGGCGGGGGGCGGCGGGATAAATAAAGCAGGAGAAGCGATTGCCAGCACGCTTATAGACAAGCCAGAAAGTATCTTCACTTGCTTAGGATAATTGCTGATGCTGAATGGCGTTGCCAAATATGTTTTGCTGGGTCCTGTTCCTGTGCCTTAAAAGAACAGGTTTTCTGAATACCGTGAAAGGCTTCACTGCCTGCTTTCTGCAGAGCAGTTGGCTACCCTGGTATTAGAAGCTAGGGAGTAGGAGGGGGGGGGGAGAAGGGTTAGCCCACTCAAAGATTTCAAGACCTCATCCTTTCTCTCTTTTCCATACACGTGCAATTGTAGAACAACTTTGCAAGATATGATGGAGGAAAGAATGAATAAGATAAAAAGTCCACATACCCAGCAACTAATTGAATAGCTCTCCAAATTTCACAAGCAAGGCATGAGGATTCTCCTGTAAACCCATCTGGTCCTCACCACCTCTGAAAGTACAATGCTTGGGTCTCCTGCAAACCCACAATTTCTTTGGCATTTGAGAAATTTATACAATAACAATTTTATTATTTTATATAATAATCTAAGGAGGACACAACAAACAGAAAGAAATGTATGTGTGTTTATACAGCAAATATCCCCAATGCATTTGATAAGACTATTCTGTGCATATCAGATAATCTTGGAAAAACCAAGCCCTGTTGCATATTATGAGCACTGTCCAGCATTATTTAGCCCCAACAATGCGGCAGACACTTCTGTCCTGGGTCCAGAGTCAAGCAGGGTTGGGCTTGGGAGAGTTTACATCCAAACAAGGTAACAGCTTCAAAAACAAAACACACCGGACAAAGCGAAAGCAACTCCTTTTTGGAGCCATCTAACCCCCCAAATTTGCATTTTGAGATTATTTCTGTACTTACACTTTGTGTTATGGAACATTGGTGATAGTGCCCTTTAGCTTCTCGTTTTATGCAATCCAGGGCCTCACTTTTTATGAAGATGGGCCTCGTGGAGCAGACTTTTTAAAAAACAAAACAAAATGCAATCTTTGAAATGATATGTTGTGGGTGCTGCTATTAAAAAACATACAGCAACCCTGCATTAATGAGATGAAGCACAGGGAGAACTGCAGCCACTGTACACTGCTGCAGGGCAGTTTGGGGTGTGCGGATGAGTCTTTGCAAAACAAGGGGTGTGGTGTTGTGATGTGTGTGTCCCAGGGAGATCTAGGGAGTTGAACTGAGGGTGTGATTCTTGGAGGACAGAAATGCCCTTCCATAGTCTTTATCAGGTAACAAACACAGGAAGCGGCCTAATACTGAGTCAGGCCATTGGTCCACCTAGCTCAGTATTGTCTACACTGACTGGCAGCAGCTCACCTCTTCAGGGTTTCAGGCAGGTGTTTCTCTCAGCCATACCTCAAGATGCTGGGGAGTAAAACGGGAGATCTTCTTTTGCAAGGCATATTGCGCTATCTCTGAGCTTCAGCCCTTCTGTTCTTTTAAAGCAAATGGTGATTCCAAATGTGGCAGCCATGTTTAGCTTTATCCCCTGCTCTTCTTGGACTTTTGCTAAATAATTAAAGGTGAGCCTGTGGTTGCATCCACTTCTGCAATGGGGATTCAGATTCCTTCTGAACTGTTTGCACCCAATTTGCAAGCAGGCATTTATTTTCTGTCCCAGCACTTTCCTTATGAATGAAACTTGCTTCTTGGCCTATTTGCTAAGATCAAGTGTAGTGTAGAAACTTGCCCTAAACTGCAGGTAACCAATGGGTAAAATGTTGCCCTACTGCAGCCTCAACGTCCCAGCCAAACCTATGTGAGATGCTAATTTCCCCCCTGTGTTAAAATGGGACAAACAAGGTGATGCTGCTTGGGGGCGCCAGTGGAGTTTGCAACCCAAGAGGTATGTGCCAGGGTCCCTGCCTTGCAGTGTGCAGTGGCTGGGATCCAATGCAGGAAAATGCAATTTGGAAGCTATACCCCAGCATCCCTTGCAAATCTGCACACTTTCTTCCCGAGGTATATGTTTCCCAGAACCTGCCATGCAGCTTCAGTGTTTTGGGCAGCCTTGAAGGCTGTGTCCCAAGGATGCAGAACTTGCAGCCTTCCAGATCTTACTGAACTACAACTCCCACCAGTGCTGGAATTAGGGCAGTGTGGGCATTTCCTCCACAAAAGGAACTGAACCAAGGGGACGCAAAATAATAACATTTATACTGGTAGCTACTGAAAGTTAAGCCTCAGTCAGACAGGGGATTGAGTTGCCACAACTGACATACTGCACTTGAGAGCATGAGCGGAACACAAGGGACTGATGGGAGCAGGTTCCTCACCCCTGTAGACACCCACTTAGTGCACTTGTAGCCTGATCTTATGCAGGTCTGCCCAGGAGTTAACTCCCACTGAGGTTATTAATTTTGCATGCTTACTTGGGACTAGGTCTCATTCATCACCATGGGATTTATTGAAAAAGGATGAACATTCTATGGAGCTTCAAATGCTGGAGCTCAATGAAGACTTGCTGTAGAATCAGCCAGTTCATCATCATCACCAATATTATTACTGAATAAAAGAGGACATTATTAGAATCACTGCCTCTTGGCCCACTAACCTATCGCACAGGGTTGTTGTGGGATGAAATGAGGAGGGGGAGACCCGTGGACACCACCTAGAGCTCCTTGGAGGAGGCGGGATAAAAAAATACCTCCAATAAACAAATAAACGCTTTGGCCATTTGCACACAGCAGATAGGAAGCAAAAGGGCACGAGAACTTATTATAATTCGCTCCCATTTCCCAGCCTCTTTTTATTATTGTTGTTCTTATTAGTTCTTTTGCGAATCGTCTTCCTCACAGAAGCTCCTTCCCTTCCCTTAATTTTAGGGGTGGGGGCCAAGAGGGTGCCCCAAAACCAGAAGCGCGGAGGGAGAGAGCGAAGGGGGAGCGAGAAGCCAGGAGAGGCGAGCGAGAACCGGGAGGCGTTTTCCTTTAAGAGTTAAGAAACTTGAAACCTTGTTTGCGCAACCATCAGTGCAGCTCCGCGCCGCCAAAGTGTCTAGACTGGCACATGATGGGAGGGAGCCAATGACTCCAGCGCTCTCCTAGGGGGCCCTGCGTGTGTGTTTTAGAAGAACAAAAAAGAGAGAGAGGGAAGAAGTGGGGGGGACAGAGAGAGGGAGGGAGAGGCGACGAGGGTCTCCGCTGCTCGGGAGGCAGATCTCGGCGGCCCCCCAAGCCCGGGGGGCGGAAGAAGGAGGAGGAGTGAAGTCGGGGGGCTCTACCCTGGGTGGACGCCTCTGCCCCCAGGAGCCTCGCCGGCCCTTCTGCAAGCACCGAGGGCTTCGCTTGGCGTGGATTTGCTGAGGCTGCTCCGGACCGCCGAGGAGGATTTGGGGCGCCTTTTCTCCCCGAGCGGCGGCGGCGACGACGGCGGCGCTTCTTCTCATGCGCCTGCTGCAGTGCTGCTGCTGCCTCTCCTGCCGCCGCCGCCGCCGCCGCCGCGTTTCTCTCGGGCTGGGATCTTGAGTACCGAGCCAAGCCATGCGCGGCGCCGCCAGCCTGCTCCTTGCCCCGGGGGGCGGCCAGCCTCTAACTTGGGAAGGCGTCGGGGCAACTTTTTAAAAGGCGCCCCAGCCAGACGCAAAGGAAGGACCGCGGCGTCGAGGGTTTGCCAGGGCGAAAAGGAAAAAGCCTGGGGGAGTTTTGTTGTTTTGTTTGCTTGCGCGCTTGTTCGTGGAAGGACTCCCTCGCAAGGAGGGGGGCCGGCAAGCCTTCCCCGTCCCCTCCTGGCTCTCGGGGCTCCATGTAGGGCCGAGGGGGCGGGCTGCGGCGGATCCCCCGCTCGCCAGGACGCCGGCCTGCGGGGCTCCGCTCTATGCCATTGCTGCCTCCTTCCCCCATGTGGCTGCCCGGCCGGCGCTTCTGGGCGAGTGGCTGGGCCGGGCGGGCGAGGAGCCCCCGCGGTTGCTCCGGGCGCCGGCGCCGCTGCCGTCGTTGCTGGGTCTCCTTCATGCGGCCCTCGTTTGGGAGGATCTGACCCGGAGCCAGGAAAGGCCAGCAGCTCCGCGGCCGGGCGAAGCGTATGTTCAGGTCCAAACGGGCAGGGCTTGTGCGGCGACTTTGGAGAAGCCGGGTCCTCCCCGACAGAGAAGGCGTCGGAGGAGGGGGAGGAGGAGGAGATGGTGGCGGCGGCGGCTCCACCGGCAGTAGCACCGGCAGCCTCAGGAAGAGCCATGAGAGAGGGGGCAGCGACGGCAGGAGCCCGGAGAAGCCCCCGGCGAGCGGCAGGCGAGCGGTGACCGGCGGAGGCGCCGTCGAGGAGCCGTGCGCTTTGGAGAGGTCCATGGCGCACGGCGAGGGCGACCCTCCGGCGCCCCCCGAGGTGGAAGAGGAGGCAGCGGCCGTAGCAGCAGCGCGGGAGGACGCCGAGGATGGCGGCTCCGACGGCGGCCTCGAAAGGGACAGCCCGTGGTGGGCGCAGGAGAGCGACGGCATGACCGTCACCTGCTGCCTCTTCAAGGAGAGGGACGCCGACGCTGACGCCGTCTCGCCCCGGCCCCGGGAGCTGCCAGCCCGGGAAGGGCGCTCCAGGCTCTCTCTGCTGGAGCAGGAGCTCAAGGCCGTCACGTACTCACTCCTGAAGCGGCTCAAGGAGCGCTCCCTCGACAGCCTCCTCGAAGCTGTCGAGTCCCGCGGCGGGATGCCCAGTGACTGTGTCCTCGTCTCCCGCGCCGAGGTGCGCCTGGGCGGTCAGGCGGCTCCTCCGCACCTCCTGTTGGGGAAGCTCTTCCGCTGGCCGGACCTCCAGCACCCGGCCGAGCTGAAGCCCCTGTGCGAGTGCGGCAGCTTCGGCCTCCCCGACGGCCCCACGGTGTGCTGCAACCCCTATCACTTCAGCAGGCTGTGCGGGCCAGGTTAGTAGCACCGTCGATTGCCTCGGGGCCACCTGGGGCGCGGGAGGGCTGGGCAGCTGGGATGTCCTGAGGCAGTTCAGGGAGGGGGACTGGAGTATTGGGGAAGGTGCATCTTCATAAAGGATCCACAGTTACACCCCCTCCCATTTGAAGTATTCAGTGCTGAAAATCAACATGCACAGGCATCCTGGTTAAAATTCTCTCACTTTGACCATGGTGGTTGAATAGGAGCACCATAGATAGAGCCATTGTATTTCTGAATTCAGTTGCTGGGGGCAAACGACATGGGGAGAATCTTATCACCTGTGTGGCTGAAATCAAGGGGATTGCTGCATTATGGGATCCATAATGCTGGCCTAGATCAGAGATAGGGGACCTGTGGCCCTTAGACGCTGTTGGGTTCCCCGCTCCCATGGATCACAGGCTCTGCAGTTGAACAGTATCTGCAAGACCAGCGAACGGTTCCCCATCTCTAAGTCAGATGAATCTTTGGTCTGAACCAAGAGGCAATGATGTTTTTGCAAGTGTAAAAGTTTGCCTGGAGTGGCAGAAGCAACTTCCAGAATAGTTTGCCATAGGAGGCATCTCAAAGGTGAGCAGATGTAGTTTGGCACGGATAACCAATTTGATGCCCTTCAGATGTACATAGGAAGCTCCCTTCTTCTGAGTTAGACTTGTGTCCATCTGCCTCAGTGTAGCCCATGTGGTCCCCTCCAGATGCTGGTGTACTACAACTCCCATCAGTTCCAGTGGCCAGGGATGATGAGAGCTGTTGTCCAACAACACCTGGCTTCCTGGAGATGCCAGGGATTGGGCCTGGAACCTTCTGCATGCAAAACAGGTGTTCTACCCCTGAGCTCCAGCCCTTTCATAGGGCTATGGTTGTTGAACTACAACTCTCAGCCAGCATGGCCAGTGGTCAGGGTCAGGGATGATTGGAGTTTGGGTCTGACAGCATTTGGAGAGCATGACGACGGCTGTCGGCTCAAACTGCCAGATGTAACGACTGTCCTGTGGAAGTTGGTGCACAACAATCTTTGTTAGTCTTGGAAGGTGCTGCAGAATTCTGGTGCCTTTGTATCTCTTTCTCACCCTGTTTATTTGAGAGGCGCTCAGCCTGCTTTGAAAACAAGTTTTCAGTGCCAGATCTCAGGCTTGGCACATGTGACATGATGGGAACCTCCTTGGGGCAAGGACCTGAATTTTTGTGTGTGAGAAACTCTGCAAAGTGCCATGTCTAGTGATAATCTTTTATATGTAGCTAATCCTAGCAGCATAGGAATGAACATCGCAAACTGGTTCATCTAGCTCACTACTGTCTACACTGGCTGGCAGTGGTTCTCCATGATTTCAAGCCGGAGTCTTTTCCCCTGCCCTACCTGGAGATTAAACATGGGACCTGCTTGCAAAGCAGATACTTTATCACTGAGCTACAGCCCTTCCCTGCATATCTGAGCATGTGCAGAATGGATTCTGGGATTATGGTGCATCGTGTTGAAGTCATAGGGTGTGACCTCCAGGACGCCTAGAGCCACACAGTACCTCTCTGTTTATGGTTAACAACTTCTAGCCATTTCCTTAAGCCAGGAATGTTGATCCTAACTTATTTTGTCCACCGCATGAGCAGTACAAGTTGCAGGCCACTTTGGGGATGATAGGTTTGGAATGGTGATGGTTCACGCAAATGCATGGAACCAGAGACCTCTCCCCCTTCCCACCCTAGGGCTGATTCACATGTGCAGGTCCTGCACTTGAAAACTGCAGCACCCAGCAGTGGCCTGCATCCGTGAAGGAAGCATACAGGAGCTTCCTGTTCCCCTCAGACCCAGGGCTTCCCATACCAAGTTGGTGGACACATCCCACTGCCACTCATCAAGAACTGGTTCACTTAGAAACCGCAGGCATCAGATAAAACAACCGGCATGTGTGGATGCACCATCAGAGTTCCAGGGGCCCTCAAGAGAACTGTAAAATGTCGCCAGAGGCTTGCGGAAGTCAGTGGGCATCTTCAGCTTCCAGTATTCCAGCTGAGGGTGATCCAGTGTTGAGAAATCAAGTGATGTACATGCTTGTCTGAAGTGGTCCTTATTTATTGCGCCACCTGTGGCAAGTGGCTATTTACTACCAGAGCAGAGCAGCTTGCAGGTTCTGTGTGGCCCAGATCTGTTGATGTTTGGTGCTCGGCCCTTGGAAGTTGAACTGATTTTCCTTTTCAGTGTTAACAGGGCTGTTGTGCAATTTTGACAGGCGCAGTGTGGAAAGCACACTGGTTAGAGTATTTTTGGTCCAACATAGTTAAAGAATTTAAGCCAGAGACGTCATGCTGTGCCCAGGCCCGTATCCCAACTTTTGAGAGTGAGAGATAAAAACATAAGTATAGCCCTGTTGGATCAGGCCAGAGGCCCATCTAACAGCCAGATACCTATGGAAAGCCCACAACAGCATTCTCCCCATCTGTGATTCCAGCAAGTGGCATACAGAGGCAAACTACCTTTGACATTCACTGATAGCCTCAAACTCCATGAATTTGTCTAATCCTCTTTTAAAGCCATCCATGTTGGTGGCCAGCGTAATAATAACAATTATTATTATTAATAATAATAATTTAATATTTATACCCCACCCATATGGCTTGGTTTCCCCCTGCTTCCAACCAAATATTAAAAACAATACAGCATCAGACATTAAAAACTTCCGTAAACAGGGCCACCTTCAGTTGTCTTTTAAAAGTAAAATAGTTGTTTATTGCCTTGACATCTGCTGGGAGGGCGTTGCACAGGGCAGGTGCCACTACCAAAAAGGCCCTCTGCCTGGTTCTCTATAACCTCACTTCTCGCAGCGAGGGAACCGCCAGAAGGCCCTCGGTGCTGGACCTCAGTGTCCGGGCTGAACAATGGGGGTGGAGACGCTCCTTGAGAATATAGGAGGACAATCCACTTCAACGATGCCAAACACGTTACTAGGGGGAAAGGCCAGCTGAAGATGGTGGCCAAGGTGACACATCATGTTTAGCTGGAAACCTTGGTTTACACAAGAACATTGTGCCCGCTCTGATCCTCCCCATTCATGTTGGAAGGAAACAAAGCATGATTCCTGAAACTACATCTGAACTGTAATAACATATGAAGACCCTGCTGGATCAGGCCAATGGCCCATCTAGTCCAGCATCCTCTTCTCACAGGGATCATAGTTTGTTTAGCTCAAGTAAACCATGACTGGTATGGCGAGAGCAAACTTTGGTTTATCATTATGTTTTGCCTGGGGTACAACAAACAATGGTCCCAAGTTCTGCCATCACACTAAAGCCAGGGATTGTGGTTGGTTCCTCCTGTTGTGAGTACCAAGGAGGGAAGTGGGTTGGGCTCAATGTTCCAGATGTTTTCAACTACAACTCCCACCATCCCTTACCATTGGCCATGCTAGCTGGGGCTTTAAATATATATATATAAAAATGCAGAGATGCTTTAAGGTCTACAGCCAAAAAGCCCTGGAGCAAAGCAAAACTGGCAACAGAGCACCTTTGCTCATATTTCAATTCCTCCCTCTTTTGGAATAGATCGTAGCTTAAATTAGGGAAAGCACTCAGGGTCTATTTATATACACAGGGATCTCTTATATAGTATTATACACACACAGACACACTTTTGGCACATTCTTGTTTTCTTAAATTAAAATACTGCTTTGCTTTACTTTACGCATGTCTAAAACCAGGTGTGTTGGACAGCAGGTGGTAATGCCGTACTAAAACACAGGCCTTTATTGAATAGCACCCTAGTGTAGTGTTTGTTCTGTGCTCTGTCTGCCTCAAGGGTTTGCTGAAGACTGATGTCAAGCATTGTCCGAGCGAGGGCTGTTTCACACATGCATGTGCATCCCTTGACTTCTCTGATTCATGCATCTTTGCTGTGCATTTGCTGACTCGGGCAGATTTCGTGTGAAGCCTTGTATCTGAGTAGATGAAAAAGTCCCTGGGTCGCCCATTCACATGCGCACGCACAGGACACCTGATTCTTGGCCCACTTAGAAAGCTGCATCATCTCCCTTGATCAAAGGCTGTACTGGAAACCTGTTTGCTGAGTTTAAACTTTATATGTTACTTATAGTTATTGCATGTATGAAATGCATATCTTGCCACTTAGTGGCCGTATTCAAAGTGACGAATGAAATCGGCATTGGTTATCCGGTTGCAAGGGAGACTTAGTTCTCACAAGCAGCTGATGAGCTTGGTAAGAGTTGTCCCTCCTCAGATTGCAGGGTGGGGCTTGCATGATTGAAAAAAAAGATTCCTTGCCCACAAAAAAACCCTAGATGTCAGGGGAAAGAGTTCCCGTCTTGGCTTCCTTTGTATCTCCAGGGAGTCTGTTTTTTTTTTGTTAAGGAACAAAGAAAATTGCTGCCTTGTACTGGGTCAGGCCATTGGTCCATCTAGTTCAGTATTATCTACACTGACTGGCAGCTGCTTTTCATGGTTCAGGTTAGGGACATTTCCGGCCCTACCTAGAGAGATTGAACCTAGGACCTTCTGCATGTAAGCCAAACGCAAGGATCATTTTGTATGGTAAACCTCCACTCTAAAGTGGTGCAATTAAGGTCTACCTCCTCACCTACTTTTTACAAAAACTGGGACAAAGTTTACAGTGGTACCTCAGGTTACACACGCTTCAGGTTACATACGCTTCAGGTTACAGACTCCGCTAACCCAGAAAAAGTACCTCAGGTTAAGAAATTTGCTTCAGGGTGAGAACAGAAATCGTGCTCTGGCGGTGCAGCGGCAGCAGGAGGCCCCATTAGCTAAAGTGGTGCTTCAGGTTAAGAACTGTTTCAGGTTAAGAACGGACCTCTGGAACGAATTAAGTACTTAACCCGAGGTACCACTGTATTTCACAAGGGGTAAGAACAGCTCAAAAATGTATGGTGAAAATTGAAGCCTGCCTACTTCTTCATGGTTGTATTAGGGATGAGGGCTCTCCTGGACCCTTCCCTGTGTGACAAGAGGTAATGTTGGTCACAGTGATGTTGGTCACAGTGATATTTGACCTGGGGGAAGCGAGGCGTTTTCCTCTCCTCTTAAGATCGCTGTCACCCCGATCAATGCTCCACTCATTTCTTGACTCTAAACAAGGAATTGTGACCTGACGTAGGGAAGCTATCAGACACATTAGTCCACCAAGCTCTATATTGTCTGCACTGATTGGCAGCAATGGCTCTCCAGGGTTTAAGGAAGGGTTCTCTCCCATTCCTAACTGGAGATGCTGTTGGGGGATTGAACCTGCAACCTTCCGCATGCAAAGCAGATGCTGTGCCAAACAGCTGGTGGGAATCCTGTTCAGCCCCCCATCTGGCTGCAGACATTTCCCAGTATGGTCCTCTACAAGCTTTCAAGCTGGTGTAACCAATGAATCCAGTCTCCATTCAGATCCCTCCTGCTATGAATTCAGCACCTGGCAAGTTCTTCTCTTGTCAGCCTCAGAACTGTAAAATGCAAATGGAGGCCTACCCTGCAGGGTTGTCGTGAGGATTATAACATGGCAATGGATGGAGCTCCAGAGAACAGACGTGCTGTTTATGATGATTATTTTCAGAGTGTTCAGGGTCAGAAACACGGATGCTGAATTCTGCATTCAGACCCAAATTCTGCGCCTTTTCTGTGCTTGTGTGGGAACCGCGAAGCCCCAGGTGTGGGAACCCTCTTGCCACTAATGCAGAATGAGTGCAAGTGGGGTGTTGGAATAGGACCTGGGAGACCAGGGTTCACATTCACTTTTGCCTGTGAAGCTCACTGGGTGACCTTGGGCCAGTCACTGTCGGTCAGTGTAACCTACCTCGCAGAGTTGTTGTGAGGACGACTGCAAGAACCATGTACAGTGGTACCTCAGGTTACATACGCTTCAGGTTACAGACTCCGCTAACCCAGAAATAGTGCTTCAGGTTAAGAACTTTGCTTCAGTATGAGAACAGAAATCGTGCTCTGGCAGTGCGGCAGCAGCAGGAGGCCCCATTAGCTAAAGTGGTGCTTCAGGTTAAGAACAGTTTCAGGTTAAGTATGGACCTCCGGAACGAATTAAGTACTTAACCCGAGGTACCACTATATATCCCCGTGAGCTCCTTGGAGGAAGGATGGGATGTAAATGTAATAAAAATAATAGAAAATCTGGACAATCAGCTAGACAAAACATGGTATTAATTTCCTTCAAGGCAGGAGACAGTAACCCATTCTTCTGCTTCGGGGGCTGTGAGGTGGGCTGTCCGTACCTTAGCGGCTGAACAGTAGCTTAGCAGGCTGAAAGTCCCAGGTTCACTCCTCGCTATCTCCAGGTAGGACTGGGAAAGGCCCATATTTGTAACCCTGGTGATTCCCTGCCAGTCAGAGTAGACAGTACAGTGGTACCTCGGGTTACAGACGCTTCAGGTTACAGACTCTGCTAACCCAGAAATAGTACCTTGGCTTAAGAACTTTGCTTCAGGATGAGAACAGAAATTGCGTGGCAGCAGTGGGAGGCCCCATTAGCTAAAGTGGTACCTCAGGTTAAGAACAGTTTCAGGTTAAGAACGGACCTCCAGGACTAATTAAGTTCTTAACCTGAGGTACCACTGTACTGAGCTAGACAGATCAGTGGTCTGACTGGTTTGAGGCCATTTCCTACGCCCATATTTTTACCTGCACCCCAGGATGGGTTCCTGGGTGTCCCAGATGAAGCAGGCTGCGGTCACCCTCACCTTCTCACCATTGCACAGTTCTCCCAGCTTCCTTTAGTGGAAGTCTTGAGGCATCAAGAGAGTGCAGATTTCCCCACCACTTAACACCAGCAACACCTGTTGATCCCAGCAGAGCACGTCAATGGATGGTGTGCTCCAGGCAGCAAGGGGTTAACGTTTTGCATCAGGGGTTGCAATTTGAGGTGGGGTTGGGGGGGGGAGAGGCTGGCTTCCCTTGGCTGGCCCCCTTCACTCCCTGTGGCCATGGGGTCTATAGGATGCCAGGAGGGTGAAGTAACTTAATACAGAGTAGTGCAAATGAGATTTCTCCCTTCATCCCTAAACACCATCTTCTGCGCATTCTTACTGTGTGTTTTTGAAAAGGGCCGTGTTAGACAAAGTTTGGCAGGATGGCGCCTTCTACAACCTGGTGTCCCCCCCCCCCCAGATGTTTTGAAGTACAGTTCCCATCAGTGTTGTTGTTTTTAACATCCAGGATCCTTTCCCCCCTTCTGTTGCCATTGGACCAAATTCACACACAAACGCCACCATCCATTTCTGCTTCCATCAGAGGAATAGTTAGCGTTCACCAAAGCATTTGGGAAGAAGGAGATCCAAGATTCTCCCTTATCTCATTCTTCTGCTCTGACAGCAGGCGCTGGAAATGTAGAAAATCAAGACCAGCAAAAGCAAACAAACAGCTTGGTGGCATTTAAAAAAAATAATAGATCCACTTTGTTTTGTGTTTGATTCCCAAAGGGGCTTCCACGAACACGTGTTAAATTAAGCAAAACTCTGTGGGAAGAAAAGGCTGAGCAGGCTTTGGACTTGTTTTCCCAAGACAGCCCTAAGTAAATTTGCACAAGAGTAAGAGCCACCACACAAGGAAGCACGCTTAACTCTCATCGCAGGCTCCTTCTCTTTAGAAAGGCAAATTTTGCCTTGCCTGTTTTTGCATTTTTTGTTTTCGGTGGTAGTAACCGTATCCACAAAATTACTGCCCTTTCGGCAATGCCGAAGGAGACTTAACCTTTTTGGAGGGGATGTATAGAAAATCACTGGTTTTCTTCAGGCAAAAGAAAATGGGAGTTAAAGAGAAATGCACAAACACACAAGTCTCTTTTTCTTTTGGCCTGGCATCATCCCCTTTCAAAGGAGATCAGTTTCAAGCTGTTCTTAAAAAGCACCCCCTTCCTTCCCCCCTCCCTCCCTTCTTTTCCTTAGCAGGTTCCCCCCTCTTGCTATTTAGGTGAAGAAGTGGTGATAATATGCAGTTTGCATTTTGCTGGCGCCAGCCTGACTGGCAATTTATCTGACTGCCTCTCTTAAAGCTGCAGTGCCCCTTTTCCTAACTTCTGGGTTTTTTTTATTATTATTGCAAGTTGGTTTTTTTTCCATTTTTAAAAAAAGCAGCAAAACCTGCCTTCCTGTTGAAACTCCTTAAGAGAAGGAAAAACCAGCTCTACGAACCTGAATTTTCTGTTGCCCTAACTATAGAATTCAGTTCACATAGAAATTAAATTGTCTAAGAAACTTGACTTGGAAAAGGATCCTAGATCTTGTTCTTTGGTTGACAGGAGTCTCTCTCTGTGTGTGTGCACGCTTTTCTCTCTCTTAATTCTGTTGTGTTGCTGCAAGGGGAGCGGGGAATCTCCCCCCTTTTTTTGGCAAGTCAGCTTTCCTTAATTTCCTTAATTCTCTTTGTTTTGCAATCCCCATTCACTTTGGATCTTTCCTACAGGGAGTGATGGAATTTCTTTCTCTCGAATATTCTCTCTAATATCACTGGAACACGGAGTACCGTGTTCTTTGTAACAAATGTGCACTGACTTTGTGTCGAGAGTTTTGGATGGAAGCAGCCGTTGTTGAACACCTCCCAAGAAAGAGAACCCCCAAAATGCAGCTTTAAAAAAAATGTGACAGTGTTGTTCTGGATTCTTTCCACAGCAGTATCAAAACTCTACAGATGACTTTCTTGACTCCTAGAGAAACCCCATAATTTCTCACCCTTTGGATCTTGGAACAGGGTATTTTCAGGCACCTCTGAAAACTATAATTCCCAGGTTTCCTTTGGGCTGGTAGGATGAGTTGAAATTGAAATAAACTAGTTGAAAATTTCTTTTAAAAATTTGAAGTGTTGATGCCCTTCCATAGTTTGGTTCCCTCAGCTTGCAGTCTTGTTTGGAGCACCAATGTTGAGAGTTAGTTGCCCTGAAATTTCAAGTAAACACTCAGTTCTCATTGTACACTGATAAGGAATAGGGCTGGACAATACAGTAGTGAGTTTTCAGTACAGTGGTACCTCGGGTTAAGTACTTAATTCATTCCTGAGGTCCGTTCTTAACCTGAAACTGTTCTTAACCTGAAGACCACTTTAGCCAATGGGGCCTCCTGCTGCTGCTGCGCTGCTGCCACACGATTTCTGTTCTCATCCTGAAGCAAAGTTCTTAAACTGAGGTAATATTTCTCAGTTAGCAGAGTATGTAACCTGAAGCGTATGTAACCCGAGGTACCACTGTATCGCGATATATCAGCAGCTAAGCATCACGATATATCAATATATCACAATATCTGAAATAAGAAAGGAAATACACAGAGGCGAACAGGACAATATCCTGGTAACTGCTACTACTGTTTGTGCTGCTGTCATGAGGCCTTGCAGGCTGCTACTGCTACTGCCACCAACTCCCATCACCGCCACGAGGACTTGCAGGCTGCCACTGATTGTCTCACCACGCCTTGCAGGTTGTCGCTGCTGCTGCTGCCACGTACCGCGGTCATGGCAAGCTGTTTCTGCCACTGCTGCTTCTGCCACCTAGTAGGCCTGCTGGCAGTTTGGCAGCCCCAGATTATATGTATTCACTATGACTCATCGCTTTACTTTGGATTGTCCTGTATACCACCATTTGGTAGCCAAGCCCAAAACCCAAAGTCCTGTTGGGATGCATTTTTGCATGCCTTCTGATGAAACCGAGTGTTTGATTATTAGTATTGTCATTTATCCGTTTTAGACCCCTAAGTAGTAGCAGTTGTCAGGACATTGTCCTGTTCACCTCTGTATAGTTCTATCCTTATTTCAGACATTGTGGTAGATGGCAACATTTAGCAGGTGATAAGTGAGTTATTGCAATGTTGAAAAACCAGCTATCACCTAGCCCAGGCACCCCCAGCCTATGTTCAAAAGCTGCTGCAGGCCAAGCCCATCTCATTCATTTCTTTTAAATGATCCCTAGCTAACAGGACCAGCGGTCAGGGATGATGGGAATTGTAGTCCAAAACATCTGGAGGGCTGAAGGCTGGGGATGCCTGACCTAGCCCCTACACACATTGTGATTCGCGATATATTGCCAGCTAAAATATTATGAAACAATTATCACAATGTGAACGTCAAACTTTTGGACGATATATCAGCCAGCCCTAATGAGGAAGTTCTGGAACTTGAAAAAGCAGTGATGCCTATTCCCAAGCAAATAGGCGTTTTGTGCCTTTTTAGGTGCAGGAGTTTGCTAGCCACGAAGTGCATCGTATTCCCAGTGAACGTGGCCAGAGTACCCTCCTTGTCTTTGATGGGACTACAGCAGAGTAAATTGGATTAAGGACTGCAGCCAGTGGCCTCTTTAAGACCCAATTCTAGTTCATTGTAGTCCATGAAAGCACTTCTCCCCATTTTATAGCATACACCCAGCACCTTGAGGGGTAATGTGTTGCTAAATAACTATACTTTGTGATGTGCTTATAAATGCTTTGTCTTAGGCAGGAGTCAGCAAACTTTCTCAGCAGAGAGCCAGTCCACTGTCCCTGGGGGGCTGGACTATATTGGGGGGGGGAATGAACAAATTCCTATACCCCACAAATAACCCAGAGATGCATTTTAAATAAAAGGACACATTCTACTCATGCAAAAACACACTGACTCCTGGACCATCCGCGGGCCGGATTTAAAAGGTAATTGGGCCGGATCCGGCCCCTTGGCCTTAGTTTGCCTACCTATGGTTTTAAGAGTGAGTAATGGTGCCCAGTGTCTCCATAAAAACAAGGAGAGAGATTTCCACCATAAGTTCAGCCAAATGGTTCCTTCCTTGGTGTGGGGGCAAATGTTTCTGTAACCTAAACTTCCAGGGGTTGTTAATCAGTGTCTTCCTTGCTTTTCAGAATCTCCACCCCCTCCTTACTCCCGGCTGTCTCCAAATTACGAGCAAAAGCCACTGGGTAAGTATCTCTTTTTCCCTGCACATTGCTGGAATCCTGGACTTGTGTGTCTTGCTGTGATTTCACGCGAAACGTTCAAAAGCTGCTGCAGGCCAAGCCCATCTCATTCATTTCTTTTAAATCCTGCTTTCTGCCATTTAGTCCTCACAAAGTGTGGCTTGCAACAGCAACAAAAAGACGATTGACAAAATCACAGACGAAACTCCCCAAATTTAAAATCTCAGAAACGAAAAAGAGCGTCAGAATGTTTTGGGACAAAAGGGAAGCGTTTGTGGTGCAAAGGCCTCCTGAAATGAAATTGTTCTAACCAGGCTTTTGAAACCTCAGCAAGGACTGTGTCTGTCTGACTTCTGGTGGGAGGAAGTTCCACAGGGTTGCACCCTGAAGGCACGATGACTTGTTGGCATGAGTTGTGCTTCTGGGCCATGGAGGACCACTTATAGTGCTTCCCTAGAAGATCCCAGGAACGCTCTTGGGGATGTACAGGGACAGAGAGTCTTCGGGGTTTCAGACAGAGAGCATTCTTAGCCCTGCTTTGAGATTCTGGAAATTGAAACTGTGTGGGACCTTTTTCATGCAAAGCAGAAGTTCTGCCACTGAGCTAATGCCCCCCCCCCCAAAGCTCTCTTTGGTTACCACATTTTTCACTGATAGGGCACCTGAGCTATTGGCACCTGTACGGTAGGCAGAAAGTCCAAAATTGCAGGCAGGTTGCCTTTTGTCTGTCTGCCACATGCAGATCAGTGCAGCAGTAGGGGAATCATAGAATTGTAGAGTTGGAAGGGACCCTGAGGGTCATCTTGTCCAACCCCCAGCGATGCAGGAATCTTTTGCCCAACATATTGCTCAAACCCACGACCCTGAGATTGATAGAGTCTCGTGCTCTGTCAACTAAGGGAAAACTGAATCTGCTAAAAGAATCCGGCCACAGCAAAGGTGACAAGCCTCCCTTAAACACAGCAATGTGAGATGCTTTGGATTTAATTTCTCTCCTTGTTCCCCCTTCCCCCAAATCAAGCAAAGGAAAAATGGTCAAAGAAGCTGGGAACTGGGGGGGGGGGGATGACCTACTTTAAAAGCTGGTGAAATCCAAAAGGAGTGGCCTTCCAAAGTATATATTGCCTCTGAGGAATTTAAGCACAGACCTCAGTAGATGGAGTGCCCAATTCTGCCTCTGGCTTTTTGGGGTTGGGAGGCTGGTCAGTTAGGTGGGAATGCAAAGTCAAGAATCATGAATTCGGATCGTGTGCAGCCCACCCCACACCCCTTGCAAATAAGCAGTCACCAAATGCAATGGTATAGTGGTACATTTTAAAGTTCAGGGCTCTTCACGAGAACCCTCCTAAGAACATAACAAGGAAAATGTCTATTTAACCAATACAGTGGTACCTCAGGTTACATATGCTTCAGGTTACATACGCTTCAGTTTACAGACTCCGCTAACCCAGAAATAGTGTTTCAGGTTAAGAACAGTTTCAGATTAAGTACGGACCTTCGGAATGAATTAAATACTTAACCTGAGGTAGCACTGTATAGACTTAAAAAAAATATTAACTGATTATTTTAAAGATTTGTTGCATAGTACATATTATGGAATACAATAACAAAAGCAATAAAACTAGAACAGTGCACATCAATTGCTCAAAGGAAGTATGAGAGCCAGTGTGGTGTAGTGGTTAGAGTACAGCGGTACCTCGGGTTACATACGCTTCAGGTTACATACGCTTCAGGTTACAGACTCCGCTAACCCAGAAATAGTACCTCGGGTTAAGAACTTTGCTTCAGGATGAGAACAGAAATCGTGCTCCAGTGGTGTGGCGGCAGCGGGAGGCCTCATTAGCTAAAGTGGTGCTTCAGGTTAAGAACAGTTGCAGGTTAAGAACAGACCTCCGGAACAAATTAAGTACTTAACCAGAGGTACCACTGTATTGGGCTAGGATCTGGCAGACTAGAGTTCAAATCTCCACTTGGCCATGAAGCTCATTGGGAGACCTTGGACCAGTCACTGCCTCTCAGCCTAACCCACCTCACAGGGTTGTTGTGAGGATTAAATGAGATGGAGGAGAACTAGCTCAGTTGTTTAGAGCGTGGTGCTGATAATACCAGGGTTGTGGGTTCTATCCTCATATGGGCCACCTGCATATATTTCTGCACTGGAGGTGTCATAATTTCTTCATATCTTCCCCAACCTGGTGCCCTCCAGGTGCTGACTGCGGCTGATGGGAGTTGTAGTTCAGAGCACCTACGCAGTGCACCAGGTTGAGTTGCATTCCCTAGATGGAGAACTTTGAGTGACACAATGCGAAGTGAAGCTTTGCTTTCCAGGCTGGTTTGACTGAAAAGAAAAGGGATGGGGGAGGGAGACGCACACACGGAGTTGATCTTGGAGCAAACATTTAGAGCACCTTTTTAATTAAAGGGGTGCAAGCAAAGTGGGGGGTGGGTGGAGGAGAGAGGGAGAAAGATCAACAAAGACTTTTAACTTGTTAAAACAAAGTTTCCTTGGTTTCAGCAGGGGAGGAAGGAAGGGAGGAAGGAAACAAGAATAAACAGCTTCAAGAATTTTAATAGTGATAATTAAGTATAGTAACGATGAATTGTTTGGAGGCTTAGTGTAACCTTATCCGCTGCGCTCCCAAGTTCCTACTTGTTTGATTTGATCCACTCAACCTTGGGTTATTTTTGAGGGCAGTTTCGGTGTTTCAGGAAAGGGAAGGGGAGCAGTGAATGGCGCTTGGATCTGCAAGGACATGAAACAAAGGGAAATTGGGCTAGTGTGAAGTTCGGTGAGGGGCCACCATATCTCAAGAGGCCTTGGAAGCAGAAGATCCCACAGGTTCAACCTCTGGCACAGCCAGATTTCTTTTTTTAGTTGATGAAAAGGTTTATGGTATTGAAGGTCACCAACGTGAGTGCCTCTTAGACAAATTCATGGAGAATATAAGAACATAAGAAGAGGCCTTCTGGATCAGACCAATGGCCCATCTAGTACAGCATCCTGTTCTCACAGGGGCCAACCACAGCACATAGTTAACCTATGGAACTCTCTTCCACAGGAGGCTGTGATGGCAAACCAACTTGAATGGCTTGAAAAGGGGATTGGACATATTCATGGAGGGGAAGGCTATCAGTAGCTACTAGCTATGATGGCAATTTTCTGCCTTTACATTAATGCTTCCAAATGCTGGCAGGGGTGGCAACTTGAATAAACTATGGGGCGGTGGCATTGGTAAGCCCTGCCCCGCATAATTGATCACAAGACGTGGCACACTCCCCCCAATTGAATGGCAATGTCCATCAACTAGGGGGGGCAGCCCCCGCAAATATTTTAGGGGGAGGGCTGAAGGGACCTCGGCGCCTAGGAGTTGGCTCCTATGGTTGCTGGAAACCACAGGAGGGGTCCTTGTGCTCAGGTCCTGTTTGTGCATCTCCCATTAGGGCTTCTGGCTAAGCAGGCTCTCTACTTCTCCATCATCTCAGTTCAAGGGCAAAATAATGGGTTGTGGAGCTGTGCTGCTGAGGGGCGTGGCCTGAGTGAGGGGGTGTGGCCTAGGGAGAGTTCTGAGGACCAATGAGAGAGGCCTGCGGGCCTCTTTTGCCCCTAAGTTTCCCAATTCCTGCCATATCCCGTTCCAGCGTGCTTAACCAGTCTGCTTTTCACCATTCTGGGAGAATTGAGCCAGCTTCCTTGATCCAGCAAGCCATCCTATCGAGTGCTCCCAAGAACAACCCCCTAACTACATGCTTCCCAGTTGTTGTTGCCATTTTCCACTTGTCCCTTAACCCCTCTGTCACCTTTCCCGCTTGGGGACTGATTTCTCTGGAGCAAATTGGTCATCCGTCTCCACCTTCCAGCCCCGGCCTGTGTGAGGAACCTTCTCCATTTTTGCTCCAGGTGGGTTGTGTAACCAGTAGTGGGATTTGCTTGCTTGTGTGGCTTCAACAAGAGGGCAACATGTACACTGACCCCCTAGAAAGGGCATGGCAGGACTTTAAAGGGTGATAAGGATTTGGTTTTTAAATGAAAGTTTTTTGGTGTGCCAGCGTATTTTGTGTTTTGAGTGAGCAGCAACTTGGGTTTCAGAGTCTTTGCAAATAAGATGCCTGTCTTCTAGGAAATAACCCTTGTCTTCTCTCTTACTTTTGCTTCTAGATCTTTCAGATTCCACCTTGTCGTACACTGAAACAGAGGCTACAAACTCGCCCAATGTCACCCCTGGAGAATTTTCAGGTTAGCAGATTTTTCAGTATGTTGAAATCAAGGGACTCTTTGGGGCAACTTTGTCAGACTCAGTGTTAGAAACCGACTCTCTCTTGGGAAATATAATCCAGGAAGTTGAAATGCTCATTTGAATATGGGAAACAAAGGGGTGATGGTCGTGTATATCAAAGGGACCTTTCCCAGGGCTTCGTAGCCTCAGAATTTTTATCCAAGATATTTGGTAATGGTTTTGCTTGCCATGGAATAGAAAGAGAAAATTAAGGCGTTGGTACACACCTAAAAGTAGTGTAGGAGGCTCCATGAATTGCAGTTATTTGGGGGGGGGGGGCTCAGGATCTCTTAATATGGGTTTGAACCCCATCACTAAACCTCTGGCCCCAGGGCTCCCTATGGGATGTTGTGGCACTTAAAATGGTTTAAAAGCAGTTTACTCTTGCAGTGTAGGCCAGTGTCTGTGAACCTGTGGCCCTCCAGATGTTGCTGGGCCATTTGCATTATTTATGACCATTGGCCATCCTATAGAATCACAGAATGGTAGAGTTGGAAGGGGTCCCAAGGTTCATCTAGTCTGACCCTCTGCAGTGCAGAAATCTCAATTAGATCATACATGGCAGATGGTCATCCAGCCTCTGCTTAAAAACCTCCAAGGAGGTCTTCCTCCTGCCACTGCCTTCCGAGAGAGCCTGTTCCACTGTTAAACAGTTCTTAGTATCAGAAGTTTTTCCTGATGTTTAGAGAATCTCCTTTATTGTAATTTGAAGACATTGGTTTGGGTCCTAGCCTTTGGAGCAGGAGAAAACAAGATTGCTCCATTCTCCGTGTGACAGCTATTTAGATATTTGAAGACTGCTATCGTTATCTCCCGCAGTCTACTCATTTGCAGGCTAAACATACCCAACTCCCTCAACAGTTCCTCATAAGGCTTAGTTTCCAGATCCTTGATCATCTTGGTCACCCACCTCTGCACACGTTCCAGATTGTCCATATCCTTTTAAAATTGTAGTGCCCAGAACTGGATTCAGTACTCCAAGTGAAGTCTGACAAAGGCAGACCACAGCCAGGACTACTACTTTCCTTGACCTGGACACTATTCATCTGTTGATGCAGCCCAGAATAGCATTAGCTTTTTTCCGCTGCTGCATCACACTGCTGACTCATGTTAAGCTTGTGGTCCACTAAGACCCCTAGATCCTTTTCATAAGTACTATTGGCAATCCAGGTGTCTCCCATCTTATATTTGTGCAGCTGGTTCTAATCACACCTGGAAGGCCACAGAGTTGCTCATATGAGTATTTACTGGGGGTGGGGCAGTTAATCTAGAGTTGAGAATCCTTTATCTACCCAGTTTTGTTTCATAATCAGTACATGCCCTCTAAGTATCTCTGCAAATGGAGCTTTGTGTGTATGTTTCCATTTATCTGATTACAGTGGTGCCTCGCAAGACGAAATTAATCCGTTCTGTGAGGCTCTTCGTATAGCGGTTTTTTCGTCTTGCGAAGCAAGCCCATTGACAGCTTAGCGGATTAGCGCTATTAGCGGTTTAGCGGCTTTTAGCGATCAGCTGTTAAGCGGCTTATCAGCAGATCAGCTGATAAGCGGCTTAACGGCTTAGGAAAAGGGGGGGGGAGGAAAAAAACCCTGCAGGAACTCGCAAGACATTTTCGTCTTGCGAAGCAAGCCCATAGGGAAATTCGTTTTGCGAAGCGCCTCCAAAACGGAAAACCCTTTCGTCTAGCGGGTTTTCCGTCTTGCGAGGCGTTCGTCTTGCGGGGCACCACTCTATCTGTTTCTTCAAAAAAATTGTCATAAATATTGGGAACTAATCTTGGCTCGAATTTTAAAGTGGAAATGATCTAGTTTTCCATGGAGCACGACGGAGTTCTGTGTTGCTGTACCAAAAAAAATGTCCCTGCCATGTGAATTGCTGTTATATTTTCCTAATTTGGTGTCAGTTGGAAGTTTCCCTTGCACCATATTGCTGGCTTGGGGGAAAAGAAGAAAGAGAACATGCGGTCGCTGGGACAGTCTGTCTGCTCCATCGGGTAACCGGTTGTTCCCTTTGCAAATGATCTCTCCTGTTTTGCAGGACTTGGTTTGCCCAAGGGAAACTTGGATAATCAAGTTCTCATACTCCTCTTGCTATTTGTTGTGGAACTCCCAAGTTTCACGTTTAATTAGTCCTGGCTACTGCTTTTGAAAATGTGCTTCATACATTGCCCACTCTTTCAATTTCCCATAGTTTTTTGAGCCAGCAGCAAGCCATAAACAAGTATGCAAAGACCAGGAAGTATAGTATTTCTTTGTTGCCTTCCTAATGTGGTAGGTGGGAGTTTGCCTTCTTCCAGCCTGATGCCCTGCAGATGTTTTAGGCTACAACTCCTTGTATCACTCGTGGCAGCTGCAGACCAAAGTATATGGAGGGTACCAAGCTGAGGGAGCTTGATTTAGAGACCTGTTTGGAAAGAAGCAAAGGGAAATAGGGTGGCCATGGTGGCATGGTTGTAATCAGACCAGATTGACAATTGGTAGAAAACTGGGATTTTTGGAAGACTCACATGATTTTCTTCTGAAGCTGTGATTTGTTTATTCAGAAATGCGCACATCCTGCTTTCTCTCAAGGCTGGCAGAAAAAAAGATGATAATCACATCCAAGTAGTTGACAAATGGCAGTCCTTGTGGCCAGGTTTTACTCACTGGTCACGGATCGTCTCCTGGCTGCTGTGGCTTGTTGTTGTCAAATACCCAACTGGTTTAATTTTGGTCTGGTTTGATTTAATGTTTGTGTTCTGCTTTTCCAACAACAAGTGTTGAACTTGCAACAACCACGGTGGCATTAAAACAGCAACAAGCAAGGCAATCACTATGATATTAAACACAGTAGCATGTAAGTAAAGCAAATGACAGCCTTAAATTGGTCAAAGCAATTAACACAATTCAATGAACCCCATAGCTGGGGTTGAAAATTTCGACTTCTCCTCCATCTTCCTTTTGAAACATGCAAGGAACCTTGACCAGGGACAGTAGTGACTTGAAGATGCTTTGCAGAGAGGGGCTTGATGGTGGCAAATGTCCTCTCCTCAAATGCTGCTGGTGTTGTTGTGGCTGTTTTTCAGCTGTGTCCCCCTCAAAGCTGTGGTTGAGTAACTGACAGCTTGTTACTCGTGAAGCAGATTTGGCTAGACTTGAGACTTCCAATTGCCGCTTTGTAACCTGTTAGATCAAGGGACGTGGGTGGCGCTGTGGGTTAAACCACAGAGCCTAGGACTTGCCAATCAGAAGGTCAGCGGTTCGCATCCCTGTGACGGGGTGAGCTCCCGTTGCTCGGTCCCTGCTCCTGCCAACCTAGCAGTTCGAAAGCATGCCAAAGTGCAAGTAGATAAATAGGTACTGCTCCGGCGGGAAGGTAAACGGCGTTTCCGTGCACTGCTCTGGTTTCGCCAGAAGCGGCTTAGTCATGCTGGCCACATGACCCGGAAGCTGTACGCCGGCTCCCTCGGCCAGTAAAGCGAGATGAGCGCCACAACCCCAGAGTTTGTCACGACTGGACCTAATGGTCAGGGGTCCTTTTACCTTTTTGGGGCCACCACCCCCTGGTTCCCTGCTCTACCCTATAAAAAAGCTTTCTGAATAGTGGTTTGCACAATCCACTAAGGAAGATAACAACACAATGAAATGCAAAAGAGTAACAAATAATTGCACAATTTTTTTCGAAATCCAATTAACTATTTAGTTTGCTTAACTAGGCCAGCAAAATTAATAACTTGATCCAGTGCTATCAGCTTTTCAAAGTCTGGTGGTCATTTGTACCTCCAGAGCCCCCCTGCCACCTCCTTGCCTCTTAGTGCCCTACTAGGCAATCCCTGCCTCTGGGGGGGGGGGTGCCACCCAATTTGGGAATCACTATGTTAGAGCAAAAGGTCTCAGCCATCCATGCTGTGGGGTGGAGCTGTCTTCCTGACACCAGTGTCACCATTACTTACCTGGGCTAGGCAAGGTGGCAGTGAGTTAGGGGCTGTGTGGGTGCACCAGTTGGAGCACTGGACGATTCCTGATACCGCAGTACTGACCTCCTTGGCACCATCTAGGTCAGGAGCCGCATTGCCAGCGTCAGGAAAGTGCCTCTGCCATACCACACCCACCTTGCTGTTGGCAGAGTTTGAGGCCTATTCTGGACAAGGAGAAAACCTCAAGATGGAACCGACTAAGGTTTCACTTGCGCGGTTCCCTCATGATTCAGCAGTATAGGATACGACAGCCATCTTCGAATACCCTAAAGGACTGTCATGTAGAAGATGGAGCAAGCTTGTTTTCCGCTGCTACAGAGGGATTCAAATGACCACAAAGGAGATTCTGAATAAACTTTGGAAGAACTTTCTGAGGGTGAGAGCTGTTCGACAGTGGAACGGACTCTGTGAGAAAATGGTGGACACTACTTCATTGGAAGTTTTTAAGTAGAGGTTGAATAGTCATCTGCTAGGGATTCTTATCTGCAATTCCTGCACTGCAGGGGGTTGGACTAGATGACCCTTGTGTCCCTTCCTATTCTATGATTCTATCAGGAAACAACCCAGGAAATTCAGGGTTTTCCTCTGCCCTCTTTGTCCTCTTGGTGCTAAATCTGAGAGCGGGGAGGAAGTGTTGGGAGAGCACGGACAAATTTGATTCTGACATGCAGGAATTTGATATATTTCTCCAGCCCCACAACCCAGGAAGGAGAGCTGGCGTTTGGATCGGGGCTTGGCCTATATTGGCTTGTGACTCAGATGTGGAACTTCAGTAAATATAGCTTCTGACCACCGGGCCAAAGGCTCTCATATGAATTTTCAGCATGAAAACTTCGGCGCTTTCAGTTCTAAAATAATGTCTTGGAATGATCCATTTCCACATACAGCCCCCTCTTTAAATAAACCGCAGATGAAAACACACAATAGCTGTGAGCTTCCAGGGGGAAGGTGGCGGATTAGATTCTGTGGTATCTGAGCCCTGCGTTGTTGACGGGAGAAGAAAGCGGGTTTAAACTTTTCTTTGGGAACAAAATAACGATCACTTTGTGACCAAGATTGTAGTGTAACTGGATATTCCCATCTCCTACCGTGGAATTTCAAGTGGCGCAACTCTTCATAAGAGTGTAATGTGGGCTATTTATCTTTTCCCCAGTGGGGAGGATTACATATATATAGGATAAGAGACAAGCTGAAGTTAACCCTGAGCGTGCCATACTTGAGCAACATCAGTGGAGTTCAGTCTCTGGCAGGAGTGGCTGGCCTGGTGTGGCCCGATGGATGCCCCTTTAAGAACTTGGGATACAAGCCCTGTGGGATCAGGCTAGTGGCCCATCTAGTCCAGCATCCTGTTCTCACAGTGGCTGACCAGAAGCCCGAAAAGGAAGCCCACAGGCAGGATCTGAGCCCAAGATCCTTCTCCCCACCTGTGGTTTCCAGCATAAACATTGCTGCCTCTAACTGTGGAGGCAGAGCAATAGCCATCGTGGCTAGTAGCCCCAACAATAGCATGGCATCATGAAATCCAATGAATTTATTTATTTATTTGGAGCGTCTCCACCCCCATCGTTCTGCCCAGACACTGAGGTCTAGCGCCGAGGGCCTTCTGGTGGTTCCCTCACTGTGAGAAGCCAAGTTACAGGGAACCAGGCAGAGGGCCTTCTTGGTAGTGGCACCCTCCCTGTGGAATGCCCTCCCACCAGATGTCAAAGAGAAGAACAACTAGCAGACTTTTAGAAGACATCTGAAGGTAGCCCTGTTTAGGGAAGCTTTTGATGTTTAATAGAGTGACTACTGTATTATAATACTATTTTGGAAGCCGCCCAGAGTGGCTGGGGAAATCCAGCCATATGGGTGGGGTATAAATAATAAATTATTGTTATTATTAGTTGTTGGTTGCATTTATAATTTCACCTTTTCTCCCAGGAGCTCACAGTGGCGCACGTGATTTCTTCCCCTCCCTCCTCATTTAATCCCCGCAACAACCCTACGAGGTAGGTTAGGTTGAGAGGCAGTGACCTTAGGGGTCACGCCCAGTGAGCTTCCTGGCATGGTGGGGATTTGAACCCCAATTCTCTGTGTCTTAGTCTTGACATGCCCAACTACTGGCTTTCAGGCGAGGCAGGTTGCTAGCAGGTCCTCCATCCAAGCACTGGTTTAAGTTCAGCAAGGTCATGCGTTCCCAAACCAGATTGAGGGAGAGGGGAACCTTTTTCAGCCTGAGAGGTGCATTCTCTTCTGGGCATGCTTCAGGCATGGAGAAATCACATGCCGGTGGGGGGGGGGAGTGGCAAAGTGGGTGGGGCTATGGATGTAAATTTTCTCCTGTAGGGCACATTCCAGCCTGGGAAAAAGCAGTTAAGGATGGTGTGATACAAGGCTGGGGAGGGTGTGTGGCCCCCAAAGAGTTCTGAGGGCCAGATGGAATGGCGTGGAGGGCCACATTCAGACCCCAGGCCCAAGGTTCCATTCCAAAGAACATGACCTATTATAGAGATTTCTGGCCTATCCTCTATTGCAGCCTTTCTCAACTTGTAGGTCCCCAGATGTTGTTGAACTACAACTCCCATCACGCCTAGCTAGCAAGGCCAGAGCTCACGGATGATGGGAGTTGTAGTCCAACAACATCTGGGGACCCACTGGTCGAGAACCACTGCTCTATTGGTTCAGGCAGCTCACAGCAATAGCATGAATATGAAAATGATTGAAAAAGGAACTGTACGAAACCAGAGTGCAGCGCTGCAGCAGAATGACCATCAACCCAGCTTCTGGAAACCACAGGAGGGGATAGGGCTCTTACTCTTAGATGCTGCCTGCAGGTTCCCCACAAACATCTGGTTGGCTACTGGGAGATCAGGATGCTGGACTGGTGTGATCCAGCAGGGCTGTTCTTGTGTTAATCCATGTGCAGCAGGCCCCCTCCTGTCGACCCCTTCTGAAAGCCTGGTCAGATAAATAAATACAGTCGTAACTCTGTTTATGTATCCCTCTGGATACGTGAACTTTGGGTTGCGAATGTGGCAAACCCGGAAGTGTATACTTCTGGGTTTTGCCGTGCGCGCATGCGCAGAAGGGTGCCTCTGGTTACAGACTTTTCAGGATACGGCCAGGCCTCCAGAATGGATCCTGTCCATAACCAGAGGTACCACTGTATGTCTTTAACTGGCGTTGAATAACAGCTGTGCCAACCACATATTATAAGAGGGAGAGAGCTCGTTTCATAGATGTTCCAGTGGATGGGATGCTTTTAAAGTACTTCTCTTTCCTCTTGGTTTTAATGTATGTCTGTGGGGTTTATTGTCCGTTGATGTTTGGTTGTAATGTAAGTTGCTTTGGGTGGCAAAGCAGAACTGACAAATTTAATAAATAAGTTAAATAAATCAATCACATAGAAGCCCCTGTCTCAAAAGGAGAAGTCCCCTAATGATGACACAATATGAAAGGGCCTTTATTAGAGGAGGAAGGAGGCCTCTTTGTTACAAGCAGTTGCATCTCTGCCCAATGCTTATTTAAAGGATGTAGATTTCCCTCCTTGGGCTTCCCCTTCATTTCATGTTATTTGGCCTTTCTCTCTCTGCGTACCCTGTTACAATCAGGCTAAAAAGTTTTCTTGACAAGGTAACGTGTCCGTTGCCAAAAAGTAGTACTTAGAAGCAAAAAAAAAAAAAAAAAAAGTCATGGTGGGGGAAGAGGGAAGAGTAAGCAAAGAAAGTAGCTGAGGATACTTCGTTCAGATGTTTTTATATTAAACATTTTCCCCTCTATGGACCTATTTTGCCGATGGGAAATAAAAGGGCATTTCTTTTCCAGTACGCTTCCAAAAAAAGTAAAAATTCTTTGCCCCTTGTGGGCGCTTTCCCCATATGGCCCGAACGATTCCATAAACCTTTTTGGATGAAAATCGCAGAGCGACAGCATGACTGAGCAATTTTGTTGCTTTAAAAAAATAATAATAAAGGAGGGGGAGAATCTCCTTCCCCTCCCCTCCAAGAATACATTCCTTCCCTTTGTTTTCACAAAACTTTTAACCCTCTTTGGAGCTCCGGGCAAAAGTGACTTCTCAGGCCTCCAAAGTCTTTTCTCCCTGATGAGAAAAAAATTCAACCAAGGCAGTGGGGAAAAGTGTTAATTTCCAAGAGGGTTGCTGTTTTTATTCTTGCGGTTCAAAACAAAAACAAAAATCTGTTATTGTGGTGTAAGCTTTCCCAGAATCCTGAAAAGTGTGGAGCCAGAAGAACATAAGATGTTCTGCTGGACCAGACCAGTGGCCCATCTAGTCCAGCATCCTGTTCTCACAGTGGCCAACCAGATACCTGTAGGAAACCCACAATCAGGACCCGAGCACTAGAGCCCTCTCCCCTCCTGCAGTTTCTAGCAACTGGTATTCGGAAGCATTGTTGCCTCGAATGTGGAGGCAGAGCGTAGCCATCATGGCAAGTAGTCAATAGTCCACCTCTCCTCCATGATCAGACGATGTCTTCCTTCTCAAGCAAGAACAACAAAAGATTGTCTGGGCCACAGGTGGGCTTACCTGCGGCCTTCAAGATGTTGGTGGACAGCAGCTCCCATCAACCCTGAGCATTGGCCATGCTGTCTGGGATTAATAATAATAATAATAATAATTTATTATTTATACCCCGCCCATCTGGCTGAGTTTCCCCAGCCACTCAGGGTGGCTCCCAATCGAGTGTTACAAACAATACAGCATTAAATATTAAAAACTTCCCGAAATAGGGCTGCCTTCAGATGTCTTTTAAAGATAAGATAACTGCTTCCTTCCTTCACATCTGAAGGGAGGGCGTTCCACAGGGCGGGTGCCACTACCGAGAAGGCCCTCTGTCTGGTTCCCCGTAGGCTCACTTCTCGCAATGAGGGAACAGTCAGAAGGCCCTCGGCGCTGGATCTCAGTGTTCGGCGCTGGATCTCAGTGTCCAGAGCTGCCGTCCCATCAACAATGAAGAGCTGGTCTAGAGCAAAAAGCTAAATGTGACTTGCCCTAGAATAGCCTTCTCTTGGCTGTGTGTCCTCCAGGCACCAGGTTGGGGAAGGCAGACCTAGGAGGTAGAGCCGCTACTGGACCCTCTCTTAGATGTTGCGCTCCAAGCTCCACTGATGAGGCAGGGGGCTTTGATACATACCCTAAGAACATTACAAGAGCCCATCTGGAGGGCACCAGGTTTGGTGGCTGGGGGGGGGGGCGTGCATTGGTTAATTGGACCAGCAGGGGAGGGGCTGCACCACCCACAATAGTGGAACATGCTTTTGCTTATGAAGTGGACCAATCTCCTATCCAAGAGGTGGTTTATAAAAGTGGTCAGTTGGGAAGATGAATTTGCCTGGAACCACATTGGTTGGTTTTTTGGCGTGAGGGAGAAAGATGGTGATGATGGCAGCAGTCTCTTTCTACACTGCTTTTTGTCTGAAGGCTCTCCAAGCAGAAAGGGCTGCAACTCATGGCTGGAGCATCTGTTTTGCATGCAGAAGGACCTCTGCCACCTTCAGATAGATCTGGGAATTACCCCTTGTCTGAAACTCGGCAGAGCTGATAACCAGTGGGCCTGATTCAGCATAGTGCAGCTTCTGCTGACCCCATAATCATAATCCCAAAGCCAGTGAACTGCATCTTAAAACCTCAGCATAAGCAGTCAGATCCATCCTAGCTGGCAAGATCACCGCATAGGAGGGCTAGGAGAGGCCCTTTGCCAAGATAGTGTGTTTAAAAGGTGCTTTCATTAATCATGGATCCCACATCCTTGAGGACTAGAAGCTTGAGCAGACTATGAGAAATACTAAAAAAAAAAAAAACTTTAGTAGAATAAAAGGTGCCGTCCCAGGCCAACTCCCTACCCCATGCTTTTAGGCAAGTAAAGGCTGGGGAACGTTCCTTTCTGGCCAGCCTTCCAAGGGCCACATGCAAGCTAGTAGTGAGTGGAGCCAGAGGCGAAAGTGCTTGGAGCAGACAATAGAAGAAGAGACTTTCAATCTCAGGGTTGTGGGTTCAAGCCCCATGTTGGGTGAAAGATTACTGCATCACAAGGGGTTGAACTTGATGACCTTTGAGGTCCCTTCCAATTCTACAATTCTATGTTTCTGTTATTCTACTTCTGTGATTGTACACACAGTCATACCTCTCTTCTCCATCCGGACAACCAAGAGGCAATATGGGAGCTGAAGGACATACAGTGGTGCCCCGCAAGACGAATGCCTCGCAAGACGAAAAACTCGCTAGACAAAAGGGTTTTCCGTTTTTTGAGGTGCTTCGCAAGATGAATTTCCCTATGGGCTTGCTTCGCAAGACGAAAACGTCTTGCGGGTTTGCTTCCTTTTTTGTAAAACCGTTAATACCCGGGGAATCCGCCCTCCGCAAGACGAAAAAATCGCAAGACGAAGCAACTCGTGGAATGAATTAATTTCGTCTTGCGAGGCACCACTGTACAGTGGTACCTCGGGTTAAGTACTTAATTCGTTCCAGAGGTCTGTTCTTAACCTGAAACTGTTCTTAACCTGAAGCACCACTTTAGCTAATGAGGCCTCCTGCTGCTGCTGCGCCGCCAAAGCACAATTTCTGTTCTTATCTTGAAGCAAAGTTCTTAACCTGAAGCACAATTTCTGGGTTAGCGGAGTGTGTAACCTGAAGCGTATGTAACCCGAGGTACCACTGTATATCCTGCTAGGACAAAACACTCAGGGTGAAAAGTGGGGTCACAGTGAGGGGGTGTCATGACGAAAGTTCCGAGGGCCAGATAGAAATGCCTGGAGGCCACATTCAGTTCCTGCATCTGAGGTCTCTCTACCCTTGTCCTGGGGTATATACGTGTTTGCTGGTCAAAGTTTGTTTTCTTTTATCGTGCTTAGGAACCAGGTCAGTAATATAGGAGAAACTCTTGAGTTCTTCTGGAAACCTGTGGAGAGAAGTTATTTAGAGTTACAGTAACACCCCCCCCCCCATTCCGCCCCATCCCTCTGCCGCTTTGATGAGGGGGAGCCGTTTATAAGCCTTCCCTCCAAACTCTGTGACCAAGGTTTTTCCACGGAAATAACTTATTAAACGCACGGCTCTCATTGAAGCGATTGAAGTCTGCCCGCTTGGTATTCATCAAAGGTGCCTCCTCTTCCTGGAGGTGCCAAATCCAAACTCAGCAATTTGCTTTTTTGGAGAAAGCTCGGGTCTCAGGAGGGGGGAGGGGGGGCTCCGGTTGGAGAGTCAGAGATGGCGGAAGAATACCTTTAAAAAAAAAGGCAGAAAATCAAAACCCTCCCAAAACAAACTGAAGGGAGAGAACTTCAGAGAAACACCCATAATTTCAAAGAATTTCTGGCGGTTGAATCCTGCTGCCCTGGAACACTGGGCATTTGTGTCGATTCAGCTCTTGAGAATACAGCGTTGGCCGTTCCTGGTTCGGCTGCCGACAGCTTTGAACTTTTCAGGAACCTGGCCTGAGACTGTTCCAATTCTTTTCTCATCCCCCCCTCCTCTCTAATCAGATGTAAAACCATAGAATTGGAAATCACAAGAGTTGGGAAAGGGTCCAAGGGTCATCTAGTCCAACCCCAGCAATGCAGGAACTGCAGCTAAGGAATCCCGAGTCCATTCCACTGTTGGAACAGCTCTTGCCATCAGAAAGCTCTTCCTAAGGTTGAGTTGGAATCTCCTATCTTTCCATTTGAATTCGTTGTTTTGGGTCCTGCACTCTGGAGTAGCAGAAAACAAACTTGCTCCATACATCACGATACAGCCCTTCAGAGAGACAGGGAACACAAAGAAGCTGAAATGTTTGCAATGAGATAATTTGCATTTCCAAGCTAGAAATGTGTTATGCAAATCTATAAAATGTACAGAGCAACCTGCTATTTGCATTTTGCGGATTTATGGGGGCGGTCAGATTAGTTGTGGTAAAAGGAAGGGAAGAATATATAGATGGAGGAACACACCCTTCAGCCAGACCCCAGGACACCAGCCCACCATCAACCCTGCTTTTCCATTGGCTGTGTTCACACACACTTTGTTATTTCAGTTTTTTAAATAAAGAATCAGAGAATGGCTCATCTGAAAAAAGGTATATACCTAAAGAGAGCATGAGAAGGAGGGAGGTCTGCTTTAACCTTTTCCAGATGAGGAAAAATTCCAGTTCTGAGGGTGGTGATTTGATGGATAGAAATGTGTCAAACTGATGTTTAGCTTTTGTGTCAGGACAAAAGTACTTTGCATAGAAAGCCTTTCTTAGACTCCCTCCCCAACCCCTTACAAATGTCTGGATCTGAACGGCCATAGCAGTCTCTTGTTTGGGAAAGAAGCATTTTTGCGTGCCCATTGGTGATGCAAAGAAGATTTAAGTAGGACATACAGTACCATGACGTCTTACGCTTATTCCACTTGCGCAGTTGAAGGCTGCTTGAAATCCCACAACCACCCAGTCCATGGAGATGGCTTTGCTCTTTCACCTCTTGCTGGGTTTAGGATGCTCCTGCAAAATTTTGCATGAATGTGGGCAGCCCTGTGCAATTTTGCAAGAGCATCCTAGGGTTTCTGGAGCCGGTGTGCCAGTTCCGAAAGCCCCCAGATGTTTGCATGGGGTTTGGGTTACTAGGCCTTTGAGTATGCGCGTTTTTGTGTATATATAGAACCCTTGGAACCGAAACACACACACACCCCATGTAATATCTGATCGTACTGTGCCATGATGCTGTACTGTGCATTGCTTTCCTGGATTTGATTCAGAGGAAGGAATGCAGCCATTGTGGAAGTTATGAAGGAAGCTGCCTTAGACCAAGTCAGATGATTGGTCCATCTAGGTCAGCCTTCCCCACAACTATGACACTCTTAATCTCAGGCTTGTGGGTTTGAACCCCATGTTGGGCAAAAAGGTTACTGCGTTACAGGGTGGCTGGACTAGATGACTCTAAAATTCTACGATTCTTGTGCCCTCCAGATGTTTGGACTGCACCTCCCAATATCCCTTCCCATTGGCCATGCTGGCTGGTGCTGATGGGATTTGGAGGAATGCGATGCATTGGCCACCTCAATTGAGCTCAAGGGGGCTGTTTGCCTTCCGCGACTTTCGCCATGCCTCTTGTTGTCTTGGCTGGGTTTGCCACTTGGGTGCTGTTACAAGCAAGCACTTTGAAGTCCATGGCATTTTGGCACACCCTGATATTAGAAGTGGCAGTGTGTGCCAAGCGAGGCCCAAGATCTGGAGGCAGATGGTTCATGCCTAATTTGCATCAAGGAGAAGACAGTTTGGGATGATGTTGGCACAGTGGCTGGCTGTAGTCTTTCCCATGGCTCTTTGTTTTTAGCTGGTTTGGCAACCAATGGAGCCCAGCCTCTGAAGGCTCCAGAGGCTGGGCTTGTGTTCAGATCTTGAGCCTTATTCAGCCAAGAACCCTCTGTCCACCTGTCCTGGATCCACACTCCCCTTGGCATCTCTTGAGCGGTGGCAGCCTATCTTATTTACCCATAACTCACCCAGATACGTAGAATGTAGACTTGCATTTTCATTGCTCTTCAAAGTTGCTTTTAATATTTTATTTAATATATATATATATATATATATATATATTCTTACAAAATTCTACACACATAAATGTTTTAAATTGTTGTTTTTAACTGCCTTTGCTGATAATATTATTGCTTTATTCTTTTTGTAAACCACTGTCATGTTTCTTTTCTTTAAACAATCAAATGGTGTATAAATTTTATGAAAAATAAATCAAAACCTTAAACATGGCACACAGGCACTTGCCCCCCTGGCATCCTTTCAAGTGGTCTGAGGGCACATACATTGGGTTGCGTTGCACACTTGCCTCCCTGGCACACAGTTGAATGCAGACTTCACCAACCTTGTAGTCCCTGGATGTTATGCACCTCAACTTTATTGACTCTCCAAGAGGAGAAAGCCATAAGTGTGAGCCAGGCCACTGCTTGCACCCTTCTAACACATCTCACTTGAAAGCAAAGTTTATGTTGCTGGGGCAGTTTTGATTCAACTGATGAAAGGGATGTGCCAGGGAGTGACTCCCTCCATTGGCAAGCTTACCTTGGTGCACACCTGGGGCTCTTAAGTTAGGAGTAGAAATCTACATCTTTATGTAGGAAATGGCGGAAGCTGCAGATGAGCAAAAGGGAGGGTTGTGCCCAGAAAAGCATGGGTGGAAACTCCTGGTGTCAGAACATAAGAAGCTGCCCTCTGCTTGGGTCCCATCTTAGCTCCGGGAGAGGACTAAGTCTCCTAACTACCCCTTAGCAAACTACAGCTCCTGGGATTCTTTGGTGGAAGACACCATGGTTTAATGTGGTATAATACTGCTTTAAGTGTCTAGTGTGGACAGAGACACCAGTCAGACCATGGATCCCTGTAGTTGCTGTTGTCAGTTTTGACCAGCAGCAACTCTCCGGGGTTTTTAGTTCTTAGTCTTTCCCAACCCTACCTGGAGATACTGTGTGGGGTGAAATCTGAGACCTTTTGCATGCGAGGCTGATGCCCACCTCCTGAGCTACGGACCTTCACCCTGTTGGTTAGAGTTTCATGCCCAGGAGAAGTCTGAAGATGCTTTCCAATGAGATTCTATGATAGCTGGTGGAAGAAGTTCATCCCCCCCCCCCAAACTCTCTCCATAGCAAAAAAAGGTTAAGACCAACCACTTCCTACAGGCTTTGCTTTCAAACTTGGACAGGCTGAGGAAGTGCATTCTGAAATCTGAAAAGTGTTTTATGAATCCGCTGGGAATGCAAAGCGGGGGGGGGGGGGAGGATAGCAGTCACTAGCCCCCTTTTTAATAGAAGAGGGCTCTGTATTCTGCTGACTGCCAAACATTTATGGGATTGGCCCAGCGCCGGCCAATTGGCCAGCTCCGGCAGGCTGTGTCCTTCCGCTTTCTTGCTTTTGGAAGTAATTTGTGTTTTCAAAATAATAAATAAAGTGAACCTTGTTTTACAGTTGGGAAATGCTGTTGGCTGTAGTTTGCCTTTCCGCCTCAGAGCAGGGTGTGTTTTCCCCTTTCGGTTTGCTTTTTTATTTAGCAAACGCCATTGTTGTGGAAAATGTTGGCAATGGGCTCACTGTTTTCCAGGAATGGTTTCCAAGACTCGGATCTTCCTTATCCCCGGGTGACAGCACATGCAATTTCGGGATCCCCATGCCACCATGCCCATGATATGGTTGGGGCGAGAGCTTCCCTTAGAGCTAGGAGTCTAGAGAGCTACCTTATATCGAGGCAGGCCATTGGTCCATCTAGCTGAATAAAGTCCATGCTGACTGGAAGCAGACTTTCAGATGAAATGGATCCCAGCATACCAGAAGATGCTTGGTACTGACCTGAGGACTTCTTCATACAAAGCACCTAGCACAATATTGTCTACAGCAGAGGTAGCCAACATTGCACCCTCCAGATATTGTTGGACTACAACTCCCATCAGCCTTAGCCAGCATGGTCAGGGATGATGGGAGTTGTAGTCCAATAAGAACTGGAGGGTACCCCATTAGCTGGCCGGCATTAACTTTGGTGGGTTCAGGCAAGTAGTACTCCCAGCCCTGCCTGGAGGTTCCAAAAGGTTTCTGCATGCAAAGGTATGGATGATCCTTCCCCCAGAGTTGGATGGATGTCATTCTCAACAAAGGTCTCTTAGATAAGGCATGAGGAATGTTTGCCTACCTTATGCTTCTCTCCAGACTTTGATGTCTCGGTGTCTTCTTACTCTTCTCCACTGGTGTCCCCTCGCCCCTTGTTTCCTGTTTGTGGACCACTGGTAGCTCATGGACAACAGTGAAAGCACTGTTAAGCACCACTGTTGTTATGGGTATCGCGACACAAATGGCACTTGTCTGAAAACAGTCACAGTATTTTCCTTGGAAACACTGATTAAACATTCCCTGTTAAGACACCCCCCCCCCAATTTTACATCCCAGATAGGCTGTATAGAATAAGGTTACCAGACATCCCTGTTTCCTGGGGACAGTCCCCAGATTTACAAATCAGCCCCCTGACAAAATCCTATCATTCCTATTGAAATTGAAAAGTGTCCCTGGATTCATTGAAAAAAATCTGGTAACCGTAGTATAGAATTGCAAAAATGAAAAGGGGAAATCAAAAAACACTCCGCTTTCTCCTGATTACAGTACTTGGGGTCTCGTCATCATATTTGTACCCCACCTATCTGACTGTGTTGCCCAATCCACTTAGGGTCATGTGTCCTTTGCCAGTGAGTGCAGGGGTTAAGTGAAAGGAAACTGTGGATCAGGCTGGGAAGTGGACATCCAGCGAAGTTGGAAGTTTCAGAAAGGACTTCTTCCTGCAGCACATAGTTATAAACTATGGCATTCACTCCCAAAGGAGGCAGTGAGAGGGCCAGCAACTTGGATGACTTTCATAGAGGATTAGAAAATTCATTGAGCAGAAGGTTATCGGTGGCTACTAGCCATGAAGACTATGCTGTGCTGCCAGTGCTTAAAATCAGGAATGCTTCTGAATACCAGCTGCTGGGAAGAGCAGGAGGGGAGACTGCTCTTGTGCTCAGGTGCTGCTTGTAGGTTTGCCATAATGGGCATCTGGAAGGCCACTACAAGAACAGGATGATGGACTAGATCCAGCAGGCACATCTCCTGTTCTTCAGTCTTGTGAGGGGTGCTGAATAGTGGGAGTTATGGGTAGAGCGGAACCTGACAGTCCTACTGCCTTGGGGAGCCTCCAACTAGAGCTACGAAGAAATTGTCAAACTTTTGCTTGTGAGGTTTTAATGCAGGGGTCAGCAACCTGCAGCCCATCGGCCCACAGGGGTCGTTTAAATGGCCCATGAGCTGCCCCTGTGCGCTGCGCTAAAGTGGTGCAGCGTGGAGCAGGGACTCTCTTCCACAGCGCCGGAAATCGCGTCTGCACAGACGCGTTCTGGCCCATGGAGTGATCTCTGCAGCAGTGAACCGGCCCAGGCGAGGTAAACCTTACTGACCCCTGTTTTAATATGACCTTTGCATATAGAAACAAGAAGCATGTTCTTTTCAGTCATTAGAAAACTCAGAAAAGGACAGCGGAGGTGCTTTTCTGGAATTCTGCAACAAGTGCATTTGCATGGGTCTTGGAAGTGCAGAATCCTTCGCATTGATGCCTTCCAGCTGTTCGGATTTATTTTCCAAGACCCCCATTCTAAGTGTGTCCCTCCTCCCATGTCTCTCTCAGCCTTCTCCCTGTCACCAAAGGCCAACCTCAACAGAGGTATGCGAAAGTACTTGGCTTGTTTATTGGTAGAAACATTTCATGCAATTCCTCTGGATACGCCCCCCCCCCTTTTATATATATATATAAGTTTTCAGATTGTTGCAGCCACACATACTTGAGAATGCCCTCAGTGTTTTCCATTTCAGCGCCACCGATATGAATCTGGTGATCTGAAATTGGATTCAGCTGTGTTTGGAACAGCCAAGGCTCCTTCTTGAATGCAAAGCAATCTGGGCAGAGGTGCCTGGCGTTCGACTGAGAGAGCTTGAGAGAGCTGCTCCTTCTTGCTTCCAAGACGTAGGGCTTCTATGTTCTTAGGAGTTGTTCCTTGTGAAGGCTATCTTGGGTTGTGGGTTCACAAACTGGCCTTTCGCAAATCTCTGTTATGCAGGCGACAAATCTGGTGCTCGCCAGGCAGTTTTGGACTACAACTCCCATCACCCCTGGCCATTGGCTGTGCTGGCTGGGGCTGATGGGAATTGTAGTTCAGCAACATCAGGAAAGGCGCCAGGTTGGTGAAATCTGGGTTAGCCACTCACATCTCTTCTCAGGGAAGTTGAGATTATCCCAAAGGAGGTAACTTGGGCGGCAGATACTGAAAGATTTATGAGTGTCTAAGAAAACATAGAGATCTATTTTGAAATTATCCAGCATTATTTTGGTTAGCTGGCCAGTCTCTGGACTGAAACCCTTTCCAAACTCTTTGCTTCTTTGCTCCCCCACCCCATGACAGAGCCCCAGGATGTGGTCTGAAGGCTCGTGAAGCCACCACCTTGGTGAAGCTAAGCAGGTCTGGGCCTGGTCAGTGGCTGGATGGGCAACCCCATGGACTCCCCCTCCCCCTGGGGTTTCTTGACATTAGATAGGTGGGTGATAAATGTACAAAATAAAATAATGTTATTGGCCAGGATGTTCTGACTTCCTGGTGACTCCTGTCATCGAGTTGTTGGTTATTTTCCCCCTACCCCAACCAGATGCCACAACTGGGAGCCATTAGCTCTAAGAAATGTGACTCAGACTGTTACGTGCCCTCTGCCGTTCTTCCTGGTTCTTGTTGCTAATGGATTGGTGCAAAGTCATAAGTACAGTGGTACCTCGGGTTAAGAACTTAATTTGTTCTGGAGGTCCGTTCTTAACCTGAAACTGTTCTTAACCTGAGGCACCACTTTAGCTAATGGGGCCTCCTGCTGTCGCCGCTGCACTATTTCTGTTCTCACCCTGAAGCAAAGTTCTTAACCTGAGGTACTATTTCTGGGTTAGCGGAGTCTGTAACCTGAAGCGTCTGTAACCCAAGGTACCACTGTACATGAGAAGAGCCTGCTGGACCAGGCCAGTGGCCCTTCTAGTCCAGCATCCTGTTCTTACAGCGGCCAACCAGATGTCTGTGTGGGACCTGAAGCAGGACCTGAGCTTTCTCCTCCTGGCGTTTCCAGCAACTGGGATTCAGAAGCAATGCTGCCTCTGACTGTGAAGGCAAAGCATAGCCATATTGTTATTGGCAGCCATTGATAGTCTTGTCCTCCATGAATTTGCCTACTCCTTTTTTAAAGCCATCCAAGCTGGTGGCCATCCTTGCCTCTTGTGGGAGAGAGTTCCATAGTTTAACGATCTTTTTCCTGCCCTGGATTGTCCAACATTTAGCTTCATTGGATTCTCATGAGCTGTAATGTTGTGTAATGTAATGAAACGTTAGGAGAGAGGGACAAAAATTTTCTCGGCCCACTTTCGCCATACCAGGTATAATTTTGTAAACTTGTGTTGTGTTGCGTCTTCCTCACGTTTTTCTCTAAAGTAAAAAAGTCCCGAATACTGCAGCCTTTCCTCATAGGACAGTCTCTCAATCTTCTTGATCAATTCAGTTGTCCTTTTCTCTCGGGTATAGGAGGCAGCCGGTATTGGCAAGACCAGGGGTCAGCAAACTTTTTCAGCAGGAGACCTTGTGGGGGCCGGACTATATTTTTTTTGGGGGGGGGGATAAACTATATGCCCCACAAATAACCCAGAGATGCATTTTAAATAAAAGGGCACATTCTACTCATGTGAAAACACACTGGACCATCTGCAGACCGGATTTAGAAGGCGATTGGGCCAGATCCGGCCCCCGGGCCTTAGTTTGCCTACCCATGGGCAAGACCTTCTGCTCCTCCAGTGGCAGCCATTTTGTGTTCTGGGACTCTGGAGGGAGTGAGTTGAGTCCTATAGCTGTGTTGCTGCTCATGTTCTTAAATATGCTGACGCTGAGCCCTCTCTTCTTCTTAAGTGAGGATAATTGTGCCAAGACTGCCAGAAAAGAGCTTGCAGATTGGGATATTTCTTTTCACAGGGCCGGAGTGGCAAATTCTGCGTCGTTCTTGCCCACTCAACTTTTGTCTGTCGGCCCAGAATTATTTAAAGCCCTGATCTTTCTTCTTCCCCCACCCTCCCGCCAACCCTGCAAACCCCCGTCAGCCCTGCGTTCTTTCCATCCCCCCCCCCCACTTATTTAGGCATGCTGCGAAGAATGCACAATTAAAAACAGCTGGTTATGAAAATGAGTTTTCCCCTCGAAGGCAGGAGCAAAACTCTGCGCGCAGAGAGGGGCCTGGCAGAGTTGGAATTGGCATTTGTTTCTGCTGCTGCATGTTCCTCGCTTGTTCCTTAATGCTGCCCGGCGGCCTTTTTCGGCGCTCCTAGCCTCCTCGGCTCTCTGCTCCTGGGTCTGTTGCTTTTGAAATGCTCACTGTTTTCATGCGCTCTCCACCCCTCCCTCCCCTCTGTGAGCGCCTTTCCCCCATTCACATTAATGTAAACACATGTTGCCTGGGGCGTAACGTGAATTCCCAAAGTGGTATTTTGTGCGCGCTGGAATCTTTTGTGGATTTCGGCACCGCATTTGCATATACGAGCAGCCATCCTGGCTTCATAAAAGGGAAAAAAAAGTAGAAAACGAGGCAGCGTTTCAGCAACCTTGCAGCAGTTGTAAATTGATTGGTAGGGAGGAGCTGGCTATGAATCCATCAGCAGGAGATTCCAGCTATCTAGAAATCGATGGTGATGTAATACTTGGAGGAGGATGTGTGCGTTTCTATATTTCATTATCTCTAATCGAGGTTCGTTCATTCAGAAGAGGATTACCTGTCTCATGTTTTTGGCTGTGCATTTGATAACGTGAACTCTCTGTGGGTTGGGTCTTTCCATTTCCCTGTTGCACATCACAAACATTGGGCATATATTGGTGGGGCTGGAGTATAGCCAGCCCCCCCAGCATCTCTGTGTCCAAAGATTTGGTTCATATTTTTAACGGGAAATCTGGAAGGTCCAGGGTGCGTTATTTGTATGTTGATATGCTGAGTTTGTGTTCGTACACTCTCCCCACCCCCACCCCAAGTCTGGCACCCCCATCAACAACCCTAATTTCCATGGCTAGAAGAATATTTGAAATATTTAGAAGTGGCACCAAATTTTGAGGAGCAAGTCCCTGTGGAGTGATGAGATGCTAAAATTCCTCAGCGTCATTTTGGGAGACGGCGCTCCTGGATGACAAGTTGCTTTATGCAGAAATGTTTGTTTCCTTGGTTGATTTGTGTCCTGTCTTCCGGTAGTGGAAACTTGGAATTGTAAGAGATGGAGGGGGACCCCCAAAGTTCATCTAGTCCAACCCCCTGCAATACAGGAATCACAGCTGAAGAATCCCTGACAAATGGCTGTCCAGCCTCTGTTTAAAAACCTCCAATGAAGGAGAGCCCAGCTGCCTTGCGAGGTAGTTCGTTTCGCTGCCATCGCTCCTGCTCCTCTTTTAAATACTAAAAACTTGCTTTGGGACCCACCCACACTTATTTCACCAGTTTTGATACTGAAAACTGCTTTGTTCAGAATCCGGCCTGATGAAGGGTTCTGGAGATCTCAAAAGCATACTCACTTACTTTGTGACATTTTGGTTGGTTCTGCACGTGAAGGGCACCCTGTTAATGAACACTGTCCTGAGACAAAGCCTGATGGAGGAAGCAGAACAGCTGCCTAAAAGTTGGGGTGCAGATGATTGTTTTGAGAGTTGCTTAGTTTCCCCCCCTGGCGGAAATCAGATTTCTTCCTTTTGCAATGATGTCATCAGCTGGAATGCCAGCGTAGCTGATGGGCCCTCCTTGCAAGTGAATGATGTGATGTGGAGGCTTTCAAGTTTTGCTCATTTTTTGGGGAAGAGTACTGCAGGTGGAAGTCAAGAGAGTTAGGCAAATGATCAAGCAGAGGCTGGGCACGTATTTCCTTTTCTTTGATGGGGTTCTTACTTCAGGGCTAGCCATTTCCTTGGCGGCACCACTTTGCGAGATGCTCTGTATTTCCTGATAAAAGCTGAAGGTTGCATTACGGCCAGCTGAAGCTCTCTGGTTAAGGCTTAATGGGGTTTCCCAGTGGAATTCATCCTATGAACATCTACTGTCAGTAGATCCTAGTGAATTGGTTGTTATGCTATGTACGGAATTCACTCCTGGATGTTGTGGTGATGGTAGCAAATGGGAATAACTTTAAAGGAGGATTAAACAAAATTTTATCATCGGTGGCTCTAGCTCCACTGTCAGGACATTTGGGCCTAGAAGATCGGAAGCCGTGACCCCAAAGAGGAGAGCCCATTCCTTGCCCAGTCAGACTCTGCTAGGCCCAGTAACCGGCAGGCCTGGAGGTTCTGGAAAGTACAGTGGGGGCTTCCCATTGGGGCACCTAGTTGGCCACTGTGAGAACAGGATGCTGGACTATGAAGGGGTTCTTGGCCTGATCCAGCACTCAGGCTTTTCTCACATTCTCTTGCCCCACATTGGGCCCTGCTAGAAGCTTTGAACCTGCAGCCACATACGTTTCCTAGTTTCTAAGGAAATCGTGAAACGGGGCTATTTTTTTTGCCTTTACCCAGCATCCAGACCGTTGGCCCTCCTCTCTGTCCATCTTCTTTTCTTTGCAGAATTCTGGTCAAATTGCAGCATCCCAGGCTGCTCCCCTCCTGTGGACAGAAGCAGGAGATTGAATAGGTTGCAAATTCTATAAAGCGTGCAAGGATGAATGCCCTTCTCTGATATAGTCTCCGGGGCCAGAGAAACAGGAACCCACAAGCAGGTTTTGATGTTTCTTGATTCCAAGGAGCAGCTGTTCTTAGCACTCTGGTGCCTTCCAGATGCTCTGGACCACAGCTTCCACCAGACCCAGCTGTTGTTGTGATGGGAGGTGTCATCCAAAACACATAGAGGGCAACAGGTTGGCGAAATCTGTCTTGGAGGCTCCTATAGGGCTCATTGTGAATATAGATTGTTAGGTTTCAAGCCCAGAAATGAAGATTCCTTAGCAATTATTTTATTTTCTGTCCTTGAAAAGGAGATATTCCGGGGGAAGGAAGCCTGAAATGACCGATGGTAACTCCAGAATGATTAGCGGTTGCATTTTTGAGACATAACAGGTTTCTCTTTAAATGACTTGTTGTGTAAATGTTTAAAGTACTTCCTGAAATTTATACAAACGCACTTGGTAGGCCTTCAGTCATGGTCGGAGCTGTTAGCTCAGCTATCTTTTCAGGACAGGCTGAGTAGTTTTGGGAACAACCCAAACACAGATCTTTCCAGAGGCTAATTTTGGACCCAATAGACTACACATTCTCTGAGAACCTTTCTTGCCCGTATTGGGACAAAGCAACCTTGGAGAGGCCTGCCTCAAGGCCATAAGGACTCCAGGGGTCTGGTGCTCTTGATTAGCTTGTGCTAACATTTGGCAGGGAACTCTTGTGCTCGCATATTCACTGTGCATCGTGGAGGCAGGTCCACTGGGGCAAATGGGGGCCCTGCCCCACTGACCTCAGCCTGCCCTCAGCCAGCCACTCACTTACTGACCAGGGGGTGGCCCTGTCTGCCAGTTTCCTCCCTAGGCTTGGGCAATTTATTGGTACATCATCCAGGTTTGAGGGCCAGATCGCAATGGTATTTTGACCCAGCAGTATATTGCGAGTGGGACTTGCCAGCTGTTGCCTTAGCTTCTCCGACCGAGTGGGCAAGCTGCCTCCTTCATCCCTGCGCCAGGCGTTGGCAGCAGTGACTTCACCCTGGTGCCTTTCAAGGCCAGCGGAAGTGTTCTTTCCTTTTCAACATGGTGATGTATCGCAATGATTAGCTGGTGATGCTTCACAACATTGAAAACCTGATATCGCTCAGCCCTGTTCCTCCCTCTTCATTCCAGGTGTCGCACTTGTAGATTTTAACAGTGAGGACAAAACTGGACTTAGTTGCTCTGGTGCTACCAACTCTCAGGCTCCCTGTCTTCTGCCCCACCAGCCCAGCCCAGTGCCTCTGCCATTGCTTACTGGAGTTCACAGGGAAAAAACTCCATTGGTTCCCCTTCACCCTTCCATAGCTGTTCTGCCTTTGACCCGGCAGTGGTGGGGTTTGGGGTGTCCGTACGTTTTAAGTTACCTTCTGTGTAAGCGTTGTAGCTGCTGAACTGAACTCTGGGCACCATGAAAGCATCTCCCAGGGGACGGGAAGGGCCACATCTCTTTATAGGGAACTTTTTGGGGGCCACATGCCATTGGCGAAAGTGGGTTTATCCATGGATGTGTCCCCTACCCTTTGCATAATAGGCTGGATTGCAGGCATGCAAAGGCCAGTGGTTTCTGCACAAGCCACAAACACACCTCTCCAACATCCATCCAGGAACATGAGAGGCATTTTCACTTTCCAAGGACGCGTTTCGGCCAGGCCAAAGAGCTCAAGGAACGTGTGCTTGCAAGCCCCTTCATTATATTTGACGCTAACACAGCTCTCGCCCCCTCTGGAAGTTTCCTTGTGCAGGAATTGGTTTCAGGCAATTTCCAGTGCCCCTCTCCTTCCCCACCAGCCCTAGGTGGCCACAACCCCCCTGCACTTTGCCACAGGACCGTGAAGTGACGAAGTGACAGACCGGACTCCTTTTTTCCATTACCGGGAGCCCTCGCTTGCGTCAAAGGGGAAAAAAGACTCTGCACCTCCAAACACGTCGGCAACGAGTACAGTTTCCATCTGGAAAGCCCTGGGGACTTCACAGTAATTTGCTCGGTCACTTCATTCCCCTGAAACGTCAGCAGTTCTGAGCAGGGGCACCAAGGACTTTCTTGCAAGCGGAGAGTCATAAAGCTTAAGAAATGAGACTTTTTATCTTATTTTAAAAGCTGAGATTGAGGAAAGGGGTTGAGGGGAGAGAGGAAACGTGTTTATTTGCCCTGCAGAATATGACTTTGTATTGCTATGAGATGATGGTGCATGACGAATGTCAGTGGCGACTCGGAAGGTATTTCAAACGCATGGGCTCTGTGGAGGGAAGGCTGCATTTAAGTCCTGCACTCCCATAATGTTTTCTCCTGCTAAATCATTCCAATGTTCCCGCATTCCTTGCATTTCTCAGGGCACTGCTAGTTGTTGTTATTTTTAATATATTGTGGTAACCTCATGCCCCCTGCTGCATCTGAATGGTTTCCTTTGGAAGTTACCCGGTTTTGGAAACCGTTTTGGGACATTCAGAGGTTCTCTAGTCTGAGTTGGAGGAAGAGGCTGTGCGGGGTGTGTGCGTGTGTTTTCCTTTACAAACAGCCAGTTACATTTTCCAGTCCTGTTGAAATTGCTCTGCAAACAGAGGACCCAATTCCTGCCCTCTCAGATGATGGTATAAATGAACACAAGAGGCTGGTTGCTGAATCAGCCAAAGACTCACCTAGTCCGGCATCCTGTTCCCACAGTGGCCTACCAGATGCCTCTGGCAAGCTCACAAAGAAATAGGTTGAGTGACTTGAGAAACGTTGGACCTAAATTGGGACTCACACTGTTTATCAGCCAGGCAGAAAATGATAGCTGGCCAGTACCCTGATGTGATGGACGCATCTGACAGACTGCAATGCAAGCCTTACATCCACAGTAGTCTTGCTATGTGGCTTTACGCAGGTCACTGTATCAGTTCCTCATCAGGGGATGGAGAACCTAAGTAGCCATGACCTACCTCACAGGGCTAGTTGTGAGGGCAAACACAACAGGGAATGTAAAAATTAAAGGACCAATGAAATAAGAGTCGGGTTTTTCCATTCAGTTATCCCTGCTTATTAAATATTCTCTCAATCCATACCAAAGTCCAAATTCTGCTACCTGCAGACCCACATTTCTGCAAATGGAATAAATTTATGCTAGTGTATCAAGGCTTTGCTATACATTTTCCTTCTGTTTCTGTGCTAGAGAAAAGCGTAGACAAATTATAAACTAAGAATAGTGACATCTAGTGACAGAACATAGTATTAGCCCTGATGAGAGGGTTTGTTTTTTAAGGTCACAGAGCAAAAAAGGAACATCCAAACAGGCTTTTCCTTTCACATTTACAGGCAAAAGGATCCTTCACACTTGCAGATTGCCTATCACCAAAGATCTGTTCCATGAATGATGCTCAGTCAGCTGCACTTTGCATACAGTGGAACCTCAGGTTGCGAACATGATCCGTGCGGGATGCACGTTCGCAACCCACAGCGCCGCACATGCGGGTTGCGATTTGGTGCTTCTGCGCAAGCACCGAAACCTGGAAGTAACCCATTCTGGTACTTCCGGGTTAAGTGCAACCCAAAATCTCGTAACCTGAAGCGTCTGCAACCCGAGGTACCACTGTATTTAGATTTGTACCATGCAAATTCAGATTAGGAGTTAAGAGTTCTCTTCTCTTCGCTTTATGAAATGGTCTCCATTTTCCCTATCCATTAAGCATGCTTCATTCTTTCCTGTCACAACAGCATCTCCCAACCTGGTGCCCTCCAGATGTTTTGCACCAGAATTCCCACCAGCCCCAGTCAGGGGCAATAGTTTCCTCAGTACCAACCCAAAATTTAGTAACTCTGAACATTACTTTCCACAAGAGCAAGTGTGGAGTAATTGGTCAGATCAAATAAAACACTCAGCTGTGTTTTATTAGACTTAAGATCTCATTTGGCATCGGCGGAAAACCTTAGCACTTTATTGATTTATGGAGAGCACCTTCTGTTGCAAAGTGGCACATCAGAAGAGGAGGAGGGGAATTTGGAGGATAATGATGGGCTGATGAGTCTAAGAAGGAAAGCAAAAGCTGTTAAAAGAGAAGAATCCTCTGTCGCTTGGATGAATCTCCAAAAATCTGGTTCAAGTCGCGAGTCCTGTAAATGTTTGAAATTGCCTTCTAATTTCCTTAGAAGGGAAACGGAAGAGAATGCAAATTAAAAGGGAGACTTTCTGCATGCAAAGTATGGGCTCTGTGATTGAGCTGTGTTGGTTACCCAATAGCCTTTAAGAACGTAAGGGGACCCCTGCGGTATCAGGGCAATGGCCTGTCTAGTCCAGCATCCTGTTCACACAATGGCAAACTCAATACTCCAGTAGGAAGCTTACAAGTGGGACCTGAGTGCAGCAGCCACTCTCCCCACCTGAATTTCCCAGGAACTGGCATTCAGAGGCAGACCTCCTCAGATAGTGAAGGGAGAGCATAGACACCATGGCTAGTAACCATACATTCCCTTGTCCTCTGAGAATCCATCTAACCCTCTTTTCAAGCAGTGCAAGGTGTGGCCTTCATTGCTTCCTGTGGGAGCAAGTTCCATAGTTGAGCTATGCTCTGTGTGATGAAGTTCCCCCCTTTCTCTATGCACTGAATCTTCCAACATTCAGCTTCATTGGATGTCCCAATAAGATGTTTAGGTAGAGGCTCCCCCCTCCCGAAAGTAGGAAGAAGCAACACATCTAGGGCCCAGAGCAAAAGATCCAGGACTCAGGCTCCTTGGGCCACCCCACCTGACAAGCTCATCTCTGCAATCATAAGGGTCAGGTGCTTGTTCATTTGAGGAGTGATGCTGAGATCCTCAGGCATCCAGTGGGTGCAATAGATAATATTCTGGAAGGCGAATAAAATGGCTTGTGTTGCAATCACAACCCCCTGTTGAATGGATCACAGAAAGGCTCTGCTTTAGAAATCTTGCTTTTGCTTTTTTGCTTTCTTGGTGATGCCTGTTTGTTCTCCGCACACAGAATTACTGAGGGTTCTTGTGCTGTTTCCTGAAGTGCACGGTTTTATCCAGCTAGGGACGGCATGCGGATGTTTAGACCACGGAGGAAGTCAGCTTGCTGGTTTCTGAGCTCTGTATACAGTGGAGAGCCTTCCAAAATAACAGACTGTAGTCTTAAGTGCCAGGAAAATTGCAAGAAGCCAAGCCCAGTCTAAGCAAATAATTGGTGATGTGGGCTGCTGCTGCTCCTTCTTTTTCCCCTACCAATTTTGCATTTAACTCAGAAAGTTGGAAGGTTGTTTTTGTTAACTTTGGGAGAGCTGAAATCTTCTGCCAGGGTTGAAGCAATAAAGCATGCCCACTAGCAGCAGGCAGCGAGCTGATAGCGAGTTGGTTTATTTTTAGGTGGCATTGTTTTGTGTGTTTGTGTGTGTGATTTTCCTTTGGTGAGGTTCCTCCTGGTCTTTTGATGGGGGAGCATTTGCACACTGCTGAGTCACTGGAAGGGATTGCATCCAGTTTTCGCACAACTGCCTTGAAAGAAGCAACCAGACTGATGGAAAGCATTATCAAACCGCCTTCTCGGCTTGCAGCAAACTAATTCTGTTTCCAGTGTGGTTGGGGCTTGAGGAGAGTAATTGAACCTGGGCTTCAATGTCCTGTTTGCACACCTGCTTCTGGCTCCTGGACTACCTTTTCAGCCCTTGCTGAGACTCTTTTGCATGCTCAGTTTTTGTGTGCTTTTGGGTAGGTGTGCCAGCATGGCAAGCTGCTGAGCTGAGCAACTCTGGAGCTCACCCCTGTGGTCAAAAGCTTCTCCCCAGAGAGTTACACTCCTGGTCACTTGGTAAATTTGTTTCAGATGACAATGGTGGCTTTGGAGAGACCTCCATCTTCTCTCTGCTTTCCGGTCTCTCTTTTTTATCTCCCCAGCAGGGAGGCTCTTCCTAATGTTATAATTACCTGCAAACATTGTGGTTCATTGAGGTGGAGCTTGCAGGAGCCAGGGAGGGGGGGGGCGGCAGGCGGTTATTTTATTTCAAGTCAGCTTGGAAGCTGGAGTCTGTTGCAGTCATGCCATCACCCTGAAAGCGGGGCTTAAATTACAGGCTTGACTGTGGCTTCCCCCACCCCTTTTTTTCTTTCAGAATTTGTGCCAAGTTGCAATTTACTTAATGAAATCCTGCTCTTTGGTTAGGCGGGGATATCTTTTGCAGATGTTGACTCGACTCAGCCCTTCCCCAAGCTGGTGCCCTCCTGATGTTTCAGACCACAACTCCCATCAGCCCCCACTGCCAGCACTCCTGTGATGTTGAGGGGGTTGATGGGAATCACAGCCCAAAACATCTGGAGGGTGCCAGCTTAGAGATGGGCTGATTTAATCCCATGTTTGTGTGTGCTTGCTCGCTCCCCCCCCCTTTGCACTGTTTTTTAAAAATGTGAACCGTGCAGTTTTGTTTCCGGCTTTGTTTTGTTCCTAACAGTGTTGCGATGGCCGCCACCAACTCTGTCCGTGTGCGGGGGGAGAAAGTGGCTGTCACGTCCTGCCTAGCTTCTCTTCTCTTGCTCCCCCACCCCAATTTTTTTTTTCATAGGACCTCTTAAGGAAATAAACCTTAGAGAATAAGAACTTTGACATATGCCATCACAGATATTTATGTACCCTGCCGATTTGTAATGGCCAAACAGATCAGATGTCTCTCTCACACACATCCCTTTTCTGATTTTCCTCTGCCTCTGGTGTTGGTTTTGGTGCGGGAGGGGGTTGTTTTACTTAGGCCTTCAGCTCACCCCTCTTCCTCTGTCAAAGGCTGCACTGAGGTCACAGGATCACAGCTCTGCAAAAGCCCTCATCCAAAATAGCACTGCGTTTTTGTTGTTGTTGTTGTCATAGAATCATAGAATCATAGAATCATAGAGTTGGAAGAGACCACAAGGGCCCTCGAGTCCAACCCCCTGCCAAGCAGGAAACACCATCAGAGCACTCCTGACATATGGTTGTCAAGCCTCTGCTTAAAGACCTCCAAAGAAGGAGACTCCACCACACTCCTTGGCAGCAAATTCCACTGTCGAACAGCTCTTACTGTCAGGAAGTTCTTCCTAATGTTTAGGTGGAATCTTCTTTCTTGTAGTTTGGAACCATTGCTCCGTGTCCGCTTCTCTGGAGCAGCAGAAAACAACCTTTCTCCCTCCTCTATGTGACATCCTTTTATATATTTGAACATGGCTATCATATCACCCCTTAACTTCCTCTTCTCCAGGCTAAACATGCCCAGCTCCCTTAGCCGTTCTTCATAAGGCATCGTTTCCAGGCCTTTGACCATTTTGGTTGCCCTCCTCTGGACACGTTCCAGTTTGTCAGTGTCCTTCTTGAACTGTGGTGCCCAGAACTGGACACAGTACTCCAGGTGAGGTCTGACCAGAGCAGAATACAGTGGCACTATTACTTCCCTTGATCTAGATGCAATACTCCTATTGATGCAGCCCAGAATTGCATTGGCTTTTTTAGCTGCCGCGTCACACTGTTTGCTCATGTCAAGTTTGTGGTCAACCAAGACTCCTAGATCCTTTTCACATGTACTGTTCTCAAGCCAGGTGTCACCCATCTTGTATTTGTGCCTCTCATTTTTTTTGCCCAAGTGCAATACTTTACATTTCTCCCTGTTAAAATTCATCTTGTTTGTTTTGGCCCAGTTCTCTAATCTATCAAGGTCGTTTTGAAGTGTGATCCTGTCCTCTGGGGTGTTAGCCACCCTTCCCAGTTTGGTGTCATCTGCAAATTTGATCAGGATGCCCTTGAGTCCATCATCCAAGTCGTTGATAAAGATGTTGAATAAGACCGGGCCCAAGACAGAACCCTGTGGCACCCCACTAGTCACTCTTCTCCAGGATGAAGAGGAACCATTGATGAGCACCCTTTGGGTTCGGTCAGTCAGCCAGTTACAAATCCACTGAGTGGTAGCATAGTCAAGACCGCATTTTACCAGCTTCTTTACAAGAATATCATGGGGCACCTTGTCAAATGCCTTGCTGAAATCAAGGTAGGCTACATCCACTGCGTTCCCTTCATCTACCAGGCTTGTAATTCTGTCAAAAAACGAGATCAGGTTCGTCTGACATGACTTATTTTTCAGAAATCCATGCTGACTATTGGTGATCACAGTATTCCTTTCTAGGTGCTCACAGACTGTTTGCTTAATGATCTGCTGCAGAATCTTCCCTGGTATTGATGTCAGACTGACTGGGCGGTAATTATTTGGGTCCTCTCTTTTCCCCTTTTTGAAAATAGGGACAACATTTGCCCTCCTCCAGTCTGCCGGGACTTCGCCTGTTCTCCAGGAATTCTCAAAGATGACTGCCAGTGGTTCTGAGATCACATCTGCCAGTTCTTTTAATACTCTTGGATGCAGTTCATCTGGCCCTGGAGACTTGAATACATCTAAACTAGCCAAGTATTCTTGTACTATCTCCTTAGTTATTCTGGGCTGTGTTTCCTCTGCTGAATCATTTGCTCCAAATTCTTCAGGTCGGGCATTGTTTTCTTTATCGGAGAAGACTGAGGCAAAGAAGGCATTGAGGAGTTCAGCCCTTTCTGTGTCCCCTGTTTGCATTTCACCATCTTCTCCTCTGAGTGACCCCACTGTTTCTTTGTTCTTCCTTTTGCTACGAACATACCCATAAAAGCCTTTTTTGTTGCTTTTAACCTCTCTAGCAAGCCTGAGTTCATTCTGTGCTTTAGCTTTTCTGACTTTGTGTCTACACGTGCTGGCTATTTGTTTGAATTCCTCTTTGGTGGTTTCCCCCCTTTCCATTTTTTGTACACATCCTTTTTTAATCTTAACTCAGTTAAAAGTTCTTTAGATAGCCACCCTGGCTTCTTTAGGCACCTTCCATGTTTCCGTCTCATTGGTATTGCCTAGTGCTTTTACTATCTCCCTCTTAACAAACTCCCAGCCATCATGAACTCCCTTTCCTTTTAATATTACTGTCCATGGGATCCCACCCAGCACTTCCCTAAGTTTTATGAAGTCGGCTTTCTTAAAGTCAAGAAATTGAGTCCTAGTATGCTTGGCTGCTGCTTTCCGCTGTATAGTAAACTTCAGAAGAGCATGATCACTCGCGCCTAATGATCCTTCCACTTCTACCCCACTAACCAGGTCATCAACATTGGTTAGGACCAGATCTAAAATGGCTGTTCCTCTTGTTGCTTCTCCCACTTTCTGGACAACGAAGTTGTCTGCAAGGCCAGTGAGGAATCTGTTTGACCTTATGCTCTTGGCTGAGTTTGACATCCAGCAAATATCCGGGTAATTGAAGTCCCCCATTACTACTATCTCCCTTCCTTTTGCATGCTTGGCCATCTGTTCCAGGAAGGCATCATCTATGTCCTCCGTTTGGCTTGGGGATCTATAGTAAACTCCCACAATGAGGTCCCTGTTATTCATCTCTCCCTTAATTTTGACCCAAATGCTCTCACTTTGGCTTTGAGGTTCTAAATCTTGGATCTCTTCACAGGTATACACATCCCTGACATATAACGCCACTCCTCCCCCTTTCTTGTCTGGTCTGTTTCTCTGAAATAGATTGTAACCCTCCATTATTACATTCCAGTCGTGGGACTTATCCCACCAGGTTTCAGTGATGCCTATTATGTCATAGTTAGTTTGCTGTACCAAGAGCTCAAGCTCATCTTGTTTATTACCCATGCTTTGCGCATTAGTGTACAGACATTGAAGTCCATTAATCATTCCCCCGTGTCTCTTATTTAAGGATTTTTTCCTCCCACCACTAGGTCTGCGTGCTGTTTGCTCCATTTGGTCTATGACATTTGGATGATCATGTTCATCAATTGATAGACTCCTACCTTCAGGAGCACTGTCTTCCTCCCCCACATTAGTCAGTTTAAAGCCCTCCTGATGAGGTTTCTGAAATTTTTGGCAAAAACATTCCTCCCAACCGTTGTGAGGTGCAGCCCATCTCTTGCCAGAAGTCCATCTTCAAGAAACTGCAGTCCGTGATCTAAGAATCCAAACCGTTCCTGTTTACACCATTTGCGAAGCCAGCTGTTCACTTCCACTATTTTTCTCTCTCTCCCTGGGCCACGTCGTTCAACTGGGAGGACAGATGAGATGACAATTTGTGCATTTAATTGCTTCAATTTCCTGCCCAGAGCCTCATAGTCTCTTTTGATCTTCTGGAGGCTATTGCTTGCAGTGTCATTGGTTCCCACATGAACCAAGAGGAAGGGGTATTTGTCAGTGGGTTTTATGATTCCTTGCAGTCGTTCAGTTACATCTTGGATCTTAGCCCCGGGGAGACAGCACACTTCCCGAGACATCTTGTCAGGCCCACAGATCACTGCTTCTGTTCCCCTCAGTAGGGAATCCCCTATCACCACTACACGCCTCCTCTTAGGTTTGGTCGGGGTTCTTCCGTGATCTGTCCATTCCAAGGTCGCCTGCACATTCCCTGAGGACTGACTTTGCTGCTCGTCTTCATATACCTGATCGACTGTAACGAGGGAGAGATCCTCAAATGGAGTCTGCTCTTCGTCTTCCATTCTAGGGGAGAGGACCTCAAAGCGATTGTGTATTTCTAAACAATCAGAGCGAACCCTGGGCCTCCTACTTCTTTGAGTCACGTTTCTCCATATATCTGGCTCCTTGTCATTCCTTTTTAAAATTTCCTTAATCGCCGTAACAGTTGTACCTCTGGTTGAGAACTTAATTCATTCTGGAGGTTCGTTCTTAACCTGAAACTGTTCTTAACCTGAAGCACCACTTTATCTAATGGGGCCTGCTGCTGCTGCACCGCTGCTGTGCGATTTCTGTTCTCATCCTGAAGCAAAGTTCTTAACCCGAGGTACTATTTCTGGGTTAGCAAAGTCTGTAACCTGAAGCGACTGTAACCCGAGGCACCAATGTACTAACAACCCCAAAGTGCAGTAGCATTGTGCCGTATGCAAAGCAAGCAAGCAAGCAAGCAATGAAAAAAATAAGAGAAAGAAATGACGACACGCCGATTCAAATCAAGACACCTCTCTTTCCCAAGATGACTTGGATGGCGAATGTTGAGCATCCAAGTCCGAAGCATAGGAAATAAAATCACACCAGCAGTTTTTGAAATTAGCCATGCGCCAAGCACATTTTGCTACTAACACAGGTCCAGTTATGACTTTGTGGAGCTTTCTGGGCACCAGGTTGGCAACCACTGTTTAAAAACCTCTGCCTTAGTCTATACCATTTCCACTTCCACTGTGTGTGTGTTTCTCCTTCTTGCATACTGGAACAAGTGAATTGTTGTAAGAGCAAGTTACACTCAAACAATGTGGCTGAGATAATAGAATCTCAGAAATGTAGCATTGGAAAGGGATCCCAGAGGTAATTTAGTCCAACCACCTGGCAAATAGGCATTCTGTTGTGTGGCGATTGTAACCGAGATTTGAGCTGCCATTTGGCACCTAGATTATATACCTGAGTTTCTAACATTGCCCACCAGATGACATAAAAGCAGCCTGGATCCTTCATCTCTCTGGAGATGTGCAGTTTATGTATTACTTTTTCCACAGTAGCCAAAGTCTTGTACCACAAACGTAGATCTTTCAAGACTACGGGGCTATTGAAATCCTAGCTGCCGCTCACATCCATGTCACAAGCTCTTTAGAGCAGCAAGCTTTCATGTTGTCTGTCTACATTTTCAGTAATGATGGTTGTGCCAGTTTTTTGAACAATCTCAGCTACCCAGCTTCATCCTGGCAGTGGGGTGGCTTGGCTCCCTGTTTCCTGGGTTGCCTGTGGAGGTGTTTTGTCTGTTACGGGGGCAGGGAACTTCTGTCAGCCTGAGGGCCGCACTCCCTTGCAGGCAAGCTTCTGGGGGCCGCATGTGAGTAGCAGTGGGCAGGACCAGAGGCAAAAAGTTGGTCAAGCAGAAGATGGGATTTTTGTAATAGTGGGCTATTTTCCAGGGTGAGCCGGTGTAGTATAAAGCCTAAGAGCAGGGGTAGGCAACTTAAGGCCCGGGGGCCGGATCCGGCCCAATCGTCTTCTAAATCTGACCCGCGGACGGGCCAGGAATCAGCGTGTTTTTACATGAGTAGAATGTGTCCTTTTATTTAAAATGCATCTCTGGGTTATTTGTGGGGCCTGCCTGGTGTTTTTACATGAGTAGAATGTGTGCTTTTATTTAACATGCATCTCTGGGTTATTTGGGGGGGGGGCATAGGAAATCATTTATATTTTTCCCCAAAATATAGTCCGGCCCACCACATGGTCTGAGGGACAGTGGACTAGCCCATGGCTGAAAAAGGTTGCTGACCCCTGCCTAAGAGTATTGCTTGCATCCTCCAGAGACATCCACAGCCAAAAGGGGATTTGATCCCAGGCTCTGTCTTCCCTCATCCTGTTCTAACCTCTCAAGGCCAGCCTCAGTCCACATGATGCCTCCCAGATGTTTTGGGCTATAGCTCCCAAACAGGCTGAGACTTATGGGAGTTGTAGTTTAAACCATCTGGGGGGGGGGGCGCCAGGTGGTCACAGGCCATTTTGGCATTCCTAGTAAAACCTCACGCCTCTCTTCAAGGCTTCTCCCCCTTCCCCTGTTTTTAACTGTGTGCTTTCCGTCAGAAAATGCAAAAGGGGGGAAAAACGTCTGTTGAGTTTGGGGTTTCTTTGTTGTGGGTAACAAGCTGTGAACGTTCTCCGCTAGGTCTTGCGGTTGCATTATTATCAGAAGCTCAGGGCAAACGATGCCCACTGCCTCAGCCAGTGCAGGAAGTGGTGAGACTTGCCAGGAATGTAACTTGCACCCTCAAGATTAATTAATAACCAGCGCTGGCTTTGGGCCACGCTCCAAGGATCAGGGAGAGATAAAGCCAGCAAAAGGGGGCAGGCAGGGGAATGCTTTTCTAAGAACGGCATTTAAAAAGGAGCTGGTGAGTTCTGTCTTTTAAAAATGAAATAGCACGGCAGTGCTTAGTTTTTGCAGAACCGCTGCATGTTATTTTGCACTTAGGATCTGAGGCCGGAGGATAAAACATTTGCACAGATCCATTGTGTCGCAGACACCCACCTACCCACCCTCCTGCAGCTAAGGGGTCCTCCGCAATCAGCTGAGGCTCACAGTTTAATCCAACCTTCGCCAACATTATACCACCTGGATGTCTCGGACTACAACTCCCATCAGCCCCCAGGGGCCAGTGCTGCTCTGTTCCCATCAGTTCCTGTGCCATATAGCTGGCTGGGGATGATGGAAGTTGTAGTCTGGGGGGCACCAGGTTGGTGAAGGCTGCTCTAGTCACATGTTGCTTGTCTCTCTACTGTCAGAGCGCTGGTCTGTTGGTGGAAGCACCAATGATCTTAAATGGAATAGTCATGCGAAGCCTTGCAAACCCCCTCAGCGTTGCCAAACCATCCTGTAACCACACTTCTGAAACTAGGGGTGTGTGGACAGCCCTACCCTCAGGAGATTTGCTTTCTGACTTCCCTATAATCCCTGAGTTTCCCCCCGCCCCACAAGAGGTACCTCTAAAGTCCTTTTGACTTTTTTCCTTTGGCAAAATTTGGGGGGCAGCTCTTACGGAAACCACAATTTGCCGTGGGCCCTCTCTGTGTGTGTCCTCCGCCATGCACTCAACCTCAAGGAGCAACATAAAGAGGCGGGGAGGGGTCTTTCGAGGGAGGGGTGTGGGGAGTAAAGCGAGCTGACGGCTGACTTAACTCCGAAGGTATGTCTCTGAAGAGTTGGCTTGTACAAACAAGCAGTTTGGGGCTGTGAAAGCGCTGCTCCAACAATGCCCCCCCCCAACCTGTCACGGATCGCCTGTCTTGGGACCCACCAATCTCGCCTCCTGCATAATAATGAAATAAGGAGGGAGGGAAAGCTTTTGAGGAGGGAGGGAGGGAGCTGGCGGAGTTGGTTGCAGGCCATGCCTCTTGCAAGTTTTCCACCACCAGATAAGTCCCTTGCTCTCCATTGGAGCTCTTAATGTAATGGGATAGTTCTGGAGGCAGGGTTTAGCTCTGTTTTATAGTGATGCATTCCAGCTGAAACTTGTAAGGCTGAGGTATTTTAAGTATACTGGCTTGATGAAAATGATTCGAAGCAGTGTTGGGGCAGGATGTGGGAGGGGGGCAGCGGAGGTTGACGACTACATTTTCTGGCTTTAAAGTGCCATTTTCTGCAGGGGGAATTTTACTTCTTCCTTACTCAGCTACTTCTTACTGAGGATATTTGTCGTGGGCTGGTCCGTATGAATGAGAAAATATGCAGCATGGTCTCTAGAGCAAAAGAAGGGTCACGGAATAAATTTTGGAGTGGTTGGATGCAGGGATGTGATGCCCTGCACAGTCCCTTGATTCGCCCTATGGCGAGCAAAATCAGAATGCATTGTTCAAAAGTTTTGTAGTTTAAAGAAATGCAGAATAGGTCAGGGAAAGGCAAAGCATTCAGATTTGCTCCATCTGAGTAATATGTGTGTGGGTCTCAGTCGTTCCCAGAATCCCACGTACCTTTGCCGATAATTGTTGTTGTTGTTTAGTTGTTTAGTCGTGTCTGACTCTTCGTGACCCCATGGACCAGAGCACGCCAGGCACTCCTGTCTTCCACTGCCTCCCGCAGTTTGGTCAAACTCATGCTGGTAGCTTCGAGAACACTGTCCAACCATCTCGTCCTCTGTCGTCCCCTTCTCCTTGTGCCCTCCATCTTTCCCAGCATCAGGGTCTTTTCCAGGGAGTCTTCTCTTCTCATGAGGTGGCCAAAGTATTGGAGCCTCAGCTTCACAATCTGTCCTTCCAGTGAGCACTCAGGGCTGATTTCCTTAAGAATGGATAGGTTTGATCTTCTTGCAGTCCATGGGACTCTCAAGAGTCTCCTCCAGCACCAGAATTCAAAAGCATCAATTCTTCGGTGATCAGCCTTCTTTATGGTCCACCTCTCACTTCCATACTATACTATACTATACGCACCTTTGTTGTTGAGAATTAGAGTTGGCTAAATGCAGGTCAAAATTAAATAAAGAAGCAAGGATTGTGCGTGGTATCAGTTAAAAGGGGATTTGGACAGTAAGAAGTCCAATCTGGAGGATACCTCTGAGAGCTGCTCTACTATTTTTAAAAACAGTAAGAACATAAGAAGAGCCTTGCTGAATTTAGACCAAGGCTGAGCTAGTCCAGCGTCCTGTTCTCACGGTGGCCAGCCAGATAGCTGTGGGAAACCCGCGAGCAGAACCTGAACACAGGAACACTCTCTGCCCCTGTGGTTTCCAGCAACAGGTATTCATAAACATTACTCTCCTTGCTGCAGATCATAGAGCCATCGTGGCTGGTAGCCATTGATAGCCTCCTCCTCAGTGAATTTGTCCAAACTTCCTTTAATGCCATCTATATTGGGCCTTCTCAGCACTGGCTCCGGCCTGCTGGAATGCTCTGTCTCATGAGACCAGGGCCCTGCAGGATCTGATTTCTTTCTGCAGGGCCTGTAAGACAGAGTTGTTCCACCTGGCCTTTGGCTTAGAATCAGTTTGATTCCCTCCCTTTCTTTCTTTCTTTTTCCTTTCTCCTCCTGTGAAGAGGCTGCATCCTAATGTTTTAATGCTGTATCTTAGTCTTTTAATTTTTATTTTAATCAACTTGTTTTTATTATTGGCTGTTAGCTGCCCTGAGCCTGGTCTTGGCTGGGTAGGGCGGGGTATAAATAAAAAAATTATTATTATTATTATTGGTGGGTTAGGTTGAGAGCATGTGTCCGGCCCGAGGCCAACCAGTGAGCTTCATGACAGAGTGGAGATTTGAACTCTGGTCCTAGTAGAGCACTGTAGCAACTACACAACACTGGGAAGTTGTGTCCTTCATCCTAGATCTTCATGTCAGTTGACGGAGGGAGTTGTCTTATTCCAGGTAGGTTGCAAACAACCTTTATAATCCTGCATGGTTTTCAGGGATGAAAAAGCTACCGTTTGTCAAAGTGGAGAGAAACCCCCTTTTTTTGGCCAATGGGCTCAGCATTTATTATCATCAGGTGACTCTGAATGACATCCTTTTTGTTATGTACTGAAGTTCTCACCCTGGGCCAGCAGGGGGATACTGTAGATAGTTTTCACTCAGGTCCACGTCAGTTATTTTAGGCGGGAAACCCTGTGTTGTTGTTGCTACAATGTTGACAGCCGGCTGCCTATAAAGGCAGGCTGGCTGAGCTGTTTGCTGTTCAGTTCTGTCCAGCTTACAAATAAAGAGCTGCTCTGGAGAAATCGCTGTGTCGTCTGCTATGTTCGCCCACAACTTAACACTTTTCCCCCCACAAGGAAGTTGCCCGTGGAATTTTTTGCAAGGGCCACAAAGCCACTTATTGCTTTCTGAGCCCAAAGCAAACCGGTTGGAGGCAAGTGGCCGAGGTCCAGGGGTCTGGCTGGAAGCCCTAAGTTACGTGACATCCATGTCTCTTCCGCCGCCCCCACCCCATCCCTCCAGTCAATGTTATTTCCCTTGAATGGGTTTCAGAGTTCAACAGGAACTGCATCTTCCTCCACAAGGTTGGGCAATTAAGCTGCCTTCGGGTTTTCGAATCCTTCCCCTCAGAGCGGAGGCTAAGTGCTGGGTCTCAAAGGGACACCTCCTTTGGAAAACTGGAAAATCTGAGGTGCTTTTGTTTTCCTTCCTCCTAGAAAAAATACATTTTTATTACCTCTAGATTCCACAATTATATCTATCAACACATGCACACAGAGAGACATATATATGTGCACATATACAGGTGAGCAACCTGTTCTAGATGGGGGTTGCACTCCCCCCAAAGCATTGGCTTTGCCATCTTGAGGTGTTTATTGATACAGAAATGGAATTAGTAGCTCAAGTGACCCCTGTGGCTCAACGTGGCTTTTATCAGCTGATCTGCAAGCTGTCATCTTACCTGGATGCTGATACCTTGGCTCCTATTCCCCATGTTCTGATAACGTCCCATTTAGACTCTTGCATTATACATGGGGCAACCTTTAAGAAAGGTCCGGAGACTGCAAGGGGTCCAGAGCAGGGATGTGAGATTAAGTGGGTCGACCTTGTGCTTCGCCAGCTCTGCTCTCTCCCCATCACCACCTCAGCCTGTTTTCAGCTCATCATTTTAAAGTGCTGGCTTTATCTCATTTAAAGCTGTAAGCCAGTGGTTCTCAAATGCTTGGTTCTCTAAACCCATCCCCAGTGTCTGCCGCTGTACCCTATAAAGAGCATTATTCACAATAGTGGTCTGCACAACTCACTAAGGAAGATAACAACACAATAACATTCAAAACAGCAGCAGTGAATTGCGCATTTATTCAAAATCCAGTTAAAACTATTTAATTGAGTTAATCCAACAACATTGATGAACTTGGTCCGGTGATGCCAGCTTTTAGAAGGCTCGGTAGTCATTTACACCCCTGGTGCCCCCCTGCCAGTCCCTTGCATCTTAGTGCCCCCCTCAGTACCCCACCCCTTAGGGAGCAGTACCACCCACTTAGAGAACCATTGCTGTTGGTAACTTAGGAACAGGCCACAGTCGCTTTCTGCCATAGTTAGGCTACCCAAACCTTTGGGTGCCCCCACCAAATGAAGCCAGCTGGGCAGCTGTCAGCAGTGGCACCCCAGTTGGAATAGCCTGTGCAGGGAGGTTCTCCTGGAGCCAACTTTCCATCTTTTCATTCACCCTTTCTGGTCACCCAGGTCTTTTAAATCAATTAGGTCACCCAAGCCTCTGTCTTTTAAATGCATTTAATTTTGGGAGTTTCTGCCAGGCCTGCTTTGTTGTGTTTCTGCAGTTCCCCACCCCCACGAAATCATTTTCCATTTTTCTTTGTGTTCCATTTGTTTGTTGTTGTTTCACTTGTTTATCAGAAACTGTCCAAATAAATCCCACGTCAAAGGGATCACAGCTCAGGGCAAACTGATCTACCAAACGATTGGGAAATTATTAACACAAGTAAATGAGCCAAAGAAGAAAAGCTGTTTTCATGTATGCACTTAAAAAAACAACACACACACACCCGTGACTGCTACTCTTGAGAATCCCCAAGGGCTTGGTTGATTGACAAAACATGAAACCATTTTCTTGCAGCAGCCGGATTATTAAGCCTGTTGCATTGTCTGGCTGAGAGGTGGGGAAAGCACCATTATCTCCACCCCCCTCCCTTTCTCCCCTTTTAAAATTGTAGAGTTACAACTCTCAAGTTAAAACTCTCTTTTAACAAAGCTGCACAGTTCCAGAGATTGTTCTCCAGGCAAGCGGTGTCTATATTTCCCCTGCCAGTGAAATTTGAGAATGAAAGGGGAAGGTGGGGGCAGTGTGGAGTGGGGCGGGGCAGGGGCACTAGGCCCCTGTTTTTGAAATCCGGTGAGTCAATGGAATCTCTCAAGCAAAATGATGGCATCAGCCTGTGTGCGAGTTAATCGGACTTGAAGGTATGAAGGCAGAGGGGTCAGGAGGCCGCCGTCTCGTGATAGATTGTCAGGGAGCTGAATACCAGCTCCTTGCCAGGTCCGTAGCTCCGCCCTGAACCGAGAATCCTGGCCTGGTGCTGCACAGCCACAGTGGTGAAGCCAAGTCCGGCCAGAGCTGGAGAGACCAGTCCCCACACGCAGGAGCAGGCAGAGAATCATTGTTTGCCTTCTGATTCTCTGTTTGCTTACCAATCGAAGCCTGGCATTTCTAAGTGGCTGAGCCCCATTTGGCCAGGGAAATGGCAGGTGGGGGACGCTTTCAGAAAGGAAGGGGCTCCCACCTCTTCGACAGAGTTCCTTGGAGGAGGAGGGAAAGCATTTTGGAGAGTTCCAGGAAAACGTTTCCATAGGAATCCTCCAAAACGTTTGGGTTGGAATATTTATCAGACTCCAGGGTTATCTCTGGCATTCTTTCTGAACTGTAGTTTGAAGCAGAATAGAAGGCGACATCCAGCTCTTTTGGTCGGGGAAGAAAGTGACGGGGATTGTGGATTTTCACTGAACTTTGGTGGCAGTGGGTGAGAATCTTTGAGACTCGAGAGGAGTCATGGTGGCTTGAACTTGCCTTGGCCCTTCCACTGCCCTCTGGCAGACTCTCCTTCCAGCCTAGTGCCATCCAGATGTTTTGGAATCTGCCTCACATATCAGCCTTGGTCAGCGCTTGACAGCTATCCTGGCTGGGTCTGGTGGGAAGCAGATTCCAAAACATCTGGAAGGTACCAGGGACCTTGGATCAATCTTTGCCAGCCTTGTGCCCACCAGGTTGGATGCCTGAAGACTCTTGGGATTAGCTGTGATTCCTGCATCGCAGGGGGTTGGCTGGATGATCCTTTGGAACCCTTCCAACACTGCCATTCTTTGAAGAACAACAACAACAAAAAAAAAAAGGATCCCATTTACGAACTGGGTTACCCGGGGATTCTGTGTACGTACAGTAACTGCCCTGGAACAGTATAGGTGTTCTCCCACACTCCAGATCAAGTATGGGGAGCAAAGAATGAATCAAAGTAGAGTTGTAGAGTTGGAAGGGACTGCAAGGGCCATCTAGTCCAACCCTCTGCATTGCAGGGACCTTTTTGCCCAACATGGAGCTCGAACCCCTAACCCAAGATTAAGTTCCGACTGAGCTGTCTTGGGGCTATGAAGATGTGTGCAATATTGACCACCGCAGTGGCTAGCTGTGTAAAACCTCTGGATTGTGCTGGACTTCCACCCACAGCTGGTTAATGGAGCCAGGTCTCCTGTTGTCCAAGCTTTCGCTGCTGACTAGAGTAAGCTTCTTGTGGCATCTGCAAGCTTGCAGACTCTTGGACACAGAGGAACACGGGAAGCTGCCTTTTACTGAGTCCATCTAGTTCAGCATTGTCTACACTGGCAGAAGCTCTCTGGGATTCCCAGACAAGGGATATTTCTCAGTCCTAGCTGGAGATGCTGTGACTTATCTGCGTGGCTCTTCCTGAGCTAGGAACTGTGATGTTTGGCACAGGGGGGTGGAGTGGGGGTGGGCAGCCTTAAGCCTCCTTAACGGAGTCAGGGAAATAAATCCTCTGAGCACTTGAGAGGCAGGAGATGCTGGGCGTGTGCAGAACTTGAGTGTGGTTCAGCTGTGGCAGCAGAAAAGAGCCGAGCGAAAGGCGGGGCAGCCAGGGAATTGACGCAGATAGGGTGCTTGCAGGAGGACTTTCTGTTTATTTTACGGTCATCCTTGGAATCCCCCGAATGGTTTTTTTTGGAAAAGAGCCTGCTGAGCTCTCCAGATTACATGTTTTGAAAGCAGCTTCACCTTTCCAGGGCCCCTTTCAAGGATGTCAATTCCTGGGCTGCGCAGTTTTGCAAGTGGGGCAACAGGAGGCAACCCTTGGGTTATCGCTCTGCCTCTGTTTCCTGGGGCCGTGGAATAGGGGCAGGGAAAGGAACTGGGGGGGAGGAGGGGGGATTTTCCCGATGCTCCTTTCTAAGCCCTAAATCTTTGATTGTCACTAACGCAGCCCTGTTGAAAGTCCAGTTGAACTGGTTTGCAAATCGCACACACAAAATCCCGAGTGCCTTTTGGATAAGCTGCATTTGGGTGACGGAGGTCCACTTCTGACACCAGTTGGACACGCAGCATGAGGTTTGCTGCTCTAGAAACTAACCTGCCCTTTCTGCGTCTCCTCTTCTCCTTAGATGCCAGCATGTCCCCTGACGCAATTAAGCAAAGCCATTGGTGCAACGTCGCGTACTGGGAGCACCGGACGCGCGTCGGGCGCCTCTACACCGTGTACGAACAGTCCGTCAGTATCTTCTATGACCTACCTCAAGGAAACGGCTTCTGCCTGGGACAGCTGCAGCTGGAGAACAGAAACGAGACTGTCCGCCGGACTCGAAGTAAGATTGGATATGGGATTTTGCTCAGCAAGGAGCAGGACGGCGTGTGGGCCTACAACCGCAGCGAGCACCCCATCTTCATCAACTCCCCGACACTGGACATTCCCAACTGCCGGACTCTCATCGTGCGCAAAGTGATGCCCGGCTACTCGATCAAGGTCTTCGACTACGAGAAGTCTTGCCTCTTGCAGCACGCCACAGACTTGGGGTACCCCGACGGGCCTTTTGACCCTAACAGTGTCCGGATCAGCTTTGCCAAAGGCTGGGGCCCTTCCTACTCCAGACAGTTCATCACCTCCTGCCCCTGCTGGCTGGAGATTTTGCTCAACAACCACAGATAGCCGCTCCAGCCTTGGAGGAGGAGGAGGAGAAGGAGAGCCGAGCGGGACACGAGACTTATCCCCAAATATCATCTACCTAGATTTAATATAAAGTTTTATATATTATATGAAAATATATATTATACTTGTAATTATGGAGTCATTTTTACAATGTAATTATTTATGTATGGTGCAATGTGTATATGGACAAAAAAAGGAAAATGCACTTTGGCTTAGAGGTCTTTCAATACAGTTGTGTTTGTTTTTAAGGAGGAAAAAAATTATACAGCAAAAATTGGAAGTAGTGCCATGTTTTGGCTGTATAGTTTTTTATATTAAAAATAAAATAGTAATACCCAGGAAAAAAAAAAAGCTAATACCAGACACTCGTTGATAATAAAGTATTTGCATTATAGGTTTTGCCCCCCTGCCCCAAAGTGTCTAATTTTTAAAACAAAGGAAGAATATGTAAGGAAACGTACTTCTAGGATATGAACAAAAAGGGATTTTGAAGTCCAAAATGGAGCTGAGAAGTTTGCGCCTCCAAGTTTTCTCTCTCCACTCCCCAAACCTAACAGTTGTTTTACCTGGGTGGCCTTAGTTACCCTTAAACAATGATAATCAAGAACACGGCCTATTTTGCTGTATACAATCATACAGAACCCAGCCTCTTGTTGTGTTGCAGCCTGCAGATCAGGGGTCAGCAACCTTTTTCAGCCATGGGCCGGTCCACTGTCCCTCAGACCATGTGGGGGGCCGGACTATATTTTGAAAAAAATAATGAATGAATTCCTGTGCCCCACAAATAACGCAGAGCTGCATTTTAAATAAAAGCACACATTCTACTCATGTAAAAACACGCTGATTCCCGGACCGTCCGCAGGCTGGATTAAGAAGGCGATTGGGCCTCATCCGGCCCACGGGCCTTAGGTTGCCTACCCCTGCTACAGATCATGGATTTTCCCAGTAGGTAAAAGGTACCATATACCTACTCAGACCATTGGTTGGTGTAGCTCAGTATTGTCTACACTGGCTGGCAGCAGCTCCCCAGGGTTTCAGGCAGGGTCCCTCCCACACTGTAGCCTAAACCTGGGACTTTCTGCATGTTAAACCATGTTGTCCACCACTAAGCTTTGGTTTCCCCCTCTAAATAAAGTAAGGCTGTAGTCCACATGGTTTGAAATTAAGGGGCTGATTTAAATAGGTAGTTGTGTCATATCATGCCAGATCATTAGCTCAGTGCTGTTGATACTAAGCTGCTCTCCCAGGCTTCAGGCAAGAGTTTCTCCCAGCTCTGCCTGGCGATTAAACCTGAGGCTTTTTGCACGCAGAACAGGTGCTTACCATTGATCCACACAGCCCTTCCGTAAAAATTCCCTTAAATGTATTTAAATGTGCCAAAATGAGCCTCTCCCAAGTGTTTGTTCTCAAGTGACTCAAGAGGACTTATGGCACAAATTTTCACTTTTGTCACCACAGCTAAAGAACCAGCCTTTGCTAAACAGGAGCAGTGGGGGAAAGCCATAATATGCAGCCAATCAGCATATCTTTCAGCACTGTGCATAGTTAATTCTACCTTTGATGGCTGTGGGGAAAGGCAGCAAGATCTGTTAGGCACTCTGAGCTTCCTGCCATCTGCAGCTTTTTACATGCACACACACTCTAGCTTAGTCTTACAGCCTTAAGGACTACATATCTCTTTTCTCTCTCCTTTTAAATGCAAGACTCCCAAGGAGTTCAACTGACCACTCAGGGCAAAATTGCACAACTGCAGGAAAGGGACAAACAGTCCTGGATAAAAGACACTGCAGGGTAGTTTTCTTTTCGGTGTGATGAACTTCTGAATGACTCCCCCCAATACAGAGTTTTGCCAAGATAAAAAAACTACCAAGGATTCTGGGATGTGGGTATCCAGCCCTTTGCTCTGTAAGTGCTTTTGCATAGATTTGCATGTGGAGTGGGGTTTCAGGAGGGCATGTTCCTTTGGGCAGGGACTGGTCTAGACGTTTCTTGCGAGGACTTGCCTCTATGATTTCAGGATCCTTGCGGGGGGGCTTACATTATCTCCATTCAAAGAAACTGCAAATATTTCTATTGAGCCAGCTTCATAGGTAAGCAAATTTCTACTTGAGAAAAGCCTATACAGTGGTACCTGGGGTTAAGTACTTAATTCGTTTTGGACGTCCGTTCTTAACCTGAAACTGTTCTTCATCTGAAGCACCACTTTAGCTAATGGGGCCTCCTACTGCTGCCGCGCCGCCGGAGCACAATTTCTGTTCTCATCCCAAAGCAAAGTTCTTAACCTGAAGCACTGTATCTGGGTTAGCGAGTCTGTAACCTGAAGCGTATATAACCTGAAGCATATGTAACCTGAGGTACCACTGTACAGTGGACGTTCGGGTTGTGAACGTGATCAGTGCGGGATGTACGTTCGAACCCGCAGTGGCGCATCTGCGCACGTGCAGGTTGCAATTTGGTGTGCATGCTCAAAGCGAGATTTAGCACTTATGTGCATGTGCAAAACCTCCGAAACCCAGAAGTAACCTGTTCTAGTACTTCCGGGTTTCAGCGGGTCCATAATCCGAAAAAACACAACCTGAAGCATCTGTAACCCAAGGTATGACTGTACAGACAACGGTTTGCTTTTTTTTGTGTGTCGTATGGTGCTCATTTGGGTAACAATGAGACAACTGAAAATGAAAACAAGAACCAATGAAGGAGGGGCTTAGAGCCAAGCTTTCTCCCTGGCCGTTGGATTTTTGTGTATGTTTCTTGCTTTGGAGCAAGCGAGTTCACAGATGCCAGCACTGCTGGCAACTGCATTTTGACATTGTAGCCAAGGAAGCAGCCTTTGCAAGACAGGAGCTGTGTGGAAAGTGCTACAAAATTGGTAGGTGAGCCCAGAAAACCCAGCACCTGTATTTTCTTGCGATAGCTAATGAAGTAGGCTATGCTGGACAGCAGCTGTGCTGGATAAACGCCGCTGAACTGGCAGGTGAACTTGGGTCTAGCATTACCAGCATTTGTATTTCCCCGCGCTCTCATTTTAAACAATTAGTGCGCTCTCTCTCTTCCCCTCCCACACCCCCATGCTTCCTGTTCTGGGTCATCAACTATCAAGAATGTCACCCTCTTTTGCCTGACTGGTTCTGCAGGCTCCCTCCCTCTCCCCCCCCATCCCCCAACCTTGGTCCAGCCTTAGAAAAAAATTTAATTACAAAAGGCAGCATTTCTCTCTCTCCCTGCAAACCCCCCACCCCTACCACTTCCATGAGCGAGTCCACCAAATCCCCTTTTAATGAAGGCTTTAACGCAGCATCTGAAACACATTACCAAATCCTGAACTTCCAAGGCGCTCCGTGGAGATGCTAATCCCAGCTGCTTGTTTATAGCAACCTATTTGACGGAGAGGGCACACAGCACTCCTCTTTGGAATGCTGCAATTCAAGAAGCGACTCTCGAGGAGGAGAGAGGGCTGCTAGCCACCACGGCTACCATCTGCCTCCAGGGTTGAAGGCAGAAATGATGCTGAATACCAGTTGCCGGAAACCACAGGAGGGGAGAGTGCTTGGGCTCGGGTCCTGCTTGTGGGGTTCCCAGAATGGCTGGCCACTGTGAGGACAGGATGCTGGCCCTGATGGGCCATTGGCCTGATCCAGCAGGCTCTCCTTATGTTCTTAAACGATTCCTTTTCTATTCTACTCGCTACATAATTGTGCAGCCAGATGGGTTGCAGAAAGCGAGGTCCCCTTACACTACTCTGGTAAGAAGGATCTCCCATCCAGGTACCACTTTCTGCTCAGATACTTCTTCCTCTTGGAAGGGCTGTGGTTCAGGATGCCCCCTGCCTGAAACCCTTAAGAGCTGCTGCCAGTTAGTGCCGACAGTACTGAGCTAGACAGACCAGTAGTCTGACTCGGTGTAAGGAAATATCCTGTGTTTCTCTGCAGCTGAAGCAACCAGCGTTCAAGTCCCTTACACAAAGCAAGTAGCATCCCTTCTGTTGCATCATCACACTGGTTCCTCTTGGCATATTCTCCTGTAACAAGCAGCACCTCTCCACGTAAGGCTGCCCAAAGGTCCTGGTGCGAAATCATGGAGAGCCACAGCCACATAGCATCATCCCAATGTTTTGAACTCCCATCTCCCATCAGCCCCAGCCAACACGGCCAAAGGTCAGGTACGACGGGAGTTGTAGTTTAATGAAACACAGAGGGTGCCACATTGGCCATTGCTGTCTCCGAGTGTCTGGCTGAGAGGTTTGTGCCAGCCCCTGATCCTTTTGACTGGAGGTCCTGGAGATTGAACTGGGATACAGTGGTACCTCAGGTTAAGTATTTAATTCATTCCGGAGGTCCGTTCTTAACCTGAAACTGTTCTTAACCTGAAGCACCACTTTAGCTAATGGGGCCTCCTGCTGCCGCCGCGCCACCGGAGCACAATTTCTGTTCTCATCCTGAAGCAACGTTCTTAACCCGAGGTACTATTTCTGGGTTAGCGGAGTCTGTAACCTGAAGCGTATGTAACCCGAGGTACCACTGTATTTTGAAGGCTAGGTGCGGGCGCTGCCACGGAGCCATGGCCCTCCCATGGCAGAAACCCCAGGGGAGACTGCAAGGTAAAAACTCATCAAAGCCAAGTTGGAGTGTGAGGCCTGGACCAGCCAAGTGGTGCCCTCCCAAGTGTTGCTGGACTACAACTCCCATCATCCCTATCCATTGGTCATGCTGGCTGGGGCTGATAGGAGTTGGACTCATTTGGAAGGCATCACATTGCCTGTCCCTGGATTAAACAACTCCCTGGAGCCTCCATGAAGGAGCCGCTCATGTTTCTGTCTCTGTTGGTGCTCCTCAACTCCAGGGCCAGACCTTTGGAGGCCAGCCTAAGCGCTGAAAAGATCATGGTACCCCCATATATGGTGCAAAATAAAAAGACTAAACTCTAAACAATGGGTCCCCCCCCAAATGACACAAAATTTACATGCATGCCCAAATGGACATGTTGCCATGTGCAACACATGGCAGGTTCTGCTGTCCTCCTATGATTTTGATCTACATTAATAGGATGTCTCCTGGTTGAGCTGGGGATAAGTAATAAGAAAAGACAATAAGAATGGGGAAAGAGTGTAGAGTGTAAGTTCTGATTTATCCCATGCAAACTACTTTGATCTTAGAATTGTAGAGTTGTAGGGTCATCTAGTCCAACCCCTTGTCCAACACACTTGCCAGTGTGGTGTAGTGGTTAAGTGTGGTAGTCTCATAATCTGGTGAACCGGGTTCGATTCCCCGCTCCTCCACATGCAACTGCTGGGTGACCTTGGGCTAGTCACACTTCTCTGAAGTCTCTCAGCCTCACGCACCTCACAGAGTGTTTGTTGTGGGGGAGGAAGGGAAAGGAGAATGTTAGCCGCTTTGAGACTCCTTAGGCTAGTGATATATATATATTTTTTAAAATAATATTTATTAGAAATTTCCAATTACAACAAAATAATAATAATAAAAAAAATCCGAATTTAAAATCTTATTTTCAATAACATATTTCCAGGACTTCCCCTCCCCTCCCCCTCTTATATTCCAATTCTTACAAATAAATTCAGCAAGTTCTTATCCCAGATTTTAAACTTATTATCATTAGCCCAGTTTTAAAAATATTTTCCCATCCCCTAAAATCGACCTGTTCCCTTCCACGCGTTCCCCCCTTTGATACACAATACAGATTAAAATAATCAAATATAATTAATTTAGGATAAAATTATAAAATATAATTAAAATAATCAAATATAATTTTACGCCCTTTGGATTCCAAATTTCCCTCCCCCCTTTCCCGGTTGCGTTCCCAATGTTCATCAACGTCTGATGTCTTCCTGGAGCTCCCACATCTATCTAGACCATAGTCCTTTACCAGTCATCTTTAATTTGGAATGTCCAATCTTGGAAGGAGTCTATCTCAAAAAGGCCCATTTCTTCCATCCAGATTTTTATATTTAGGAGTAAAAACTCCAATTTTATTTCTTTAGACCTTTCAAATCTGGATGTCCCAAATGTTCCCACTTCCAACTTTATCCAATTCTTGTTGTTCTTGTTGTTCTTGTTGATCTCTCTCCTCCTTTTTTTTTTTTTTCCTACTCTCCTGCACAAATGTTCTAATTCCAAAAGCTTCTAATTCCTCTGCAGAGGCTCTGTTATTCAGGAACAAAACATTATGCCAAGTCCCTTCCATTCTTCAATAGATAAATCTATTGTCTCCTTTAGTGTGTAGACCTCTGTAGACAAAATAGTGTTCCATTTCTGCAGTTTCCCAGGAGATAAAAAGTTCTATTCAGATTCCAAGCCAACAATACTTGTAATATCCCTCAGCTCCTCTAGGTGGATTGCAATAACTCAGTTCCCTTCCAGATCACGCCCACCAGTCAAAATAACTTGTTATTCCTTGTTTTAAACAATTTGTATCCAATTTATAACAAATGTAACCGGCAAAGTCCTTGTAACAAAGTTCTCATTTTTGTTCTTCCGCTTTGACAGCTCTTTGACAGCTGTCAAAACCTCTCTTTCTCTTCTCCCGGCGCTCTCACAAATCGCTCCCAGGATTCCGGGGGGGCGGGGTTGTTTTTTAGTTCAATTCCACTTTTCTCCTCCAGCTCAGTCTTATAATTTTCCATCGCGAAGTTAGTAACTTTGTCAAAATAGGGTTGCACTCGATCTTAGTTGTCAAATCCATTACTTTAACTCCTTTACAACGGGGGGGGGGTGACTTCCTTTTTGCGCCTCCCCTGCTCGCTCCGAATTTTTTAAAAATTTATCCCCCTTTTTAGTCCAGGTTCCAATTACTCACGGGTTATTCTTTTAAGTCCAAATTTTCAATAGAAGAAGTCAGCGCTCTCCGTCGAATGGCATGCGGCTTCGCTCGGCAGGGGAAGCGGAGGACTCAAAGCACACCCCCCCGTCACCCGTTCCGCAGCCTTTAAAAAGGCTCCTTCGCGGGTCGGGGGGGCGCAAAAGGTGCCAGCCGAGTCACCATGTCCATGGGTTTCAGCGCCCATGGTTTTTGAGGGTCCCCGCGTCGCCGGCGCGGTAAGACCCAGCCCCTGCCGGGCAGGCTTCCTCCGGAGCTCGGAGGGAGTCCGCCATTTGGCGATGGCGCCAACCCGGAAGTCTCCTTAGGCTAGTGATAAAGCGGGATATCTAATCCAAACTCTTCCTCTTCTTCTTTCAAGCAGATCTTATCCTCAGAAAGTGATTCCTAATGTTTAGTTGGAATCTCTTCTCTTGTAATTTGAATCCATTGGGTCGGGTCCTACCCAAATGCCTCAATACTTTTCCTCTTTTTTAAATCAAATTCTTTAACCAAAAAACCCTATTTTCTTTTTGTGCCCTTTGCAGGTGCCTTAAGCACTTGCTTAGTCTGCCAACTGGATAATTCAGCGCTGCTCAGCACCTTTCTGGGTCCCAGGCTGAGAATCTCTGCAGCCCTTTAGGGACTGTTCCAGGCTCCTTTTGACCTGTGTGAGAGTCATGGAATCATGGAATTGTATAGTTGGAAGGGACCCCCAAGGGCTGTCTAGTCCAACCCCCTGCAATGCAGGAATCTCTGCCAAGTCATTTCACACATCGCTTGCCAATCTCGAGTTTTGCGACTTGATTTACGCTTCACTCCGAGCTGTCCGCTGTGCAAACACAGTGCCTTCTGCTGTGGGAACAGCTTTGGGTTGCTCTGCAGAAGAAGAATAAATTAAAATAATAATAAAAAAACCCACTGGCTTCCAATTATATTGGGTTCGATTAAATTAAAATACATAGCACATATATTACACAATAAACCACAGCTATTTCATGGCTCGAATTAAGTTTTATTTGGGCAAATTACAAGCTTTCTTACAGTTGTGCCTTTGTGAAGCCAAGTCCTTTTTTTAATAAAATGAAAGGGGGGGGGGACAAGCATATTTGGCAGACTCTTTTAAAGTGTGTATTCCCCAGAACTGCATGGGCTTTGATTTGTGCAATATAAATACACACAACTCTTTTCTTTCCCAGGCTGGTCCTCTCCAGATCTTCCCTCACACTCAAGATGATAGTAAACACAGGGGATCCTCTATCTCTCTTCATCGACCGTTTGAATGCTTTTTATTTAATTTAATTTTTAAAACTCTCCTTCCCATTTTTATTAGTTTGGCTGGGGACGGCCTTAGCAAAACCCTCCTGCTCATTAAGGAGCAGCCTGGAATTTCCCAGAATCCTTGAGGAAATATGACTCACCAGCTTACTTTCTAACGTCTATTTTGCTTGGCTACTTAAATAATAAAATGAGACCCAGGCTACATAACTTTGGGATTAGAAGGAAGAAGCTAAACCGAAGGCAAGAGTCTTGGCATCGTGCGGGTGACTCCACGGTCGGAGGCAAGAATGCTTCCGAATACGAGTTGCTGGAAACCGCAGAATCATAGAGCCCAGCCCCTTGCAATGCGGGAATCACAACTAAAGAATATTTGCTTAATCTACATATTATTATTTTTCTGCTTCTCCAGCAATGTAATTTGGGTTGACAGGTGGCCATCCAACCTCTCTTTTTAAAATCTTCCAGTGGAGGAGAGTCCACCACCTTTCAAAGTCGCACAGTTCAGTTCATGCCATAACTTACAGATGAATAGTCCTTACTTGAGATAGGGTTGAAAATCGAAAGTGGTGGGGGGAAATCATAGGAATGGGGAGGTTTTCCCATCCCTATGATTCATAGAGATGCGTGTACCAAACGAATAAACAGGAAAGCTGCAAAATGTAGCATTCGGGGCAGAATTCTGCCTCCCAATAATAACAGCTTTCTTTTTAAATTGAAAGACAAGTTTCTAGTCCTTAATAGGCATGGTTCTGCCTGGTAACCTTGCTAAGACAGTGTGGTGTAGTGGTTGAGAGCGGTAGACTTGTAATCTGGTAAACCAGGTTTGCTTCCCCAGTCCTCCACGTGCAGCTGCTGGGTGACCTTGGGCCAATCACACTTCTCTCTGAAGTCTCTCAGCCTCACGCACCTCACAGAGTGTTTGTTGTGGGGGAGGAAGGGAAAGGAGAATGTTAGCTGCTTTGAGATTCCTTAAGCTAGTGATAAAGCGGGATATCAAATCCAAACTCTTCTTTTTCTTCTTCTTCTAAATCCAGAGGAGCTGCAGAATAATATGTTTAGCCCCCGCAAGGTGCTTGTGTAGGCCTCTCCCTTCTATACAATTAGGAGGAGGAGCAGAATATATTATGCAAAATTGCAAACACTGCATAGTTATGGGCGGGAAATCCAGGGCTGGCCCTACCCTAAGGCAGATTGAAGTGATGGCCTCAGGAGGCGATGCTCGAGGTGGTGTGGTGGCAGGGGAATTAAGATTCCACCGGATGGAGAAAGGGGTGGAAGTGCCATATTTGCCTTCAGCAGCAATATGTCTTGACCCAGCTCTGTTGGAAACGTTATACATTTGCTTAATCTGCATAATTTTCTCTGCTCCTCTTGCAATGTAGTTTGGGATGTCTTGGCCCAGACTGGAGATTTATTTGCTTATTCAGCATGCTTGTCTTATGTCCATTGGGTGGTAATATATCTGTAAGTCATGACACTTTAATGATTTGCGGGGAGGTCAATGAGAGGGGGCCTGGTGTTCAGTTTTAAGAGAAATCCCCTTGGACTTTCACCACACACCAGAAAATCATTTTGTTTGGTTGCCACATTTCGTTTGTGAGCATGACTCTGTCAAAATCACATTTCTAAGAGGATGGCTGAGAAATTTTTGTCTCACTGCCCAATCAGAAGAACTGAGCTTCTGTGGCTGGTTCATGTGCAACATTTGAAAGCTTTTGGGCTTCCTGCCTCTCCCCCTCCTCTCCCACCGCGGAGCAAACATGCACACTCCATTGCTTCGTGGGGTTTGAGGGCTATTTGATACTGTAATAAAAGTTTGCTTTTGCGTGGAAACCGCAACCCAGTTATGAAGGTTGCACGCCAGATCATTTGTAAAGGAATGAAAACTCCTTTCTGGATTTGCCAAAAGGATACGGGCAGAGGGCAGAGGGAGATAGATCAGCTTTCTAAAAATGGGCTTCCTTCCTAGAATCATAGCATTGCAGAAATGGATGGGACACCAAGGGTCATCTAGTCCAACCCCCTAACAGATGGGCATCCAACCTCTTTTTAAAAACCTCCAGTGCCACCACTGCCAAGCGAATCCGTTCAGCTCTTACTGTTAGGATGTTCTTCTAAATACTTAGTCTGAATCTTCTTTCTCGTCCTTTGAATCCATTGGTTTGGGCCCCACCCTCTGCAATAGCAGAAAACAAGCTCGCTCCATCTTCCATGTGGCAGCCCTTCAGATATTTGAAGACAGCTTTCATACCACCTCTCAGCCTTCTCTTCTCCAGGCTAAACACCCCAAACTCTCTCCACCATTCCTCATAAGGCTTGGTTTACAGACCCTTGATCCCTTCCCCTGCACAGCTTGTCAATATCCTTCTTAAATTGTGGTGCCCAGAACTCTGTTTCTTCTCTCTTTTTTTGCCCTGCACCAAGAAGGCAATTAGGTAAGGTAAAGGTACCCCTGCCCGTACGGGCCAGTCTTGCCAGACTCTAGGGTTGTGCGCTCATCTCACTCTATAGGCCGGGAGCCAGCGCTGTCCGCAGACACTTCCAGGTCACGTGGCCAGCGTGACAAGCTGCATCTGGCGAGCCAGCGCAGCACACGGAACGCTGTTTACCTTCCCGCTGGTAAGCGGTCCCTATTTATCTACTTGCACCTGGGGGTGCTTACGAACTGCTAGTATCACAGAGACATCAGCTGCCGCCAGACCACATACACACAATGCATTTAAAGCACACCCACCCAAATAATCCCAGGAGTTGTAGTTTATCTCTCACAGAGCTACAGTTCCCAGCACCCTTAATAGACTGCAGCTCTCAGGAGTCTTAGGGTGCGTGAGTTTTAAACATCTGGTGTGTACACAGCCGAATTTGAACACATCGGGTTTTTTGAAATTATGGGTAGGCTTGGAGTCCCCTTAACTGTGAGTTATTACCCCAAAGGCATGTTGTTGTCAAGATGAAGAAAACTGCCGATTTATGGAAGCAGTGAGGGAGATGCCTTCTTCCGAAATGTGTAGAAAGGAGCCTGATTCTGCAAGATCCAGGATCCCATTTCATCAACCAATTTGCTTCTGATGTGCACTGAGCAACGGAGACTAAAGGAACCACATAATGGGGTTTGCATTTTGCTCCTTGGACCCTCTCTTAGTGTGTAACTTGGGTTTGCCCAGTGCAATTCGAGCCCCCTTCAGGGTGATGTTCTTTTTTCATTGTGCATTTGTGATTCTTTGTTTTCATGTTGGTATCAGGGCAGTTATACACGATCTTACTTTCAATCCGGCAGGGTGGACATTCCCCTCCAGACTGGTGTTTTATTGGGGGTATACTCAGCAATATGTTATTGTAACAAAAAGAGTACATCAGTAGCGGATTTAATACGTTTTAGTTAGTTTTTTTTATGTTTCTCCAATGATACCACATTATTGCTGTCCGGAGCGGCTGTAGTGCAATGAAAGCAGGACAAAATATAAACCAGAACATTTGTGGTATATAAAAAGTTAATGGGATTTCAGCAGGAAGTTATGCCGTATGCCCTGATTAGAAATGAAGTGACCATTTATAATGGAATCCAAAAAATGCTTAAGATAACCTTTGTTAAAAGACCAGAAGCTTTTTTATTCAGCATTACAGGTCAAGACTTGCCAAAAGAGAAGAATAAACTTTTTATGTATGCTACAACTGCGGCTAGGATATTGATGGAAAAGCGATGAAATGCCAACTAAAGAAGAATGGCAAGAAAAATTGATGGAATATGCTGAAATGGCGAAGATAACAGAAAGACTTAGAGAAAAAGACAATAGAGACTTTTAAAAAGATCAGGAACCATTTATGTTGTACCTACAGAAACAATGTAAAAAAATGGACTCACTAGCAGGGTTTGAGTAAACGCTTACAATTAACAAAACAAATATAGAAATTACAAAGAGGATGTTAAAATGATAAGAACATAACAGCATTTAATATAAATAACTGAATACAGTGGTACCTTGGGTTAAGTACTTAATTCGTTCCGGAGGTCCATACTTAACCTGAAACTGTTCTTAACCTGAAGCACCACTTTAGCTAATGGGGCCTTCTGCTGCCCCCGCGCCGCCAGAGCCCGATTTCTGTTCTTATCCTGAAGCAAAGTTCTTAACCTGAAGCACTATTTCTAGGTTAGCGGAGGGTGTAACCTGAAGCGTATGTAACCTGACGTACCACTGTATTAAGATATAATAAAGCAAGCAGGAGAAGTTAATATGTAAAAAACCAAAAGAGGAAATTGAGGGAAGTCGGGGGGAGGGGGAAATTGGGGGGTTGTACTTCTTTTTTGTTATTTGATATGTTGTTACTATGATAAAAATGCAAAACTTAATAAAAATTATAGAAAAAAGAAAAAAAGAAAAATAAATGAAGTGACCAGCCCCAATATCGAAAGCGGCATCATGTTCAGGGATAATGGCAACCTCTGTCCAACATCTGGAACATAGCTGTCAACTTACTGATTTGAAAACAAGGGACCAGCAGCCTGGAAAACAAGGGATCAGCAGCCAAAATAAGGGATTTTCCAGGCACAGGTATGTTCAACTTCTGAGCCCCTCCGAGCCAAAGGCAGAAAGCCCAGCCATCAGCCAAACAAAGCCTCAAGTGGTGGTTCCCACAGCACAGCAACCCAGCAAAGGGGATGCAGCAAGGAAAACCACCGTCACCTCTCCGCTGCGAAGTGCTGAGCAAAGGTGAGTTCCCAGGCAACGTGGCTGATTTTGTCAGGGAACTGACATCGGAGCGAGAGGCGGAGGCAGAGCGATGCCGGAGAGGGAACCAGCAGGGGGGAAGGAATTCAGCGTAACACCAGTAGAGAAGAGGGGGAGTTGGAGGAATTGGAGGCAGGTCTCCGAGACCCTTCACCAGAAACTAGTGGAGAGAGCACTGGCACGCCCCTGCCTTCCCCTTACTTGCGCAGACGAGTTCCACGCAGGGAAAGTAGGAGGAGACTTGGCGTCAAACAGCTTTTATGCTGGAAAAGGTTCAAGAGACGCCCACTGACGGATTCTGCAAGTGACTAACAGGTCACGGAGGACGAGCTGCCAGCCTGAGCATGGTTGGTCTAGCGGTCTAACTAATCTGAAAGCCATTTACGCACAAGTAATCCCCTACAACCTTTACAGATTTGATCAGCACAAGGCATGCAAGCTCCACCCACCAGTCGTTCTTAGACTCCTTATTGGGTGAGCAACGCAGCCAAGCAACACAGTTGGAGCCTCCCCCCTCCCTGGCTGGCAGGCAGGGAGGGAGAGGAGCTGCTTCCTTTGAAACCCGAGAAATTTAAGGGACATCATCAATAAGGGACAGCAGCGGGACACGGCGCTGGGATAAGGGAGTTTCCCGCCAAATAAGGGACGGTTGGCAGCTATGATCTGGAAGGTTTCATATTGGCTGCCGTGATGGTTGGTGCAGATGGGCATTAGAGTCCAAAACATGTGGGGCATAACTTGCTGCTGAAGGCTGGCCTAAGCATTTGCAAGTTCCCTCCCCAGCTTGACTTGTCTCTACCTCTTGGCCTCCCTCTTCTCCTGCTTCCATCTCTGCTTCTAATTCTGAACTTCTCTCTGCCTCAGACTCTCCTTGCTCACCAAAACCTGTTATCTCTTTAGCTTCTGACACATCCTCCTCCCAGACTTCTTCCTCCTCTGCCTCTGACCATTCTCGTCATCCCACCACCAATCCCCAGGCTCTGAGCCTGTGTCCCATGGGGGTTCCCCAGCTGGTGCCCCCCCCCCCGCCATTCCTCTGTGCCCAGCCAGTCCATGACAGTGGTTGAGGGGTCTGACTTGGCCAAACCCTCCTTATTCAATCTTTGCCAACCGGGTGCCATCCAGATGTTTTGTAATATAGCTCCAGCCAGAACAGGAGTGTTGACTGGGGCTGAATGTAGTTCAAAACACCTGGAAGATACCAGGTTGTCAAAGGCTGACTCAGTGGAGGGAAACATTGAGTCAGTTCTGCGACAAACCATTTCAGTAAACATAAGGTGAAGATGAAACAAAGAGATAACTGTGATCCCTCCAAGGTAACCTGGAAAACTTTTGTCTGTGTGCCTCTTACTCATGTTCGCAGTTTCATACATCATAGAACCAGGTTAACTGCAAAGATGCTTTGCTAAATCAAGAACTTAAAAGCTTGCTTTCCTTTTCAATGCCTTTGTCCAGCAAGGAGAAGGGCTTCAAAGACTTCCACCTTGACACTGCTGACAATTCTTTGCCAAGGCAAATCCTGTATTTCACCCAGTGTTTGTAAGCCCTTTTTTGTTGTTTTTTTCATGTTGGGAGTTGAAAGAAGCATCAGGGATCGTTCCTCAGCCCCACCCTGCCTGGGAATGCAAGCTCATTTGTCTGCCACTACCTTATTTTGGCTCTAGTCTTTCATCAGACCCTGAAAAAGAGAGGCAGGGAAGGGTAAATAACTCCCTCTCTAGGCATGAAACTGCCCCACTTTTGAGACCCGGCAGCAGCTAACAGAGAGATACATGGTTCCAAACTCACCACAACCATGTGCAGAGGTTGTCAGTGTGATGCTCTGGGGCTCAATGATGCCACCAAGGTCTTCCCCTGGTGCCAGTGAAGCCTCTGAATTCACCAGCACTACTCAGTTGCTCCCTTGGTCATGAGAAATATATAGAGCAGAAGCAGGAAGTTGAAAGAGTGGCCGCTCTTCCCCACTTCCTTTTCAGCTCTATGGGCTTTCCAAGGCTCAGATTGATTCTACTGGGTTTGACTTTTACCCAGATCCCTTGGAAAAGCAAAGTGTATCTGCCCCCTCTTGTTTGGGGGAGAGAAGTCACTAGGGTGGCATACTCTCCACTATTTCTCCAATGAATTGCAGGGTAATCAGGGGATGGAGACTAGCTATGGGACTTGCTCCAAAATCCAAAGATGCCCACAGGTCTAAAAACATTGGTGACCCCTGCAGTAGTGGCTGAAGGTAAGCCGCTATCTCTGCCTCATATCCCGTCAGCAACAGGGGGATAATAATCAAGGCTGAAATAAAATGGCCAGGAAATAAACCCAGGGCATTAAAATTATTTGGGAGGCATCCAATAGAGTAGCCAAAGGTTGTTGTTTTTTTTAATTAAACATTTTGAGAACCCATAAGCTTCTGTTAATTTTAGTTCCAACACTGAGACCAAGGTTATTAAAATACCTACTGCGTCTGAATTGCTATTCTCTGGAGATCTTTTTGCCATAATATCTTTATACCGGGTGGCCTGGGTGTTGCGTCCCATTAAACCTGAGCTGCTTAGTTTTTATTTTTGCACATGAAACAGGAGTTTCGTTCTTGGTCCTGGAGGCGAGATGTTTGGCTTTAAGATTAATCCAAGCGCTCTGAGGCCAGAAATGTACTTACTTCTCTCTAAAACCATTGAGATGAATCCTGGTTTAACGTCGTTGTTTTTAAAAAATCTGTTTCAATGAGATTATTTCTGCCCAGAGAGTGAGTGACCCCTTGTGGATTATGCAAGAGTCTAATTTATTTATATATATATTTAACGATTTATAATCTTCTTCATCATCATCAAACTCTCACCATGGCCGCCTTCTTCCCTCGATTCTGAATTATTTTAAGATTTATTGTGAAATGGAGGATGTGTCAGTCTGATTTATGGAGTTATTATTCTCAAAGCAGTCTGTCCATCAGTTACAAGCCAAAAAGAAAGACTGTGAGCCAGGAGCTTAGCTGAACAGTAGATCACACATGGAAAAAAAGAGAGCTAAAAACCAGCTGCTCCACTGTAACAATTGCAGAGATCCTTCTTTCTGATGACAGGGTAATCCACACTTGGGCTTAATATGAAACATGATGGGATGATGACCAGGATATCAGGTGCAGCCTGGGAAATTCTGGAGTCATTTGCCACAAGCATTGTGGCTGTTCTTTGGCTTTAGCCTGAAGTTACCACTGCTGAAATGGATGGACCTAACACAATTGCATTGAGCTGTGTTGGTGCACTGCTTCCATTCATTTCAGTGGAACTCGCACGCATCCATGCATTTTCAAGGGTTCTACTGTAACGTTCTATTGTACCATGGCCTTCCCCCAAAGAATTCTGGGAAGTGTAGTTCTTTCAAGGTGCTAAGAGTTGTTAGGAGACCCCTATGCCCTTCCCAGAGCTACAGTTGCCCGGGTGGTTTACCAATCAAGCCCTCTTTCCAGGAAACTGCTTACAAAGTAGTATGGCTTTTCGTCCCCATCCTGCCTGAGATGAAGGAGGAGGAAGCAAAGAGAAGGGCAGCACTGTCTATCAGCTTCTTAGTTTGCGCATTGCCTTAGTGCTGGTACTCCACAAGGATTGGGGGGGGGGGTAAAATTAGCCTGCTCCATCTCTCATTGGTTCTTGTCAGGATGCTTTCAGTGGCTGCCGGCTGGTTGCCCATGAAAGTATAAAGACAAGGAAAAGTTTCTTACTGTCCTTTTTTATTTCAATATTACAGAGAGAGGCTATAGAACCCAGCCTCTTGGATAATGGCGTTGTCCCCAGTGAATCTCTACTCCCACCATCTCCCACTTCCTCAATCGACACTTCTACAGGAGCTGCTACTTGCCCTCTGCCTTTGACCTCTTTGCTCTCCTACTTTTAAGGCTTGCAGGGTTCTGGGAGATGGGGCGGTCTGGAATGCTGGACGTTGTCCTGGCTCTCCCATGATTTCCCAGCTTTTCCCCTCATCTGCCTTTGAGCTGCTACCTCCCTCAAACCCCTGTTGTAAATCTATACTGTCTTCCTCCTCCTCCTCCCTGGAAGGGTCAGGATGGGGCGGCAGTCTCCACCGTTTCTCCTCTGCCCAGTCCCTGACAGTTCTGAGTCAACCTGTCACTTGCCCTGGCTCTGCCCACTGTGGGTCTCCTTTCCTTCCACTCTACCAGTAAGAGCCCAAGAACCTAAGAAGAGTCTGTTGGATCAAGGTTTGGCCCATTCTGTCCAGCACCTTGTTCTCACATTAGCCAGCCAGATACCCGTGGGAATGCCACAAACAGAACTCGAGCACAAGAGCACTCTCCAATGCCTGTGGTTTAATAATAATAATAATAATAATAATAATAATAATAATAATAATAGTAATAATAGTAATAGTAATATGTATACCCCGCCCATCTGGCTGGGTTTCCCAAGTCACTCTGGGCACCTTCCAACAGAACACTAAAAACAGAATACAGTGGTACCTCGGGTTAAGAACTTAATTCGTTCCTGAGGTCCGTTCTTAACCTGAAACTGTTCTTAACTTGAGGTACCACTTTAGCTAATAGGGCCTCCTGCTGCTGCTGCACCGCCACCGCGCGATTTCTGTTCTCATGCTGAAGTAAAGTTCTTAACCTGAGGTAGTACTTCCGGGTTAGTGGAGTCTGTAACCTGAAGTGTCTGTAACCTGAGGTACCACCGTAAAACTTCAAAAACTTCCCTAAACAGGGCTGTCTTCAGATGTCTCCTAAAAGTCAGGTAGTTGTTTATTTCCTTGACATCTGATGGGAGGGCGTTCCACTGGGTGGGTGCCACTACTGAGAAGGCCCTCCGCCTGGTTCCCTGTAACTTGGCTTCTTGCAGCAAGGGAAACGCCAGAAGGCCCTTGGAGCTGGACCTCAGTGTCTGAGTTGAACAATGGCAGTGGAGACCTCCTTCAGGTATACTGGGCCGAGGCCGTTTAGGGCTTTAAAGGTCAGCACCAACACTTTGAATTGTGTTTGGAAACGTACTGGGAGCCAATCAAGGTCTTTAAGGACCGGTGAAATATGGTATTGGCGGACACTCGCAGTCACCAGTCTGGCTGCTGCATAGATACCATAGAATCATGGCGTTGGAAGGGACCCTGAGGATCACCCCCTGCAATGCAGGAATATGTACCTGTCCTATATGGGGGTCGAACCTGCAACTTTGGTGTTACCAGCACCATGCTCTAACTAACTGAGCTACCAGCAAGTGGTATTCAGAAGCATGAATCCAACCTCCAGCCACGGAGGCAGAGCACAATCACTGTAGCTAGCAGCCAGTGACAGCCTTCTCCTCCCTGAATTTGCTCTTTTCAAGCCATCGAGGTTGGTGGCCCTCTCTGTTGTGGGAGCAAGTTCCATAGTTTGATGAGGCACTGTGTGAATAAGTCCTTTCTTTTTTAATCTGTCCTGAACTTTCCAGGACTTCACTGAATGTCCCCAGGTTCTTGTGTTGAGAGAGAGAGAGAGGAAAATCTTAATCCACTTTCTGTGTGCTATGATGGAGTCTCAATGGGCAGCAGCCACCATTGCTTATAGCCAGTTTAAGCTACGTAGTCATCCCCTCACCCCACCCAAAAACACCAACACCTTCAGGCGCTTTCCTCTGTGTCTTCATAGGCCAACTTTTAAAGTGGGTTATGTCTGTATAACTCTGGAGAACGGAGTTTGGCCCCTTCTCCTCAGAACACCCAGGCAGCTTGGCTCAGAAGGCAGTTGTGTTACCGACAGGATGGGAGAGTAAACGATAAAATTTCTGGAACACCAAGAACTTCTGGCTAAGCTCTCCCTGTTCTAATAAGGTTGCAAAATACTGACATGGATACCTCTGAGATACTAATTAGGGATAGGCAACACAGAAGGCAGGACAAGGAAGGAAGGAAGAGCGGAATCCCCCTTTGCTCTCCTTTTGGGGGGGTTAGCAAAAGTTCAGCAAATGGAGTCGCCTGTTCCTTGGTACAGATTCTCCACATCCGACTTCCAGCCAAGGTTTGTGGCCAGAAACACAAAGACAGGCTAACATGGTAGAGAAGGCCTGAGGCTCTCCTTTCGGCAATTTCAGCCCAGCTCAAAGCAAGCAGGATGGTGGCACGCACAGTTTTTAAAAAAACAATAATAGTAGCAGTAGTAGCAATAATAATAATAATAATAACTTTGTTTCATTTAGGAATCAGTTCCCGTGTGGCATATCTCATAGCAAACAGTTAAAACAATTACATATATAAAAACACTTTTAAGGAACCAACTATAAATATAAAAACAGTTTAAAACAACACCAGCTGGTGCATAAAATCAGTTCAAATCCAAGACAGATACTAAATGGGATAAATATTTTAGAAGGGTTGAGAGAGACTTCGGACAGTACCAGAGATACTAAAACTGGATGAAATTAACCTGCTCAGCCTAGGCCTACTTTCAACCAAGCTGACATCCACTTCCAATAGGATCTCATAAATGTTGCTGCTGTTATTTATGAATCACTTCCTGAAGAGATTGGCAACAACTTTTTAATATATAACGATTACATATATGAAAACAATATATGAAAACAGTTATAAAAATAGTTTAAAGCAACAGCAGCATATACATTAAATTAGTTCAGATCCAGGACAGATACCAACTGGGATAAAGATTTTAAAGGCTTGTGGAAAGAGGAATGTCTTGAGCACATGCCAAAAAAGATGGCAGAGAAGATGCTTGTCTGGTGTGCAATGGAGTTCTGAAGTGTGGGGGCCATCACAGTAAAGGCCCCATTCCAAAATAGTGTGGAATGGACCTGTCATAGGATGGTATCTTCCAGATACTCTCTCATCTGTACTATTATCCATACTGACTAGGAACACTGGTGGGGAACAAGACCTTGGGGCCACAGCAGATAGTTCAAGGAAAATGGCGACCCATAGTTAATCGGACGAGGTTGGTTTTTTTGGCATTAACTTGTGACCCTGATTTGCTACATCAATTACTCACTTTGGGAGGGGGTGGCACGAAACGCAGGGTTTGTGGCACAAAACAGCACAAAGCTAGCACTAAGCTTTGGCATCAGTTTGAGGGGGATGCAGAATTTTGGGGTCATGCATTCATGAAGCTTTGACTCAGTTTGCAACAGCGGTGGAAAAGGCAAATCCATGCTAGGGGTGGTTAAGAAAAGGACTGAAAGTAAAACTGCCCCTTTCCCAAGGCTGTTATACAAATCTAGGGTGCATTTGGAATACGGTGTACCATTTTGGTCACCTCGGCTCAGAAAGGATATTGTAAAGTTGGAAAAGATGCAGAGAAGGGCAATGAAAGGCTGCAGCATCTGGGAGGTTTTAGTCTAGTGAAAAGGCAAGGAAGAGGAGACATGTTGTTGTTGTTGTTGTTTAGTTGTTTAGTAGTGTCCGACTCTTCCTGACCCCATGGACCAGAGCACGCCAGGCACCCCTGTCTTCCACTGCCTCCCGCAGCTCGGTCAAACTCATGCTGGTAGCTTCGAGAACACTGTCCAACCATCTCGTCCTCTGTTGTCCCCTTCTCCTTGTGCCCTCCATCTTTCCCAACATCAGGGTCTTTTCCAGGGAGTCTTCTCTTCTCATGAGGTTGCCAAAGTATTGGAGCCTCAGCTTCAGGATCTGTCCTTCCAGTGAGCACTCAGGGCTGATTTCCTTAAGAATGGAGAGGTTTGATCTTCTTGCAGTCCATGGGACTCAAGAGTCTCCTCCAGCACCATAATTCAAAAGCATCAATTCTTCGGCGATCAGCCTTCTTTATGGTCCAGGTCTCACTTCCATACATCACTACTGGGAAAACCATAGCTTTAACTACCGTATACGGACCTTTGTTGGCAAGGTGATGTCTCTACTTTTTAAGATGCTGTCTAGATGGTGACATGATAGAAGTTTATAAAATTATGCCTGGAGAGTGTGGGTAGAATCAGAACATGATTCAGGTTAGATCTGGAAGATACAGGACAGACGAAAGAAGGTACTTCTTCACGCCATGTATAAATGATGGACTTTGCTCGTACACAAGAGGCAGTCATGGCCACCGACTTCAATAGCTTAAAAGATGATTGGACAAATTCAAGGAGGACGCAGCTGTCCATGACTGCTAGACACAATGGCTATACTCTGCCTCTGAATATCACAGATACTCGTATTCACAGTGCTGCTGTGCTCATGCTCTGCTTGCGGGCTTCCCATGCACATCTGGCTGGCCATGGTGAGAACAGGATGCTGGACTAATGGGCCTCTGGCCTGATTCAGCAGGGTTTCTCCCATGTTTCGTTCTCATGTTCATTTCCTCCACCAGCCATGCCCTATTCCCAAATTAGAATGGCAGGTGCTCCTTTACGTACATTATTCAAACCAAGCGATCAACCTATTAGCTTTGGAGCGCTGCCACTGGTGTGGAATTCCATTCAAATTCATTAGGAAACGATTTTCTTCTTCTTCTGGCACTACAGATGGGATCCGATCGGCAAATTGCCCTGGGCCAAATCTTTTTGCCAACTCTCCTCGTACTGGCAGCTCGCGATATCTCGCTTATGTAATGCTCTTATCTGTACCAGCAGATAATTCATTTCTTAAAATGATTATAGCTGATTCATAATAACCTTTTACCTTACAACAGACTTCCCCCAGCGTCGTATGCTCCAGATGTTAGAGACTACAACCCCGATCAGGCCCAGCCAGCACAGCCATGCTGATGGGGACGGTGCTCCAAAACATCTGGAGGGCACGGGGTTGGGAAAGGCTGATCTGGGACATGGGGGAGGGAAATGGCTCGTTTTTATCATGTTGTGGAACTCCCTCCCCAGAGAGGTGTATCTGGCGACACAAAAATGCATTTTTGACCAGTGAAGACCTTTTGGCTTCAATATCAAGCTGGTTTCCTCCTGCTCCTCCTCCTCCTCCTCCTCCTCCTCCTCCTCCTCTTCTTCTTCTTCCACACACCCTGCCATTTTGCTTAGCACCCAGCCTGAGGAAGTGTTCCGTTTTGTGATACAGTATGATTGCATCTTTTGTATATTGCACAATTTCAACCATGCTCGGTTGAAGGCAGACTGCTTGAAAATGTGCAGCTTAAATCCAGGTGAGGCAGACAGATTAAAAGCTCTTTTTGTGCATGAGCCTACCGAGGATGGAAAAAGCTTTAAAGCTCTCTGACTTGGTTGGGGGACAAGGCCTGCTCAGCATGTGGGCTCTGGAAGTACTGGGGATTCCCTCTTTCTTCTCACCCGCCAGCTATAGGGCAGTTCCAAGGGTTTGGTATATACAATTTTTGTGCATTTTTGGAATGGAATCCCTGCTTGAATGGAATTATCTACTTGATATACAGTACCTGTGAAATAAGTGGTGGCGTTTCATTCCTGCCCCTTCCAGCTCCATTATATTACTGCTGTACATACTGGGTAAATAAGGTAAAAGGTAAAAGGTGATGGACCCCTGGACGGTTAAGTCCAGTCAAAGGCTACTATGGGGTCTCCTCTAGCTTCAGGCTGAGGGAGCCAGTGTTTGTCCATAGACAGCTTTCCGGGTCATGTGGCCAGCAAGGCTAAACTGCTTCTGGTGCAATGGAACACCGTGATGGATGCCAGAGCACATGGAAATGCCGTTTACCTTTCCACCGGAGCGGTACCTATTTATCTACTTGCACTGGTGTGCTTTCGAACTGCTAGATTGGCAGGAGGTGGGACAGAGCAATGGGAGCTCACTCCGTCACATGATTCAAATCGCCGACCTTCCAATCGGCAAGCCCAAGAGGCTTAGTGGTTTAGACCACAGTGCCGCAGTCTAGGAGCTGCCATGACCTACTAGGCTTGGCTCTTTTAGCTCCACACCAGATCTGCTCTGGTCTCCATCTTCTGACGCCACCCAGGCACCAGAATTTGCAAGTCCACAATATGGCAACCCTATTGTTCCGTAGCCCCCGCCCCGCTGCAAAATGCCCAGAACCATCCTGACCCAAAATAATGGGTCCTGTTCGCTCTGTGGCAACAGGTTTAAGAAAGCCAATTCACTTTAAACTCTCATGGTCAAACAACACATTAAACCACCAGTCACCGAAACCACAACTTCTTTCATCTTCTGCAGCCACAGGAGTCCATTGTGAACTGCGAAATAGCCAAATAGGTTGGACAGTGTTCTCAAAGCTACTAAAACGAGTTTGACCAAACTGCGGGAGGCAGTGGAAGACAGGAGTGCCTGGCATGCTCTGGTCCATGGGGTCATGAAGAGTCGGACACGACTAAACGACTAAACAACAACAAGCATGTAGCCTCCTGTGGCTGCTTTTCATTATCAAACACAGAGAGAGATATCAGGGAGAAATTAGTACTCAACTTTGAGCTGTGTCAAATCTTGGTTCTCTCCTTGAGGCTGTTTCCACTGTTTCCCTATCTACTTTTCAGGGGCAGACTAAAAGTGAAAGAGGTAATGCAAAGAAATCTTTGCGATAACAGTGGCCTCTTGTTCCTGCCTTGCAAAGAATTCCATGAATAAAGTCCTGCTAATTTAAGCTTTCTCAGAGATAAGGCTTCTCTGATAGCCTAATCCAGATAGTGTTTCTGAACTCTGTCTCACGTGATGAGTATACACTGTCTGAAGTTTTGAGTTATTCTTGGCCTATGGAATTGGAAAGCATCTGTGCGGTCTTTGAAAGCTCCTCAGGGCATAAGAGGAGCCCTATAACTGGATCAGACCAAGGTGAGTACATCTCTCTTTTTTTACATTTTTATTGGGGTTTTTAAACAGATCATTTCCAACAATCATGTAATGGGAATTATGGTTGCTTGTGCGTAAGTGGCAACTGCTCCAGACAGCGTTGTCCGGCTAAACTCTCCCTGGCTGCACAGCCCTTACTCCGTGGCTGTGTCAGTCGCTGGCAGAATCCGTCAGTGGGCGTTTCCTGAACTTCTTCCAACATAAAAGCTCCTTGACACCAAGTCTCCGCCTGGCTTCCCTGCGCGGAAGCTTTCTGCGCAGAGTCGGCGTGCCTAGCGGAGGTCCTGCGCTCTCCCTGCTGGTCTCGGTGGAAGAGTCTTGGAGCCCTCCCTCCGAACCCCTCTCATGCTCCCCTTCCTTCCTGGTGTCACGCTGATTTCCTTCCCCAGAGGAAGTGCTCTCTCTCTCTCTCTCCCTCTGCTGGGCCCTTCTCCAGCATCACTGGGGAGCCTTACCTCCGCTCTTGGCTCCGATGGCAGTTCCCTGACAAATCATATAACATAACTTCTTTTCTTATACAATATTTTAGACTTCTGTCAACACCTCTGATGATTTTTTTGTTCTTTATCACTTATTCTGCATTTCTTAATTTCTCTATTACTCTTAATTATCATTAACTAACAATTCTTCTCAAAGTCTTTCTTGCAATATTTCAAATAGTCCTCCTTACAAAACTTCTTGCAATCCTACTAGCGTGATCTGTTCATTACCATTACTTTTCAAATAGTTCATATATTTACTCCAATCTTCTAAGAATCTCTGATCCTGCAGGTTTCGAATCCTTCCTGTTAATTTATCTAATTCTGCATAGTCCATCAATTTTGTTTGCCATTCTTCTTTTGTCAGTAATTCTTCTTGCTTCCATTTTTGTGCCAATAATATTCTTGGAGGAGGAAAACAAGAAAAAATAATATTCTGCATCTCAGAAGCCAGTGTTCCTCCTACTACCCTGAAGAGGCTTCGCACAGCTATCCTAGAAGCCAGAACAGCAAGAGGGACCGCTGCACAGCGATCCCTCTTGCTGTTCTGGCTTCTGGGATAGCTGCACAGCCTGTATTCACTCCATAAGACACACACACATTTCCCCTTACTTTTTGGGAGGGAAAAAGTGAGTCTTATAGAGGAAAAAATACAGTATATAGAAAGCTGCTGTATACCAGGGGTGTGTGGGGTTTTAGGGGAGGGGAAGTACCTCTGGTGGGGGACACATTGTGCTCCATCTGGGGTAGCTTGTCCACATCTGGTCCCCACCCTGTACTCAGTTGTCACCTGTGGCTCCTAGAAGCTGTCAGCAAGTGACAGCAGCCACACCAGGGAATGGCTTCGACTGGCCAACTCAACCAGATGAGGGTAGCCAATGGGTATAAAACCATCAGTAAGTTAGGGACTTCCTCTGCATGTGAAAACAGGCTCCAGCAGATTGAGCGGATGAGACCAGTAGTGGGTCCAATGGTCAGGAAGGCAGTTTCTGCATCTGCTGTAGAGGGAAGTGAGGGGCAGATGGGGATCATCAACCTGGGAAGGTAGCCCATGTAGGTGAAGGAAAACTCTGATCCTAAACCTCTGCTGCTTCATGAAATATCTTTGGGAGAAGAAAAGGCTAAGGAGTGAACCCTACACCAATCCGGAGTAGAGTCCCTAAGATGGTTTGATGGTGCCTTGTACACCTCCTTTTGACAACTCCTGCAGCCAAGCTGGTGCCAAACATCTTGCTTTCCTTTGGACGACATCTTGTCATCTGGGCAGCCCAGAACCTCCATACACAGGTCGCTTCAGTGCTGCTAACACAGTGGTTTGACTTAACCCCAGAGGCACACTCCTTTGTCTCTTGAGACACGTGGATGCTAACAATCAGCTTTCTACAAGTCAGACTCACTGTCCATCTTAGTGCAGTATTGTCTACAATGACTGACAGGGCTCACCGTGGTTTCAGGCAAGGGTCTCTTTCCCAGCCCTGCTTAGAAATGCTGGGGAATGAACCTGGTGTTAGCAAAATCTCTCGAATAACACCAGAGTTCAGAGATAAAAGTATTGATGACACTTTACTAAGCAGAACTGAACAAAACAGTGCATACCGTATTTTTCGCTCTATAAGACACACCGGAACACAAGTTTTGGGAGGAGGAAAACAAGAAAAAAAAAATATTCTGAATCTCAGAAGCCAGAACAGCAAGAGGGATCGCTGTGCAGTGAAAGCAGCAATCCCTCTTGCTGTTCTGACTTCTGGGATAGCTGCGCAGCCTGCATTCACTCCATAAGACACACACACATTTCCCCTTACTTTTTAGGAGGGAAAAAGTGAGTCTTATAGAGCAAAAATACAGTAACCTGAGGAAGAACAAAGAGAGCTTTTGTCTTCCTTAGTTTGGGCCCTGTATACAGCAGGGAGACATTCAACCATACATTCAGAAGAGAAGCTCCCTCAGAACTACACAGTCAATCAGAGCGCTTGATACTCTGTGAGGATCATGACATTCCGACTGGTTGCTAAGCAACACCTACACACACACACACACACACACACCTCTTGGTTAACAGAGTTAACGCTTAACTTGCAAACTGAATGAACACTGCTGTTGCACTTCAAACATCTCGGACCTTCTGCTTGCAAGACAGATGAAGTAACACCAATCAACAGCACATCCCTGCAATTAATTAATAAGAGGGCACAAATCTGTGCTTCCTCCCTTGGTGACCCATTACATTTCCAGTGCAGGCCTTTAGCATCTGTTTCTAAAATGCTTTCTTTTCAGACAAGCAACCTAGCCATCTCTCATGGCCTTGGGGGGGGGGACCCAGAATGCGGCATGCCACTTTCTTTAAGAGCTCATTAATACCCCTTGATGAAATAGGATCCTCTTTACACCCGATGGAATTTGTACTTATGGTGGGGAGGCGGCCACAGCCCTTATCTGAAGGGCATCCTCCAACCGCCACCAGTGATGCTGAAACGTTCCTGAGATAACTTGCTGGAGGAATGCTAAAGTTATTCTTAGGTGCGTCTTAATGTAACAATCCCCTGGCCTTTTCTGTTTGCACGTCGACTGAGTAAACCTGAGGATAAAAAGAGGTAAGATATGAGGCTCTTAGTACTTTTCTGGTGTGCTTTTAAAAAAATTTAAAAAATTACAGAGCCAAATGGTATTGTTTTTCTTTTCGGCAGGCTCCAAGTTGAAGATATATGCAAGTTTAAACAAGACATACCAGAAGGCCTCATTAAAAATTACTCACTCCTGGATAATATTCAACTCAGGTTTAGTGGTAATGTGCATGATGTCATCTCTTTCAAGCTCCTCTCTGACCCAGGCTTTTGCATAGATTTAGCAGGCTGCTGAAATGAAAACGATGCGGCACACAGCAGAGTTTTCTGCCGCTGGAAAATGTGATGCTGCTCTTCGTTCATCAAAGCTCTGCATGAATGAGGAAGCACCAGGTGCCCATAGCAGGGTTGCCATATTTCATAGAGTACAAAACCAGGACACCCTGAAAATTGTGGAGCTTTTTTTTTAAGGAAAAGCAACTTTTTTAAGACAAACAGCCGCATTCCAGAAATTCCTCCTGGATCACACTTTTAAATCCCTGCTGTAATGTCCAGGAAAATCCGGATGTATGGCAGTCCAACACATAAGAAGCTTGGACTTCAAGGGACTGAGGGTGAGAGAGAGTCAATTAGTGCCATTGCAAGGCCTTATGAGCTGCTGGAAGGTGCCCTTCGCTGAGGGGAGGAAGTGTTTGCCAGTTATCCTTCCTCTTGCAACAGGTCCCAGTGCTCCTTAGAACACCATCCTGGAGGATCTCCCAGCCCTCCAGAACAGATTTTTTGTTTGGTGCTTTAAGCGGGGAGGGAGAACAGGCAAAAACTGCATCCCCATCTCTTCTGAAAGTGACTGGAGCATCAACTGGGTACCAGTGTCCTGTGCTTCAACCAGCACACCCTTGATGTACATTGAGCAAGGTGAAAAGCGAACTTTTCTATATCCTACCTGTCCTGCACGGAGCTTAAGGTGGCATTTATGCTCCCTTTTGATTTTACCTGCATAACAACCCTGTAATGTAGGTTAGCTTGTTTACAAAGCTATTGTACTACCAACCTTACTGTAAGCTTGTGAAACACGGGGACCACTTATAAACACCATCTCCAGCTCCTCAAAATGGTGTCTCTGAAAATTTTACATATCACTTGGGAAGACAGGTGAACTAATGCCAGTGTACTGAAAGAAGCAAAGATCACCAGTGTTGAGGCAATGATTCTTCAACATCAGCTTCATTGGACTGGTCATGTTGTGTGGATGCCTGATTATCATCTTCCAAAGCAACTACTCTACAGTATTCTGAACTTAAAAATGGAAAGTGTAATGCAGGTGGTCAACAAAAGAGGCTTAAAGACTCTCTCAAGGCAAATCTAAAGAAATGTAGTATGAACACCAGCAACTGGGAAACATTGGCCTGTGAGCGTGCCAATTGGAGAACATCCTTTACCAAAGGTGTCATAGGCTTTGAAGGCACTTGAACTCAGGATGAAAGAGACAAACATGCTAAGAGGAAGAAGGCATGCTTAGCAAACGTTCACAATGATCAACTCCAGCCTGGAAATCTATGTCCACACTGTGGAAGGAAGTGTGAATCCAGAATTGGCCTCCACAGTCACATAAACTGTGTTTATGGAAGACAATCTTACTCGGCTACGAGTGATTGCCAAAGGAGGAGGAGGAGGAGGAGGAGGTTAGGCTGAGAGGCAGTGACTGGTCCAAGGTCACTCATGCGTTTGGGGACGGTGGGAAGTGGAGGCAGTGGAAATAATTCGTTGACAGTTCTGAGACGATGGTGATGATTCAGTTTAGTACCCACCTTTCACCAGCAGCTCCCAGGGTGGGTTACAACAATTCAAAATTCAAGACCTATCAAAACTGATCAAAGAAAAAGGGTGGGCTCTGTAAACACATCTCTCAGGTGTCAAAAGTCGGGGGAAAGAGACAAATGTTCAGCATTCACCTAAAACTGTAAACAACCAGATGCACTTTGGTGGGTAAGGAGTTCCACAACTTAGGGGCTGCCACAGAGAATGTCCTCTCCTGGGCATCCCACCCCCCAAACTACCAAGAGGGCATCCCTCTGTTGACCTTAACACTCAGGAGGGTCTATAGGGAAGGAGGTGGTCTTTCAGGTCTTTCAGGAGATAAATACCCTGATAACAAAGGGAGTGGTGGGTTGGGGAGGTTTGAAAGCCAGGCCAGGAAGCAGTTCTCTTGATGACAGAGGAGGCTGAACATCCCTCTTGGGTGGTCTTTGCCATGGCAGGAGCAAATTAGCAGTATCCAGAGTCAGGGGAGAGTGTTAAGTGCAAGCATGCCTTTTCTGTTTTTTGTTTTTTGATGAGGTACTTGGCCCGTGGTAATGTTTGCCTTGAAATCCTGTTGACCCTTCTCCTTTCAAACAGGATATGGTGGTTTAGCTCCCAAGGTAAATACAGAGAGCTTGGAAAGGAAACCGAAAAGTGTTCCCATTTCACAATGACTGGCTCACAAAAAAGCCCAGCCTCTGTGAACGACTGCTTATCTGGCCTCGGGCTTGGCCAGAGGATTGTCCTTCTCCTGTCCTTCCTTTGGTTTCAGTAGCAATTGGCCAGAACTTGTCAGCTGAGATTTCATTCATATGTGTGTACACACAGCCCTTACTGTGATAGAGAAATCTCTCTCTCTCTCTCTCTCTCTCATATAACATTAGGACTCACAGACATCCAATGAAATTGAATGTTAGATATTCAAGACGGATAAAAGGAAGGACTTCTTAATGCAGTGCATAATGGAACTCACTTTCACAGGAGGCAGTGATGGCCATCAATTTGGGTGGCTTTACAGGTAAAGGTAAAGGGACCCCTGACCATTAGGTCCAGTCGTGGACAACTCTGGGGTTACAGTGCTCATTTTGCTTTATTGGCCGAGGGAGCCGGCATACAGCTTCCGGGTCATGTGGCCAGCATGACTAAGCTGCTTCTGATGCAACGGAACACCAAAACCAGAGCAGCGCACAGAAACGGCGTTTACCTTCCCGCTGGAGCGGTACCTATTTATCTACTTGTACTGTTGATGTGCTTTCAAACTGCTAGGTTGGCAGGAGCAAGGACCGAGCAACGGGATTAGACAAATTCATGAAGGGGAGGGCTAGCGACGGCTACCAGCCATGATGATTGCGCTCTTCCTCCATGGTCTTAGCAATGTTCTGAATCCCAGTTCCTGGAAACTGCAGGAGGAGAGAGGGCTCTTGGGATCGAATCCTGCTTGCTGGTTTCCCACAAGCATCTGGGTGGCCACTGTGAGAACAAGATGCTGGTGGGCCATTGGCCTAATCCAGCAGGCTCTTACGTTCTGTGATTAACAAAGTAGATTTTTATTCAGGTGGCAAAATGTTTTGGCTTTCAGCTCCATCAGATGCTGTTTTCAAGGTGGCAGCTATAGAGCTACAAGGATGGAGGGTTCAGAAAGGCTTTCGTGAAGCTCAGCAAAGTTGGTCCTACCCTCCAGGCCATGTAGTGTCCATGTGACCAGTGTGTACATGCAGAAGGTCTCCCTCGTTGCTAACATAGCACAAACAGTGGGCATGTCTTTTGCCGTTATGGATAAGTCTTGGCAAGTTACGGTTCTCAGAACCGAACGGTTTAGTAAACCGTTGTGCTGCTTTTCAGTCAAAATTTCAGATTCGTGGTTTCCAAAATGCATTCCCAGGTCAGTTGTGGCTTTGGTGTAAATAAGACTGGATGAATCCGTCCATTCCAGTCCTACATTCAATTCTCCACATTTCTGCAGCAATTAGTCATTATTAAAAATTCTCATGAAAAGCTGCCAGCATTTCAATGGAAATTTCTCCTAATATCGGAGAACAATAGTGTATGCACTTTTAACTAATACAGTATGTGGGTTTTTGTAAGCCACTCTCCCTAATCTAATGCATTTTTGTATGTTATTTTCATTAATTTGTATGTACACTTTTACCTAATACAGTGGTAACTCGGGTTAAGTACTTAATTCATTCCGGAGGTCCGTTCTTAACCTGAAACTGTTCTTAACCTGAAGCACCACCTTAGCTAATGGGGCCTCCTGCTGCTGCTGCACCGCCGGAGCACAATTTCTTTTCTCATCCTGAAGCAAAGTTCTTAACCCAAGGTACTATTTCTGGGTTAGTGGAGTCTGTAACCTGAAGCGTATGTGTAATGGGATAAGGGGCTGCTTGTGCGTGAGCGCTAAGACTCTCACAGTTTTGTAGTTAGTTTCAAAACTCTCCCTCTCCGGGGAGCCATCAGTACAAGGCTGCCTTAATCGCTGGCAGAATCCGTCAGTGGGCGTTTCCTGAATTTCTTCCAACATAAGAGTTCCTTGACAGAAAGTCTCCTCCTTGATTCCCTGCGTGACAGCTTTCTGCGCAGAGTGGGCGTTCCAAGGGGAGGTCCTGAGCTCTCACCACTGGCCTCGCTTGAAGCGTCTCTGAGCCTAACCTCCGACGCTGTCTCCTCCTCCCCTCCTTCTTCAGCGGTGACTCTCCCTCTCCCCCTGCTGGTTCCTTCCTCAGCATCTGAGGGTCTCCCAGCATCCGAGAGCCTCTCCACCCCCCTGAGCTCCGATGCCAGTTCCCTGACAGTATGTAACCTGAAGCATATGTAACCCAGGTACCACTCTATATGCATATTTGTGCATTATTGTTATTGTTATTGTTATTATTTACATTTATAGCCCACCTTTCCTCCAAGGAGTTCAAGGTGGCATACATGAATCTGCTCCCTCTCCATTTTATCTTCACAACAACCCTGTGAGATAGGTTAGGCTGAGAGACTGCGACCAGCCCAAGATTTCCCAGCAAGCTTCATGGCTGTAGAGACTTGAACCCTGGTCTCCCAGATCCTAGTCCACTACTCTAACCACAACACCACACTGGCTCATTACATTGCATTTTAGTTGGTTGGAAACCTGTACTGCAAAATTTAGAGAAGAGTCAGTTTCAAAGGATGATGGCAATACAGTTCTTATACTGATGTACGGAGTGGGTAGATAGATTCACCTTGAAATGCGAACTGAATCTCAGTGCCCTCCCTTTCCTAGCAGCTTCATATGTCCGCATGCATCTGGACACAAACTGAGCGTTGCACTCCACCTGAAACAAAACCTCAGGTTTCCTCCCGTGTCCTTTGAGCAACAGGATCAGAATGGTGAGTCGTTTCCCCCCCCCCCCTCTGTTTAAACCTGCACCCTGCCCAATCCCAGAGGCTTGGGTTGGACATGGGACAGTCAAGTGAACAGAACGAAATCCTTTTTTTATGCCCCTTACAAGACACTTATAAGGGATCCCTTATAAGGGATACGATTCCAATCAGCTCCAAAGCCTCCTTCTCATGCGATGCTCACAGCACCCCCGTTTTGTCTTCCCCCGTGCTCCTAATGGGAGAGGACACACCGCCATACATCTGCAGAGTTTTACCGCAAAGCATAGCGGCCATCTGTCTGGAGAACCCTGACTCTGGATTAAATTAGATCAAAGTTAGCCCAGAAGTAAAAATAAGGGCTTAGAAGTGAAGTCATGGAAAGCACAGCAGCCTTGCTTGTTTTGACAGCCATTTGAAAAGGCTACTTTATTTAATTTCCTGTGGGTAAGAGATACTAGCATGGGGGAGTGACATCCAACAAAGCTTTCTTCTGTGTGTTAAATGCTAGTGAAAAGCACAATTAGGGATGCTGGAGTGTGTGGAAGGGGTGGATTTAGCCACTAATAGGTTCCACATTTCAAGCCAAAAAGGAACCTCAGGAAATGTTTCTGCCCCATTATGGTTTCTGACATTCCTCCTTTCCTTTCTGCTTTCCCTTATTTGCAGAAATTCGGGGCTGCTCCTCTCAGCTGCTCCTCTCCAAGCGGAGTACAAAGTTATCGTGCGAAACAATGAAAGGTGTCGCTGAAACGACAGCAATCTGTTTGAAAAGAAATAACACAAAATAACCAAGCTTTTTTTTTCTGCAGAAGAAGCTGGGCTGGAGGGGAGAATGTGAAACAGAACAATGGCAAACGCCCAAAAAGCACAATGAAACAAAAACTTGTCTTTGCCTGTTTACAGAATGCCATGAGGACGAAGCTGCTGGAGAAGTCTGCCTGTGGGGGTGGGGGGGCCCCCTTCTAATTTGTAGAAGTTGATCCATCTTGCAAATAAGTTTGCAATTTGAATCCAGGCTCTGCTGGTTGGCCTCAGAGCTGGTTGCGAGGGACCACATGCTCCCTGAACGATTACAGGTCAAAGCCAGTATCTTGAATTAGGCCCTAAATGACACCAGGAGCCAATATTTAATACATTTCCCCCAAAGAACTCAAGCTGTCATGCATAGTTATCCCCCCTTTCCATTTCATCCTCACAACAACCCTGTGAGGTAGGTAAGGCTGAGAGACTATGATTGCCCCAAGATCACCCAGTGAGCTTCATGGCTGAGTGCTGGCTAGAACCCCAGGCCTTAGTTTAGCACTCTAACCACTACACTGCACTGCACTGGTCCTCCTGCAGCTGTCTCCTTGTAGTATTGTTTCTTTATTTAAGGCAGTGGTTTCCAACTGGTGGTCCCCAGACCCCAAGAGGTCCCTGTAACCAACCCAGGGTGTCCGTGGCACTATTCGCATAACAAAAACTACCACAGATATATCACCATTTTCAAAAGTAGGTGGTCCATGGCTTGGCTTTTGACAAACGGGGTCTGCAGTACTTATCTAATTGGGAACCACTAGATAAGGCAGTTCTGGCATTTCTGAACCACTTAATAATTAAAAATCCCTAAGTCATGAATTTGACCAAACTGCGGGAGGCAGTGGAAGACAGGAATGCCTGGCGTGCTCTGGTCCATGGGGTCACAAAGAGTCGGACACGACTAAACGACTAAACAACAACAAGTCATATAAGGATGATGATGATGATAGGGAAGCTTTTAATGTTTGATGCATTACTGTATTTTAGTATTTTGTTGGAAGCTGCCCAGAGTGGCTGGGGAAGCCCAGCCAGATGGGCGGGGTATAAATAATAAATTACTACTACTACTACTGCTGCTGCTGCTACTACTACTGCTACTATTATTATTATTTACTATTATTAATTGAGTTTATATCCCACCCTTCTTCCCTAAGGAACTCAGGGTGGGAAACAGACATACAATTTAAAAATAAAAAAGCAAAAACATTATAAAACTGGGATTAAAATATTTTTAAAACAATTACAGTGAAAAACATAGAATCATAGAATTGTAGAGTTGGAAGGGACCCCAAGGGTCATCTAGTCCAACCCCCTGAGATGCAGGAATCTCAGCTAAAGCATCCATGACAGATGGCCATCCAACCTCTGCTTGAAACCTCCACGGAAGGTGATTCCACAACCTCCCGAGGGAGACTGTTCCACTGTTGAAGAGCTCTTACTGCCATATAGTTCTTCCCGATGTTTAGTGTGAATCTCCTTTCTTGTAACTTGAAGCCATTGGTTTGAGTCCTGTCCTCCAGAGCAGTAGAAACCAGCTTTGCTACATCTTCCATGTCCCTTGAGATATTTGAAGATGGCTCCTCTCAGTCTCCTTTTTTCCAGTCTAAACATACCCAGCTTCTTTGACTGTTCCTCACAAAGCTTAGTTTGATCATCTTGGTTGCCCTCCTCTGCACACATTCCAGATTGCCAACAACCTTCTTAAATGGTGGTGCTTAAAGCGGTGTCTCCCCACCTCCATCTTTCTGTGCAAACTCTGGGGAGCAACGGGAATGCAAATACACAATTTGATTGCGAGCCGATATTGCTAGTAACGTTTATGGATTTAGCACCACCAGTGTAGATGGCACTTCACAGATGAAGGACAACAACAGAAAGAAGCCTCTGTCCCAATGACTTTACGGTCCAAAGAAAATGTGATATATAGACAGGGAGTGGAAGGGGAATAGGAGCACAGGAAGCTGCCTTACACTGAATCAGGCCATTGGTCTATCTATCTCAATATTGTCCACACTGATTGGCCGTGGCTCACCAGGATTTCAGAGATGCATCCCAGGGCTACCTAGAGAGAGTTTTAGACAGGGATGCTCTCCCACTCCTACCTGGATATGCCATTGGAGATTGAACCAAGGACCTCCAACATGCAAGGCAGATGCTCTACCATTGAGCATCCCCCAAGTGGGCTTTTCCCAAGGAGGAGCAAAGAGGTGATGGTGAAGGGGGAAAGAAAGGGCTTCCAGGTCAGGTCTGTCATTCTTAGGGTCTACCTTCATAAGGTGGGGGGTGGGTGGGTCCTGTTCCAACAGCGTTTTGGGAAAAGAAGGTTTTGAGGATGGGCTTTGAAGGAATGTAAAGGGCACCACCGTGCAGCGTTCAAAATGCCAACTGCTGGCGCATTGCCATCATCCTGTGAACAGGGTGGTGTTCGTTGCAGCTGGCAGATTGACATAATATCCAAAGGGCTGTCCCATGGAAGATGTTTTCTTTTGCTCCAGAGGGTGGGACCTGAACCAATGGATTCAAATGCCAAGAGAGGAGATTCTGACTAAATACTAGGAAGAACCTTCCTGGGGAAAGTGAAGGAGCAATCCGGAAATAATAATAATAATAATAATAATAATAATAATAATGATGATGATGATGATGCCTTTATTATCAGTGTACAACCTATGTACAATGAAATTAACTGAGCCTCCCTCCCCCACAAACACTCAATCTCATTGCACTCTGCGTGCTTGTCGCACAACACACCAACCACGAAAGTCAGTTGCACTATATTATTTTTCGTTCAGCAGCCTAACAACCCACGGATAGAAACTGTTTTTTAGCCTGTTGGTACGATTGATTATGGGACGCAGGTGGCGCTGTGGGTTAAACCACAGAGCCTAGGACTTGCTGATCAGAAGGTCAGCGGTTCGAATCCCCATGACGGGGTGAGCTCCTGTTGCTCGGTCCCTGCTCCTGCCAACCTAGCAGTTCGAAAACACGTCAAAGTACAAGTAGATAAATAGGTACCTCTCCGGTGGGAAGGTAAACGGCGTTTCCGTGTGCTGCTCTGGTTCGCCAGAAGCGGCTTAGTCATGCTGGCCACGTGACCCGGAAGCTGTACACCGGCTCCCTCGGCCAATAAAGCGAGATGAGTGCCACAACCCCAGAGTCGGTCATGACTGGACCTAATGGTCAGGGGTCCTTTACAACTGACTATACTTCTATAAACTGCTCAGACCCATCCCTAGAAAACATGGGATAAGCAGAAAACCACTCAGTTCTGTGCTTTCTCAGCACAGGAGAAGCAGAAGTATGGATGAGCCCTAAGAGCTGATTGACAACCTCAGGTCTTGGGGCTTTCCTTCTTGGAAGGTTTTTACAGTGGCGTAGCGTGGTTTGTCAGCACCCGGGGCAAGGCAAGTAATTTGCGCCCCCTAACCCGTGGATTTGCGCCCCCTAACCCTAACCCCCAGATGTTGCGCCCGGTGCGGCCGGCCCCCCCTGCACCCCCCACGCTACGCCACTGGGTTTTTAAACAGAGTTTGGATGGCTGGCTGCTAGGAATTCTTTAGCTGTGGTTCCTGCATTGCAAGGGGTTGGACTAGATGACCCTTTGGGTCCCTTCCAACTCTACCGTCCTCCACGATTCTCCTTGCAGTGCCTTCCGCCACTTGCTTGATCTGCTGCTTCCCCTGCCTTCTCCGGCTCGCTCGCTTCTCTTCTGCCAAATTCCCCCCTCTTGTTTGTACATTTTTGAGTTCCGTTCCTGCCACTTAAGTTTGAGAAGGATTAGAAATAATTGGGAGGAATTGCTGTCAGGCCAGATTAGGTCACTCTTGACAATACGAGGTTTCTTTCCCCTTGCAGTTCTTTCTTATTGTAGGTCCTTTCCTCCCTCCCCCTTTCAATCCTCCTCCTGTTCCTTCTAAAACCAGCCAGTGGCCTGTTTTACCACTAACCTGGATATAGAGTCATAGAATGGTAGAGTTTGAAGGGACCGCAGTGGGTCATCTAGTTTAACCCCTGCAGTGCAGAAATCACTGCTAAAGAATATGTAAAATATTTTATGCTGCTTGTTTGGCCATTAGGGTTAAGTGGAGCAATGGAATTTCCCTGGCTTTGTCCCTGCCTGCATATAGCTGTCAGCGCAATGTTTTTAAGAGATACAGAAGAACTAAAATGTTTTAACTGAGACCAACTTTGGAGTGTGCAGGCTTTTGAATTTCACAAGACTCTTCATCAAGCAGAAGGTGGGCTTTAGTGACGCTCAAAAGCTGGTTGCTGCTTCTCAACATTTTTTTTTTTTTTTTAGTAGATTAAATGGATTACCAGAAAGATACTGTAATGCTCAACTGCCCCTCTTTTCTCAAAGAAGCTGGCATTAGGCAGCCCCAGCTTCCTGCCACTCTGCAGAAAGGGACGTAAAACAATATTAATCCCAGAATATGCCATTTCAGAGGAGCTGCAGTGACAGCCCGCCAGCTTCTCACACTCTATAAAGTGGCTCTTAAGACCATACTGGCCATAAATTTGGGGTGACCTCGAATGAACTGCAAGGAGGGCCTGAGCAGCCAGATGGAGGTAGCTGTTTTTAAGGCTTGCCATGCCCTGCTTGTTTAGAAAAGGTGTTTGTCAACCATGAATTGCTTCCATTGCAGCCTGCTTTCCTGCAGGGAGTGGAGCGGCATCTTTCAGCTCCCTGGCTGCTTTGAATATGATTTATTGGAGGCACAAAAATCACAGGCAGCATTTCAAAGGGGCAATTCCAAAGGAGTGCAAGTAGGATGGCGCAATGCCCTGGGCTTCTCCCACATGACCTGGTCTGTCAGGGTGGGCACAGGAAGGCCCATTGCACGGTACAGCCCAGCAGCAGAGAGCGTGGTGCTTTCCTGAACCCACTGGACTACAATTTCCCTCGGTCTCATGCATCATAGCCAGGGGTCAAGCCTTCTGGGAGATGGAAACCAACACATCTGAAAGGTTGGGCTCTCCCTGGTATATGTAGTCCCTGCCCTGCAATCGAAAGGCCTCAAGTTAGGTCCCTGGCAGACCCCATTTAAGAGATCCCAGGAAAGAGGAGAGAACGTGCTCAAGGCCACAGCTGTAGAGGCTTGGTCTTTTGCACTCCCCTGGAATAATCCCCCTGAACTTTCAACAGATAGAATGAGGTTGATGGGACTTGCACCTCCAAGCCAAAGCTGCTGTGGCATTTAAAGGAGGGAAGGTGCTTCGGAGAGCAGTTTGCTCAATCAGTTTCTGAAGCACCTCTCCTCCTCCTTTAAAGGGGAAAGGGGGGGGGCAGCTGTGAGGGAAGGGGGTGGTTTGGGGAGAGCTGTCAGGGAGAAGAGCTGGGGGAACTATGAGGGAGGGTGAAGTGAGCTGTGATGGGGTTCTTTCCATATGAACCTACCCGGACCCCGAGATCATCTTCTGAGGCCCTCCTTAGCGTGCTGCTCCTCGAGAGGTCCGGAGGGTGGCAACACAAGAGCAGGGCCTTCTCTGCAGTGGCTCCCCATCTGTGGAATGCTCTCCCTAGAGAAGTTCACCTGGCACCTTCATTATATGCCTTTAGGCACCAGGTAAAAACGTTCCTTTTTAACCAGGCCTTTGGTTGACCAGATTGACATCTGACATCCTATACCCTTTTAAAATGTGGCTCTTGGGGGGGGGCGTGTTATTGGGTCATTGTTCTTATTTGATTTTATATATTGTAATATTTTCTGTGAAGCGCCCTGAGACCTCTGGTTTCATAAACAAACAAACAAACAAACAAACAGTTGGTGGGGAGGCAGAGTTGGTGAGTAGAGTGGGAGTCCCTAGTACTGTTATAAAAGCAGATAAAACTCATACAATGATTTTTTTTTTTTAAAGTAAAACTGTTCCAAGTGGAAGAGAATAAAATAACTTTACCAAAAGAGGTGGGCCCCAGAAAACAAAATATCTTAGGTCTCAAGGGCCAGAAAATGATGTGTGTCTTCAGCAGGGATGCAAGAAGGCAGCAATTTCCATCCTGACCTGCCATTCTCTTTCTGCCAAATGCTACTAATTGCCTCGCTGTGCACTAATTTACGTCGTTACATGTTATCTAACTATTTACCTAACTTACCTAACTTACACTCATGTCAATGTAAAGAATGTCAAAACAATGTACAAAAGTAATTAATTATCTGTCATTTGCAAACTAAAAAGAATACTAGTTATATTCACTTGACATTTCCATTCCTCACTACAAACACTCAAACTGCAACAATTTCCCCTTCCTTTTCGCATCTCCGCTCCTCCACATGCAGCTGCTGGGTGACCTTGGGCTAGTCACACTTCTCTGAAGTCTCTCAGCCTCACTCACCTCACAGAGTGTTTGTTGTGGGGGAGGAAGGGAAAGGAGATTGTTATCTGCTTTGAGACTCCTTAGGCTAGTGATAAAGCGGGATATCAAATCCAAACTCCTCCTCCTCCTCCTCCTCTTGTTCCTCTTCTTCTTCTTCCTCTTCCTCTTCCTTTTCCATTTTTGCCTGACATCCAGCAGCCTTATTCTTTGGCATACAGTGAAAGCTGTACAAGAGTCTTCTGTGGAAGAGGGAGTCCCACAGTTTAGGGGCTGCCCCAGTGAAAGCCATCTCCACCTAGACTGCCACTCCCTTCTGAGGGTGGTGGAACTACCAAAGAAAACACTGTTTCTTGACCTTTTCTCTTGGGAGAAAAGCAATGACAAACCTAGACAGCATCTTAAAAAGCAGAGACATCACCTTGCCAACAAAGGTCCGTATAGTTAAAGCTGTGGTTTTCCCAGTAGTGATGTATGGAAGTGAAAGGTGGACCATAAAGAAGGCTGATCGCCGAAAAATTGATGCTTTTGAATTATGGTGTTGGAGGAGACTCTTGAGAGTCCCATGGACTGCAAGAAGATCAAACCTCTCCATTCTTAAGGAAATCAGCCCTGAGTGCTCACTGGAAGGACAGATCATGAAGCTGAGGCTCCAATACTTTGGCCACCTCATGAGAAGAGAAGACTCCCTGGAAAAGACCCTGATGTTGGGAAAGATGGAGGGCACAAGGAGAAGGGGACGACAGAGGACGAGATGGTTGGACAGTGTTCTCGAAGCTACCAGCATGAGTTTGACCAAACTGTGGGAGGCAGTGGAAGACAGAAGTGCCTGGCGTGCTCTGGTCCATGGGGTCATGAAGAGTCGGACATGACTAAACGACAAAACCACAACAACAGGTCAGTAGGGATGGGGATGGCCTTTTTGGATATTTGGGACTTAGGTAATTTAAGCCTTCAAACACTAACGTGAGCTCCTTGAACTGGACTTATAAACGAACCGGAAGCCACAAGTTGTGGATGTGGCCACAAGTGGCAGATCCAGATTAGCGGGAAGGGGGTCTTCCTGGAGAAAGACCAGAAGAAATGCAGTTTGGTTTCAAAACATCTCCATTGAGACATCTGAGGCGGCTGTTTTTCAAAATGTGCTTCGAATACTGCTGGGGAAGGTCGGATGAACCCAGGACTTAGGTTTCAGCATCCACAGAGGAGAGCGATTGTTCCCTCCACCGCCCTCCCTGCCGTAGCCTCACAAGATACAAACATCTAGAGAATGTTTCCCTTTAAATTCTTGGGTCATTCTCTCCCCCGTTGGGAATGGCTTGAGACAGAAGCAGCCACCGAGTGCCAAAAACGACGGTGCCAGACGCTTTATCAACAGCTGTCGCCAGTTTTATCTTGGTGCAGAATAACCTCCCTCCCCACTAAAAAAAAGGGGGAACAGTTTAATCTGTTAACTGGAGCTCTTCGCAAAGGGCTTCTCCCCTCCTGTGCACACACACACACACACACACACACATTGAAGGGAGCTGTTATGCTCGGGAACAAGAGGTTCTATGGAGGCCTTGTCAGCCCCTTCTCGCAGCCAGACTTGTGGGCACGTCTTTCTTTCCGAAGGGCATTGAGGCCTCGCTCCTTCCTCGGCTCGTCCCCACGCTCACCCTGCCTGGCAACATGCTCTCCCAGCTTGGCGACAGGAGGTCTGCGGCCTGATAACAGGCCCCAAAGAGAGGCCTTTTTCCATCTCGGATTGGTTCAGATGCCTCTGCCGCACACATGCAGTGATGTAACAGGGGCCTGTCCGCTAGCCACGTCCCGCCGGCGACAATGCCACCCAGTATCGGACGAGGCGCCCAAGGGGTGCCACTAAAAGAAAATCCAAAGCCCACTTGGAAATGTCAGAGAACCTGAACACTGACCGTCTTGTTTGGGGAACAATCGGCAGTGTGTTGTTCCATGGGAATGAGCTAGGGGAAAGCATGTCAAATGTTTGTTCTCCGGCAATGAAATGAAGGCTGGTGGCCTCTTTTCTGGCTTTCTGCAAAGCCCTCAGCACATCGCACAATGTTTTGGTATAGAGTCACAGAGGCTGGAGGACTAGTGCTCTGCAGAAGAGCATGCAGACGGTTCCAGGTTCAAACTGCAGCATCTCCAGGCCAGGCAGGAAATGTCCCCTGCCTGAAACTCTGGAGAGCAGCTGCCAGTCAGTGTCAAGAATACACAGCTAGAAGGGCCAAGGTCTGACTCAGTATAAGGCAGCTTGTTTTGTTCATAACTCTTGAACCAGTGGTGTCACGCAGAAGCTCTAAGGTCCAAGACCCAGCATTTCCACCGAAACCTTGGAGAGCTACTGCCAGTCAGTGTAGACAATACTGAGCAATACAGAACCAACAGGGATGCATCTCCCCGCAGCTAGTCCCTAGTTTCATTTTGTTCCAGCTTCTGAAACTGCTTTGAAGACATGGAATTGGTCTGCAACCATGTTCTCAAGAACTAGGGTTGGGTCCCTGAGAATGGAGCGTATTGGGAATGTCAGTTTTTGCACCCAGTCTGATTATCTGATGAACACTGATAGAAACTTGGCTGTGCATAGGATCCCTCCGTGGCCATATTGGGCTTCCTTTTGGGACACATGCAATCTTGACTTGTTTGCTTTTGTTCCTTCCTTCTCTAGATCCTTTCCTGACCTACCTCCCACTCTCCTCTTCCTCTCCTTCCTGCCTTTTGGCCCTGGTGAAATGGTTTCCTGCCTTCCTTCGTCCGGAACTCCACGGGGCTTGCAGCGCAATTCCTCCCAGCCTTCCATTTCCACTTTGGCTTTCTCTCCCAGCTCTTGGCTTTCTGACCTCTCCCACAACTCTCCAGCCGGCCAGCCCCTCCAGAACATTCCTGGCTACCGTTCTGGACCCAATCTTGCACCGAGCTAGCTTCATCCCATCCCAATCCTTTCAACCCACCAGAAAGAACAAAGTCCAGCATTCACGTCTGTTTAAATCCCTGATTTTGGAAGGAAGGACCTGTCTCTGGCTACCAGTCAGAGGTCTCAGGTTCATATAACACAGCTCAGAAAGCGTTTTTATTTCCAAGTCCAAACCAAAACAAATCCTTTCTCTACGCCAAGAACCAAAGGACAATTTCAAGTCAATGGTTGCCTATGTAGTGTCATTACAGGGCTAGGCCACTAGGTGGCACTAGACCAAGTTGTATCTGGGTGGAGTCCAGAGTTTCCTGCCGCTGTTCAGATTATGTTTAGGAAAGAGAACCAAGTTCTTGTCTAGCTTCCTCTGAGCCAGGAGTGGGGAACCTCAGTCCTAGGTGCGAAATGTATCTCTCCAGAACTCTCTGTGCGATTAAGGGATATCATTTAATCACAGTAGAATCAGCATCGGAAAACCCTACCAAGCAAACTGTCTAAATGGTTATCTAAAGCATATCTAAATGGTTTTCATTTAGAGGAGCTGGAAGGGACCCAAAGGGCAATTCTATCCAAGCCTTTGCAATGCAGGAATCAAGACTTGGCCTTTGTGTCTGGGCCTCAAGACTCTCCCCAGCCCATGCCCTTCACTGGGCCTGCTTTATGTCCTCTTTGGGGGCTTCAGCCTGAATGGGATGTATCCTTGAACTCCGGCAAAGCCTCTTGCTTCCCTGGATGGAAGCGAATGAGGGGTGTATGTAGAAACCAGCCTACGGCCCAAAGGTAAAATTCACATTTTCCAAGTACGTTTCCGACCACAATTCAAAGTGTTAGTGCTGACTTTTAAAGCCCCAAACGACTTCAGTCTTGTATACCTCCAGCCCCATTATTCTGAGGTCCAGCCCCGAGGGCCTTCTGGCTGTTCCCTCATGGCAAGAAGTGAAGTTACAGGGAACCAAGCAGAGGGTCTTCATGGTAGTGGCCCCTGCACTGTGGAACACCCTCCACATCAGATGTCAAAGAGATAAACAATCACATCAATTTTCATAGAAATCTGAAGGCAGCCCTGTTTGGAGCAGCTATTAATGTTTAATGTTTCATTGTGTTCCCTTATATTTTGTTGGAAGCCACCCAGAGTGGCTGGGGCAACCCAGCCAGATGGGCAGGGTACAAGAATTTTTTTATTATTATTATTTTATTATTATTATTATTAATTATTATCATTATCATCATCATCATCATCATCATCATCATTGCCCCATTTTCCTCTGGCCCTGTCCTCCACTGGCATGTGACCCCTGGAAGGCTGCCCAGAAATGAATGAGCCCCCCAGACTTGAAAACTTTCCCCAACCCTGCTCTAGATGTGATATAAATATGGGCGAGCCTCATCATTGGGCAATGCCAGGTGGATATTACGATGAGCATGAGAATCCTCCTGCTTCTCAACTGCCGCTCTGGTATTCTCCCATAGAGCTCTGTCCAGCTGTGGGGCCCATCCACATGGGCCCTCTGCCTTCTCCAGCAACTGGGGCTGATGGATATCATAGTCCAAAACATCTGGGGGCCCTGTGTGGGCTCCCCCTGGTCTACTCTGCTCAAGCCGTGTGCTCTTTCAGATTGTCTACATGTGTCAGGCGAACAGAGCTCTTAACCACGGTGGATTTCTCACAGTGCAAAGCCCGTGTCTCTTCTCTTAATCTTTCTGCATCCATAAGGATGGAGGCCAGCAAGGATGGGTCTATCAGACAACCCCGATGAGTAACAGAGGCATGTTGCAGGGGACAGAGGAGGAACTCTGCTGGAACACACTGGAAGGCTGCCAACCACTGGGACTTCAAACGATTGCGAACGGACAATAAGGAAGTCGTTGGGCACTCGCCTGACAGGTGTTAATGAATCCAGTTTCCTTTATTTCCCACTCTTCAATCCTGGTGCCTAAGCCTGGGTTCTGGCTACTGACAAGGCAACATAAATTTGCTACTTGTGAGAGATTGCTTCCATGGATGAGGTGCAAATAAATACTGGGCAAGTACACACTGAGTACTGTCTGAGCGCAGGCATCGATTTGAGGAGGAAATGGAATTTTCCTTCAGTATCAGAAGGTGTGGCAGTGGCACTAGGACCTGCATGACCTGGGTTCAAATCTTGACTCGGCCATGAAGCTCAATGTGTGATCCAATCGCAGTCTCTCCTTCTGAGCTACCTCACAGGGTTGTGCTGAGGATAAAAAAATGAGGGAGAGGAGAGCCACTTTGAGCTCCTGGGAGAAAAGGCAGGCAACAAACGCAATAAATGAAGATGAAAATGGAAAGTTACAAAGGAACACAAAGGAACGTCAATGAATAACCGGTGGGGAATTCAGTACACAAATATGCTAAGCAAACCATTTCCCACTGGGACCCTGGCTCTATTCTGCTGGAGAACAGGCTGCTGTCTGTGGGTGGCGCTAAACCACTAAGCCTCTTGGGTTTGCTGATCTGAAGGTCAGTGGTTCGAATCCCCGCAACAGGGTGAGCTCCTGTTGTTCTGTCCCAGCTTCTGCCAACCTAGCAGTTCAAAATCACACCAGTGCAAGTAGATAAATAGGTACTGTTTTGGTGGGAAGGTAAATGGTGTTTCCATGTGCTCTCTGGCTTCCATCACGGTGTCCCGTTGGGCCAGAAGTGGTTTAGTCATGCTGGCCACATGACCCAGAAAGCTGTCTGTGGACAAATGTCTGCTCCCTTGGCCTGAAAGCGAGATGAACACCCTATACAGTAGTACCTCAGATTACATACGCTTCAATACGCTTACATACGTTTGAAGATTTGGGGACGGTCCATGAAACGTCTCCATCCATCTGCTGTCTGCGAAGAAGCGAGAGAACAAAGTGCAGCTGTTAAACATACACTTCAGGTTACATACACTTCAGGTTACAGACTCCGCTAACCCAGAAATAGTACCTCGGGTTAAGAACTTTGCTTCAGGATGAGAACAGAAATCGTGCTCCGGCGGTGCAGCGGCAGCGGGAGGCCCCATTAGCTAAAGTGGTGCTTCAGGTTAAGAACAGTTTCAGGTTAAGAACGGACCTCCGGAATGAATTAAGTACTTAACCACTGTAGTGTACCACTGTAGTCACCTTTGACTAGACTTTAACTGTCCAGGGGTCATTTACCTTTACCTTATTATTATCACTACTCTTAATAATAATAATAATTGTATTTAATAGTCACCTTTTCACAAAAAGTGACCCAATACAAAATGGTGCAAAGGTTAAAACCAAGTGTAAAACTCCCAACAGAATAGAAACACATCCAAACAGAGAGAAGAAGCCAGGTCTAGCCCATCTCATCCCACTAGAAAAGGCCACAAATACCTAAAACCCTAACAAATCCCAGGAACTGAAGTCTTCCTCTCACAGGACTATAACTCCCGGCACCCTTAACAAACTATACCTCCCATGATTCTTTGGTAGAAGCCATGTGCTTTAAATATACATGGTACGTACAAAGTCTGGCTGATCTTGGACGAGTCACTGTCTCTCAGCCCAGCCTACCTCACAGGGCTGTTGTGAGGAGAACCAGGTATGCCACCATAAGCTCCATGGAGGAAAGGTGGCCTATAATTGTAATAACATTTTAAAATAAAATAACATTTGTGGCTTGAGGACATTCCTGCTGGCTCTGGTGCCTTTTCTCAGCCAAGGTGCTTTGAATCAGAGGAAAGCAAGTTTGAAGATTTGGGGACGGTCCATGAAACGTCTCCATCCATCTGCTGTCTGTGAAGAAGCGAGAGAACAAAGGGCAGCTGTTAAACAAAGTGAAAACAGGCAGGAAGCCGAGCGGCTCCCAGCTTGGAGATTGCAGGTCCATCTGCTCTGCGGCGCCTGCAGGGACATTTGGTGTGTGGCTCAGGATTGACCTAAGCCTGCAGGAGAATCTTCAGCAAACATCTATACTATTGCATGCTTTTATGGCGCCCGCATCATGCAAATAGTAGGAGCTCTCCTTTGCTGGAATTGTCTTAAGAAGAGGCTGGGCGGATGCCTATCAGCCTTGCAGCAGTTGCGAGATCCCTGCATTGCAGATCCTTCATTGAGCAGGGGAGGTTAGGCTAGATGACCGCACAGGTACCCTTCCAACTCTATGGCTCTTTTATACTGCTTTCCTGTGGTGTAAAAAAAGCCTGCTGACAGCTAAGGCTCCTTTCCTGACTTCTGTTCAATCTTTAGGTCCTATAGAAGCTTCTGTTGGGGTAATGTTGTTACTGCAATGGTGCACTCACCTCATGCGTAATGTTGCAAATGAATGTTGTCCTTTATTAAATTTCTATACTGCCCTTCATCCGAGGATCACAGGGTGGTTTACAATGTACAAATACAAAATTACATAACATAGGGGAGCTCCCCCCATTGCAGGGATTTGAACCACCAACCTTCTGATCGGCAAGTCCAAGAGGCTCAGTGGTTTAGACCACAGCGCCAATCGCATCCTATAGGAACAAAGGAAAACAATAACCCCCATAACTATCACATCATAACCTACAAGGCTTGCTCTGCCCCTTGCTATTGGTTCACCTGGTATGATGTCATGAGTTACTGTATTTTTCGCTCTATAGGACGCACCTGACCATAGGATGCACCTTGTTTTAGAGGGGGAGAACAAGAAAAAAAAAATTCTCCCCCTCTCTGCTCAGCGCCCCTTCAGCGAAATGGCAGGAGAAACGGAGCCCCTTCCATTTCTCCTCCCGCTTCGCTGAAGGGACGCTGCGCAGCTCTCCCTCTCTGCTGAAGCCAGGAGAGTCTTGCTCTTCCGGCTTCAGCAAAAGGAACCCAAAGCCTCCGGAGCACAGTGGGACCTCCTGCTGCGCTCTGGAGGCTTCAGGCGGCTATCCCTGAAGCCAGGAGAGTCTTGCTCTTCCGGCTTCAGCAAAAGGAACCCGAAGCCTCCGGAGCGCAGCACGACTTCCCGCTGCGCTTCAGAGGCTTCAGGCGGCTATCCCTGAAACCTGGAGAGCGAGAGGGGTCGGTGCGCACCGACCCTTCTCGCTCTCCAGGCTTCAGCGAAAGCAATGCGACCCACCCCACGGACACCCTGACATGCTGCAGCCCAAGAAAAAGATAAACGAGAGCTCAAGGACAAATTCCAGCTAGGCAAAAGCACTCCAGAAGAGTGTGAAGCAGGGCTTGTCTGTTGGCTGGATGACAATCCCAAGGGCCACATAGAGGGTTCCAGAGGGCCATATGTGGCCCTAGTGCAGGCTTCCTCAATCTTGGCCCTCCAGATGTTTTTGGCCTACAACTCCCTTGATCCCTAGCTAACAGGACCAGTGGTCAGGGATGCTGGGAATTGTAGTCTCAAACATCTGGAGGCCCAAGGTTGAGGAAGCTTGCCCTAGTGCCAGAGGTTTGCCACTGGTATGTGAAACGGATAATCTGACCCTAAATATAGAGTCAAATGGGATAATCGGAAACACACCTCTGTGGAGGTTTGGATGACATGCAAATGTATGCAAATGTAAAAGTTAAAAAGCTGGTGATGAGTCAACTTAAAAAACACACACCTCACATTGGAGGCAGCCGTCATTTGCATCCCTCTGTTATTATAACTTTACCTTTCAGACGCTCCGCAGAGTGGGCCCAGAATCTCCTGACTTTTCTCCATTAAGAATGCAGCTTATTTTCAGATGAGCACACATTTGGCACAGCTCAAAGAGGAAGTGGGTGTGTAGCTTTCTCTGACATTAGCAATACATCCACGGCTAGTTTGCTTGACATCAAATGTAAACCTGAGTGGTCCCTCGAGCTCGCAGCTTGCCATAAATTATATAGCATTTTCCTGCTTGTATATTACCTTGCATTAAGCGATATACCAGTGAGTAAAGAATGCAAAGCATTTTGCAATGCCCATGAAAGATGCCGACACAGGGGAGGATGCTTCATTGGGTTTAGTAGTCTGTTACCTACAAAGTTGCCAAATGACCAGGAAAAATACCCAACCTATTCTTGTCAGGGGCTGGCTGGATACTGAGGAGAGGAGTGGGCAGCAGGAGAAGTGGAGGTTGGAGGCTGACTTGGAAGAAGGGGTCAGTGAACTAGGGGAACCTGTAAGAGGCAGGAGACGAGAGACAGAGGCTGGAGAAGGACAGTGGTGTACAGTCAAGGACTTCCACACCTCCTTTCCTGCTCTCTTGTCTCCCAGGACCAGAAGAGGATTGAAGCAGGAGGAGCAGAAACAGGTTACATGCAGGCAGAGTATTCACGTGCTTGCACGCAGCTCGGCTAGAGGAGATACATAAGCTGCGGTCAAGGGTGAGGCCTCTCTGTTGCAGCAACTGCCTCATTGGGTGAACACCTAGGAGTAGTTGAGAGACATAGGACCGATGCACATGCCTTTCCCTAACATGTAAGTGTACTTTTGACAACAAAGAGTTAATTCCTCACTCTGGACATTCCATGACTGACAGCGCCATGACAATTCTGATCCTGTGCCTTGGAAATCTCCTTAATCTGTAGAAATAGCCAGGTGAAAATTTTCACAGGGAGGAGGTAAGCACCATGCAGTGCCGGATTTATGTATAGGCTAAGTAGGCTGAAGCCTAGGGCCTCTAAATCGAGGAGGCCTCACCAGCCTGTCTGCTCCCCAGTGGGCAACCTCCCCTCTCCCAAAATTGCAAACCCAAGACTTCATGCGAAGGCAGGGCAACTCGGGCCTCTAAATCGAGGAGGCCTCACCAGCCCACGCACTCCCCAGTGGGCAACCTCCCCTCTCCCAAAATTGAAAACCCAAGACTTCATGCGAGGGCAGGGCAACTCGGGCCTCTAAATCTAAGGGGCCTTTGCCCTGGCCAGGCCACCATTGTGCGCAATATTGTGACGTCCCTTGTGCATCATTGTGCAACTTCGTGACGTCTCCACTCAATATTGAGGAAGTTCAGCCCACTCCTTAAAAACTGGGGGAGAGGGCAAAGTTCCTCTGTCCCCAGGAGTCAGTACCTCTGACTAGAGAGAATTTCAAAGTTTGCCTCCATGCTTCCCATGTGTCCGCAAGTGAACATCTGTTGCTGCTAGGATGCTTGCTGCAATGGAATTGGCATAATGGAGAAAGACTGCAAGACAGGCCCCGGGTTCAGTGATTCAGCTCTATGATACCCCCCCCCCCCCCGTCCAAATCCACACAGTTTCTCAGTAGTTTGTGCCTCACGGGACTGAGCAGCTGTGAAAGTGCCATTTGGATGTCACAGTTCAAGCATGGAAGTGCAGTGAACCACACCAACTCACACCCCAGATGCTCATGGGTGTATGCTCGCAACTATAGGCGCAAACCCACACCTCCAGATGTGACGAAGGGCCAGAAGGTTGCCTGGCCTCTCGATTTCGATTTCTACTTTCTGAGTTGCAAACTATTTGCCTTCATCTTGCAAGAGTTGGAAGGCACAAACCGGACCCACCCTGTCATTAGCCGCCATAACTAACCCCACATTATGGAACTGGCAAAACAAACCGACTGCAGAGTAAATAAAGAGTAGGCTTGCTGATGACTGTGATGTGTCTCTCTTTAGGCAGGATCCCCACCCCACCCCAGAAGCTCCTCAGTGTGCTCTCCCAGTGTCCTGCTGCTTCTCAGACCCGAACCCAGCAGCACGGAGCCCCATTTGTGCTGCCACCGATATGTGCCAACATCATCTGCATAGCACAGCATTTTGCAATGGCCTCTGCCATCTAGTGGTGTTACAGAGGTGGAGCTAGAGGAGCAATTACGAGAAATATATTTTAGCCTGTCGTTCAATACTTTTGGTGCTTTTAACCAGAAACTGTGGCCATGATAACAACAAATCTCCTCACCTGTCTCCTATTCATTTGCTGCCAAATGAAGCGGACCTGTTTTGCCTATAGAAACTTGTGCCGTGAGCAATTTGTAAGCACACAAGCCACGAGGGCGCTCTCCTGTGCAAATCTCTTTGGGGTGTATCCAACTAAATCATCCTGAGACTAGAAGAGGGGAAGAATCTGACAATTTCAGGGTCTCTTCATTTCTCTCCTTCTTCAGTCTGATTTGAAACAAAAAAACCTTCATGAAAATTCATCAGTATTGTAGTACACATTGCACTTAATATGCACACTTTTGTATGCCGTTTCCCCTAATAAACACTTTTTTGCAATCAAATTCACCAAATATAATGTCTTTTTGTAATTTCCACCAATGTATATATTTTATGCACACTTTGTCTTGGTAGATGCATTTTTGTATACTTCACTTGGTTGGAGAACTGCTCTGCAAAATTCAGAGAAGTGCCAATTTGGGTGGATAGCTGTGTTTTGCTTCACATATTGTTTTGGAAAGTGCCAATTACATAGGCAGGTTCACTTTTAAAATGTAAACTGTATTTCTTCCCTTATTCCAATTCATCTAGGCTTTACTTTCCCCTGGCTTTTGACAATTGAGATGTGTGTTTTCAGGACCCACCCCATCCCTGTGACTGTAATTTGTTTTTAACACTGAATTGAATTATTTTTTTCACCTGCCCTAAAACCTGCACCTGAAGGACAGAAGAAGAGTTTGGATTTGATATCCCACCTTTCACTCCCCTTCAGGAGTCTCAAAGCAGCTAACATTCTCCTTTCCCTTCCTCCCCCACAACAAACACTCTGTGAGGTGAGTGGGGCTGAGAGACTTCAGAGAAGTGTGACTAGCTCAAGGTCACCCAGCAGCTGCATGTGGAGGAGCGGAGACGCAAACCCGGTTCACCAGATTACGAGACTACCGCTCTTAACCACTACACCACACTGGTAATACCACAGGTATTAAATGTAATCATCATAACACTTGTACAGTTTTTGGACAGAGTACTGAATTGCAAAATTCAGAGAAGTGAACTTTCTGAAGGATGGTTCCATTTTAGCTGGTGTTATTGTTTTGGGGAGCATGAATGAGGGAAGTTTGCTTTAAAATATGAACTGAACCTACCATAATTTCTCCCTGATCCCTGGAGTAGATCCACTGACATCAGTGGACTTAAGTTAATCAAGTCAATGGGCTTACTCTTGAGTAACCTATTCACATGAGCAGGAGCTGTGGAAGACTATGGTAGTATCCTTGTGGTGCTTCTTGTTTTTGCTAGAACAGGCGAACAAGCAGCTCTTCTTCCAGACAATGTACCCATTGCCAAGTGGTTTGCTTCTGCTCTGATCAGTTTCAAGCACTGTCAAATGCTTTTGTGGGTCATTCTGGAATGTTTGCAGTAATTTAAGATAAACTAGGGAAGCTCTGCAGGAGTGGCTGAGTAGCTAAATCAGGGTGGATAACATTTTTTTTTTTTAGTCCAGGCTGCATTTCCTTGTGGGCATTTTCCAATCTTAAATTCAGTTCTCCGCATTACTGTGGCAAGTTGTGATTTTTATTTCTTTAAATAATACTCAGGAACTTTCATCAATATTTAGTGCAAGTTTATTCCAATAAACACATTTTCCTGGGCAATTTTGCCTTGCACATTTTTTCCCAAGCATTCCCCTCTAATACAATGCATTATTTTCATTAATGATCAGAGCAGAAGCAATTGGTACATTGCCTGGAAAAACAATTGTTGTACCCCACCTTTGGACCTTAGGGTGAAGCGTGAGTAATAAATTGTAATAATAGTAGTAGTATTGGTAGTAATTATAATTCACAAAATAACAATATTCAGAGAATTTTAAAGGATGGCTATGTTTGGTACATGTATTGGTTTGGAATGTGTGGGTTTGATAGGTTCAGCTTTAAAAGCAAACTCATTCGAATTTATCCCCTACCCCTACCTTGGAGTGCTGCTGCCAATTTGTGTAGACTATACTGAGCTAGATGGATCCATTTGGAAATGATATTTTCCAAAGCTTCTTCCATGCTCTGCTTCTTATTTTCAGCCCTCCATCCCACCGATATGGTGGTAATAAGTGGTTTTTGTGTGATTGTTTTATTGTTTATTTTAAGGATGGATGTTTATATTTAATGTTTTAATGAAATAGTTTTAAAGTCTGTGCACTTGGTTTTTATACAGTGGTACCTCGGGTTAAGAACTTAATTTGTTCTGGAGGTCGATTCTTAATCTGAAACTGTTCTGCAACTGAGGCACCACTTTAGCTAATGGGGCCTCCCACTGCCGCTGCGCCTCCGCCATGCGATTTCTGTTCTCATCCTGAAGCAAAGTTCTTAACCCGAGGTAATATTTCTGGGTTAGCGGAGTCTGTAACCTGAAGCGTTTGTAACCTGAATTGCCTGTAACCTGAGGTACCACTGTACTCCATAAACCGGTTAGAAGCTTATTTGTCATTCAGCAGAGAGAGGAAGAGGAAGAGGAAGAGGAAGAGGAAGAGGAAGAGGAAGAGGAAGAGGAAGAAGAAAGACCTACTTTGCAGGATTGCTGTAGGGTTTACTGAGATAAAGTAGGTGAAACACTCTGAACTCTCCAGAACTGTAAAGCAGAGACCTGTGGGAACTGCATTGTGGGTATAAAACTGGTTATAGAATCTCATTTCTGTATAAACAGAAAAATGGACAAAATGGAAACAGAATAAATGGCTTAAGTGTTACAAAGAAGAGCAGAACCCACCTCTCCTTGAGCCATACCATTTAGACCAGGCATCCCCCACCTGCGGCCCTCCAGATATTTTGGCCTACAACTCCCATGATCCCTAGCTAACAGGACCAGTGGTCAGGGATGATGGGAATTGTAGTCCGAAACATCTGGAGGGATGAAGGTTGGGGATGCCTGATTTAGACTGACTGGAATGGCCTGCAGAAGAAACGGGCTGCTTATTACGGGCTTGGCTACAAAGATCATGGAATGTTCCGTCTCCACAGAGCATCCAGCTAAGTTGCACATTCTCTTGGTCAAAAAGTCAGCGCCTGGCAGCTTAAATTACAGCCCGCCTGAACATCTAAGGGGGTGTTTTTGAGAGTCCTGAAACTATATCACTTATCGGATTTTTGATGCAAAAAACCCCTAGTCCTTCCAAGCCAAAACCATCACCCTTGACTCCTTTAACAGAGGGCCGGCGTAGCAGAAATGAGTTCCCTTTTGGGCAGGGTCTGTCATTTTCATCTGGAGCACTCAGATTATAAGTGAGGGCCTGGGAGAGAGGAAAAGGCATCACACATAATAGCAGGGTTGCTTCTTCCAAGAAATCCTATTTTCAGTTGCTGAGGGAAGGGGAGTCTTGGAATAAATTTTGCAGATCCTCATGAAGAAGTGAACCAGGCAAAATTTCCCTTGAAGGGAACTGGCCAGCAGTCTCCAAGATTTACTCTGAATGGTATAATTCCTTGAACTAAAGTGGCTCACACACTCCACTGCATGCGTGGAGCTCATCCCTCAAGGGAGAGATCTGATTAACATGAGCAGTGGAGCCAGGAATCCGCCTCTTTCCTGTGAGGTGGATAGAGAAATGCTTCTGTCCCTCTCTCGTAACACGTAACTTGGGGACCTCTAATGAAGCTGAATGTTGAAAGATGCAGGACACAGAAAGGGAATGACTTCTTCACACAGCACATAGTTAAACTGTGGAACTTGCTCCCACAAGAGGTAGTGATGACCAAAGAGGATGAGACGAATTCATGGAGGAGAGAGATAGCGATGGCTGCTAGCCATGTTGGCTATGCTCTGCCTCCACTATCAGAGGTAGTAGTGCTTTTGATACCCGTTGCTGGAAACGGCAATCTGGATGGACAACGTGAGAACAGGACCAGATGGGCCCCATTAGACCTGACTCTTCTTATGTTTTTATGCCTATTAGGAGAGACTTATAACAGTCCCAATGAAAGAAGGAAATTGCTGTATTTGACCTTGTCCCTGTTCCCTCCACATTATGCAGATGCAACTTTTGACCTTTGAAGCCCTTCACAATCTAGGACCAGCATCCCTGAAGGACCACCCATCACCCCATGTTCCACAGGGATGTCCATATAACCTGAGCTGTAATGGGAAAGGACCCACTTGGTGGTGGCACCTGCCGTTGTAGAATGCTCTCCTAAGGAAGGCTTACGTGGGCCAATCTTGATGTCGCCTTTTTATTTCCCCAAAATTCTTAGGCCTCTGTGAATTGTATTCACTATGAAGTGTTGGTGCTGACCTTTAAAGCCCTAAATGGCCTCGGTCCAGTATATCTAAAGAAGTGTATCCACCCCCCATCGTTCTACCCAGACACTGAGGTCCAGCGCCAAGGGCCTTCTGGCGGTTCCCTCACTGCGAGAAGCCAAGTTACAGGGAACCAGGCAGAGGGCCTTCTCAGTAGTGGCACCTGCCCTATGGAACGCCCTCCCATCAGATGTCAAAGAGAAAAATAACTACCAAACTTTTAGAAGACATCTGAAGGCAGCCCTGTTTAGGGAATGGACATTTCACATCTACGAGGTTCCCATCCATCGTCAAGTCTAATCAAATGGCATGCTTCTGGCAGACCTCTGGGTCATATATTCTGTATTGATTTATGGGTGCTGCATCTAGCTCTTATAATTAAAGGCCGCTTTTAATTAAGCCTCTGGGGCTAGAGGATGAGCAATGGCAGAACAATCACCCACACCTCTTTATGTTTTATCAGAGAGTGTATTTTGGATCAGTGGAGCCCATTTGATACTTCTAGGACAGCTTTTTTAAAGTGTTGTTCAGAAACCAGTCTGGTTCGTTGAGTATGATGTACAGTCTATCTGTTCTTTTGGAAGATAGGAATCTATCACTTGGACCACTGTTGTCCACACTGACTCACAGTAGCTCTCAGGGGTTGTCAAAGGAGGGTCATTCCCAACCAGGGGTTGAACCAGGGGCCATATGCATGCGGAGCAAATGTTCTGGCACTGAGCTATGGCTTCCATCCCATCCCACCCTACCCATCTATTCTGGTACGCAGGCTGAGACCCTACCTGCCCGCAGACAGTCTCGCCAGAGTGGTGCATGCTCTAGTTATCTCTCGCTTGGACAACTGCAATACGCTCTATGTGGGACTACCTTTGAAGGTGACCCAGAAACTACAGCTAGTCCAGAATGCGGCAGCTAGACTGGTGACTGGGAGCGGCCGCCGAGACTACATAACACCAGTCTTGAAAGACCTACGCTAGCTCCCAGTACGTTTCCAAGCACAATTCAAAGTGTTGGTGCTGACCTTTAAAGCCCCAAACGGCCTCGGTCCAGTATACCTGAAGGAGCATCTCTGCCTCCATTGTTCTGCCCAGACACTGAGGTCCAGCACCGAGGGCCTTCTGGCGGTTCCCTCACTGCGAGAAGCCAAGTTACAGGGAACCAGGCAGAGGGCCTTCTTGGTAGTGGCACCCACCCTGTGGAACGCCCTCCCACCAGATGTCAAAGAGAACAATTACCAGACTTTTAGAAGACATCTGAAGACATCTCCCTCTTTAAGGAAGCTTTTAATGTTTGATGCATTACTGTATTTTAATATTTTGTTGGAAGCCGCCCAGACTGGCTGGGGAAGCCCAGCCAGATGGGCGGGGTATAAATAATAAATTGCTGTTGTTGTTGTTTACGCTGTTTTGTATTTATTTCTGTTTTTATATTTTTATTTGCATTGTGGTATTCTAATGGGGTTTTTCTTTTCTCTTCTTTTCTTTTCTGTTCTGTTCTGTTCTTTATCACACTTTTAACTTTCTGTAAGCCACCCACCAGCCAATCAATGACATATTTTTGCTTATGTATTACTCACTTGATTCTCTACTTCCTTGGCTATCACCATAGCTCAGTGGTAGAGCATCTGCTTTACATGCAGATGGTCCCAGGTTCAATCCCCGGCATCTCCAGGGAGGGCTGGGAAGTGCCCCCCACCTCAAATCCTGGAGAGCCACTGCCAGTCAGTGCAGACAATGTTGAGCTTGAGGAAGCTGACTTGATTGTCTGACTTGATATACGGCAGCTCCCTATATTCCTATCTAATTAATTCTTTTAAAGTTGGTTTTCCACCTTAACATAAAAGCACCTGTCTTTCTACAGTTGAAACATGTGTCAGGCCAAAGGCCTGAAAAACTACCCTGAGCCTTCCACTCACATCAACCCAGATCTTGTAGACCAGTGGTTCCCAAAATGGGTGGCACTACCCCTGAGGGCCAGTGGGATTACCTAGGGGGGCTACTGAGAGGCAAGGGGATGATGGGGGGCTGGAGGTGCTGAATGACATTTTAAATCTGGTAACACTGGATCAAGCTCACCAATTTTGTTGAATTAATCAAACTAAATGGCTTTAATTGGATTTTGAATAAATGTGAAATTATTCGTTACTGTTTCGAATTGTATTGTGTTATTATCTTCCTTAGTGGGTCAGGTTTTCTGTTTTTATAGGGTGGGGTAGTGGGCCATGGGGATGAGCTTATAGAACCAAGAGGGCAGTGGCCACCCAAAATTTGGGAACCACTACTTTAGACAGGGGGGAAGCGGGTGGTGCTGTGGGTTAAACCACAGAGCCTAGGACTTGCCAATCAGAAGGTCGGCGGTTCGAATCCCCGTGACGGGGTGAGCTCCCATTGCTTGGTCCCTGCTCCTGCCAACCTAGTAGTTCGAAAGCACGTCAAAGTGCAAGTAGATAAATAGGTACCACTCTGGCGGGAAGGTAAACGGAGTTTCCATGCACTGCTCTGGTTCGCCAGAAGTGGCTTAGTCATGCTGGCCACATGACCTGGAAGCTGTACGCCAGCTCCCCCGGCCAATAAAGCGAGATGAGCACCGCAACCCCAGAGTCAGCCACGACTGGACCTAATGTTCAGGGGTCCCTTTACCTTTACCTTTACCTTTACTTTAGACAAGTGAATGTTGGTTATTGTGTTCAATATAGCTGGCGAGGCCATGCATGCCAGTTCTGTTCCCGAGCATTCCACTGTTATAAAGGCAAGCATCTTTCGCCATTGCCCTCTTGCATCTCTCTCCGCGTTTCCACAATGCAATTAGAGGCATTTGGTTTTTGCAAGTGCTCCTCTGCTCCCAGCCGTGTGGACCTCCAGCCCTGGGCCAGCCTGGCTGCTCAATAAGCAAACAGATGCCCCGAGTGGCATCCTGCAGAACCCCAAACAATTGTGACGCCCAGGCCGAACCGCAACATGTCAAAAGTGAGGCTGTCGAAACACTGCCGAGGAGATTTGTGGCTGGAATCCCAGCCCACATGAGGTCATTTTCTGTTTGAGCTTAGCTCATTAGTCCAGGGGGCTTGTTGATACAGCCCAAAGTGCGGGTGACAAGTGTTGAATTAGACCCGGCCTGGCGGCCTGGCGCATACAGAGATCCATCATTGTCTCTCCCTGGGAACAGGACCATTAATTACGCCCAGGACTCAGGCCAAGATTTTTCCAGCCGGGTCTGTGTCTCTTGGAGGTCATTCCTGTTCTGCCATCATCCCATTTTTCTGACAGCAGAGTATTTAAGCAACACAAGAACAGTTTTATTTGTAACAATGATGGGAGAGGCGCAGGTCAAAGGACGTCATTAGGTAAATTCCTTTTCTTTTTCTCCAGCTGCGATTGAGTTGGCTGCCACCCAAAAGCCTCCATTGACAGCCCACCTTGGAAATCCTTTGTGCTTTGCCTCCTTTCTAAAAGGCCAAGCCGTGCAGCCTTATTATTATTATTATTATTATTATTATTATTGATACATTTATATCCTGCCTTTCTCCCAAGTTGGGATTTAAGTTGGCTTATGACATTTAATAACAATGTTATAAAATACAGAGCAATGAAAGCAAACCAGTTAAAAACAATAATTAAAATACATCAGAGTATATTTAGAACCAGCAATTAAATACAGTTTGTGGCTGATTTGTGAGCACGATAATATTGATTGAAAATGCAGTCTGCCACGATGGCAGCCCCGTGATCAGCCTTATCTGCACCTTAGTTTCCAAAGGTCTGCCTGAACAGGAAGGTCTTAGCCTGTTGGCAAAAGGAAAACAAAGAGGGAACCAGCCTGACCTCTCTTGGGAGGGAATTCCACAATACAGGAGCAGCCACAGAAAAGGCCCCGTGTCGTGTGACCACCAACCATGCCCCTGATGTTGATAGGACCAAGAGAAGATGCTCCCCCCAAGGATGTTAGAAACAGGGCTGGAAAGGGGTGTGGCCTAGGCAGTGTTTTTTTTCCTTAGAAAATGTTTAGGGCTACTCTCATTTTCCTACTCATATTGAAATACTGCCCCTCAATGAGGCCGAACTTAGATTCACATAATGTTTAGGGGTATGCGTACCCCCAGGAAAAAAAGCACTGGACCTAAGAGAGAGGGTGTGCCCAGGAAACAGTATTGAGGGCCAGGCAGAGAGGCCCCAAGGGCCATAGGTCTGAGATTCCCCACCCTGGCTGTGGAACCTGCAATATAGCCAGGAATGGCTTTTTGTGTGAGGCAGGAGGAAGTTTTCAATCCCTTGGCGTGGGCTGGCCAAAACTATGAGGCAAACGCAGATTGTGTGATATCTCTCCCACCCCCAGCTTGGACCCAGACTGAGTTTCTGTCCCGCTCAGAGCAAGAGGGAGGGTAGGATTCTTTTAACCCAGTGATTTGCATGGTAATTAATAGAGATTTTGCATTTCCCGTCAAATGCTAGAGAGCAACTGCGCCTCTTTACCCTCGGGGCCTAATGCTGTCCCACCAGAGGCTGGAGGAAGTCAGTATCAAAGGAGAAAGTGAAGGACCTTCTGCATATCAAGTCTCCGAATAACCTGATTTCCTTGAGGAGGGTTCATTTGACAGATGGGATAAAATTATGATAAATATTCCCTTGGTGGGAAAATATAATGAGGTTTGCGTAAGGGGAGGAGATAAGCGGTGTGGGATGTTTAGACAGGAAAGTAGGCAGGGCGGGGGGGGGGGGGGATGAGGGATAGAAGGGTTTACTAAATCAAAAATTCCAATTAGGACCCTAATTTATCTTAGCAGAATGTAAAATAATTGGAGATGAGGCCTACATGTCCACCCAGATCCAAAAAAACAGTTCAGGACTGACACTAGCTATGCGCTCTGTTTATTGAGCATCATTCATCCTGATCTGCTTGCACAAAGCTTTTCTGGAGGCTAGACTATGTCCAGACTTTAGTGAGCACTGACATAAGAGGAACCCACAGGATCTGGCCAAAGGGGGGCCCTCTAATCCAGTATCCTGCTCTCACAGTGGCCAACCAGATGCCCATTATGAGAAACCCACAAGCAGGACAAACCAGATTTGCACTTCCCAGAAGGTGTGCACAAAAACACAAAGACTGGTGGGAAATCATCTACAATTTAAAGTATTGTGCATGAAAATTGCTGCATTTTTTTGGTGCTGGCTTTAAAAAAAAAAATCGCAAACGGAGATGGAAATGTGATGAAAGGAAAAACTGAAATGGACTAGTTCGTCCCTCGCTGGGGATGAGTATTATTCTGTGACTTTCTCAGCTGTTCTGGGCTAGAAGGCAACTCACTTCACCAGTGCAGATCCATCTCTTTGCCTTTCCCTCTGTTTTAATTTATACTGAATACGACTCCGTAGTTCAAATAATGCTTCCTTTTTCCTTTTTTTTTTTAGTTATGTTTGTGCAGGTAATGATGATATAGTCTCATTTATGCAAGATTATCCTTTTATCACATTTCCAGACTCATTTATGAGGCTCATGTTTTTCCCTCGAGGGCATCATCAAGTGAGTTAAGTTGTACTATTTGCCTCCTGCGGTGAACTGGCAGGAACCTCCTTCATTGACTGATGAGGGCTTCTGCCTTTGCCAAATAGGGTCTGTGTGATGGATATTTTACTTGTGAATATTATAGCTAGAAATTAGCATGTTTATTGAGGAAAAATGTGTGTGTTTACATTCTGCTACCCATGGTTTTACCTTTTATGACCCAGATTGTTTAGCAGAAGATAAGCACAAATGACTTCCATTTTGATTTTCAAAGGGGGCAGGGAGAAAAGAAAAGAAATTAATGAAGTACTAGATATAGAATTTGCCTTAAGTAACGCTATAAGGCAGAAATATTCACTATCTAGCAGTAGGGTGAGGGGGCTTAATTCTTTAACTTTCATCAGAACGAAAGGATAAAACTGCCATTTGCTGAGTGGTAACTAACCACAGTGTGCTCATAGTTACTTGACAAGCTGGCTACATGCATTGTCCTGCCACTTGGTTTGGGAAATTTCACCACAATTTCTGTGGCCAGCCAAAAACTGGGGGGAAAGAGGTGGAGGGTGGAAGGTGGAGTTAGGATTTATTCTCTTGGCTTGGCAAGTTGTTGCATAGGGCCTGATGATAATGTGGCTGTAGGAATCCATAGGGCAGCTTTTGCCAACCTGGTGCCCTCCAAATGTTTTGGACTACAACTCCCATCAGCCCCACCCACTAATGATGCTGGGCATGATGGGAGTTGTAGCCCAGAACTCTGGAAAGGTGCCAGGCTGCTGAAGGCTGCTGTAGTAGAAGAAGAAGAGTTTGGATTTGATATCCTGCTTTATCACTACCCAAAGAAGTCTCAAAGCGGCTAACATTCTACTTTCCCTTCCTCCCCCACAACAAACACTCTGTGAGGTGAGTGGGGCTGAGAGACTTCAGAGAAGTGTGACTAGCCCAAGGTCACCCAGCAGCTGCATGTGGAGGAGCGGAGACGCGAACCCGGTTCCCCAGATTATGAGTCTACCGCTCTTAACCACTACACCACACTGGCTCTCAGTAGCTTGCTTCTTCATAAATACTCATCTCTGTTTACCCGTCGCTAGAACTGAAAGTAGACTGAAGATGAAGAAGCGAAGCATTAATTTTCTGAAGGTTGAGGCCCAAGAAAAAGAAAGGAAACAAGCACAGTTGCATTTGAAACATGAGGATCAGCCAAGGCAGGCACAAATTGACCAAAGCAGATCAGCTTGATACGGTGGCCCTGGTGGGTCTCAAAGTCTCAGACACACTAAGGACACAGATTCTACTGGGTTTGCCTTCCCCAGCTAGGTGCCCTCCAACTGTTTCAGACTAAAAAACCCCATCAGCCCCAGCATCATATGGCTGTGCTGGCTGTTTTTGTAGTAAAAAACATCTGGAAGGCACCAGGTTGGGGAGGGCTGACCTCGTTCTCAAGCAACACAGCTTCACGATAGCTGCCCAGCTGCCATCTTGCCTCTTTCTGTGTCTTTTTTCTTTCCTAACTTTCAGTAGCAAATTTATTCTGCGTGATCTCTGAGATAATATGAGGGTCTTCTCATTCGCACATCCAACTTGACCCCTGCTGCTGCCATCACCAGGTGATGACTCCACCAGTGCAATGTCATTAAGCGGTGAAGATCCCACGATACTCAGGAACAAAGGAAGCTGCCTTATAGTGAGTTAAATCAGTGGTCTGTCTAGCCCTGGATTATCTGCACTGTCTGGAAGTGGCTCTCCAGGATTGCAGACATAGTTCTCTCCATGGAGATACTGGGGATTGAAACTGGGACCTTCAGCATGCAAGGCAGATGCTCTACCACTGAGCTATGGCCCTTCCTCCTTGGCAAACACCCACTGAGCTCCACCACCCTTCCAATTAGAAAGAAAATGGAGACATATTGACTGTTGCTGACACCCAGTGTGACAAAAGTCCAAGTGTTGGTTTTTAGCCGCACCAGATGTCTAAAGGGCTCTTTCCTCAAACTGTGTTTGTGACTCCCACCCACCCACCGCGATGCGTGCTTTCTTTCTCTCTCTCTCTCTCTCTCTCTCTCTCTCTCTCTCTCTCTCTCTCTCTCTCCCCCTCCCTCCCTCCCTCCCTCCCTCTCCCCCACTTTGCTTACCATGCTGATTTGATGCTCTGTTATTCTCTGGGGTGACATGGAGACAAATTTGACTCCAGCGTTACAATAACAAGTCATAAAAATTATGATTGCCAATATCTCGCAGGCACTGCCTCCTGAATAGTAAGATGAAGTGAATTAACAGCTTGAAAAATTGTCGGCAAGGGGAAGAGAGCAATGTTGTAAATGTTCGGATTATTTCCTCCGTGACAGGGCCGTGGTTTGTGGGCAGGCGGCTCAGAAAGGGGAGAGGGCTCCTGCTGAGCACCCGCAAGAAACTTGGCTCCTGCTTCCATCTCTCAGCAAAAACGAATGAAGTCCAAATCTCTTTGCTGTGAGGCAAGGGGGCAGGTGGAATCTCAGGCCCAGGGGACAGATACTGGACCTTTCAGACTTCGCTACCTGGCGACTTCGCTTCCTAGGCCACAACCTTCACTGGTGCTTTTTTGCTGCTTTTGCCTGACTGAAATGCATCCTTGAACTCCCAAATGCCTCTGGTTACATGGATGGAAGATAGAGAGGGATGTGTGAGTGCCTGTAGAAATCAGTCTGCTGTACAATTTTGCATACATTGCCCCCACTTTTGCCTCTGGGCCTACCAACCACTGCCGCATGGCCTTCAGAAGTTTCCCAGAAGAGAAGGTGGCCCCCCAAGCTGAAAGAGTTTTTCCATCCCCATTCTAGAAGAATTGGAGGCATCTCCTTGGCCCATCACCACCACTGCATCCTGCTGAACATTTGTTAAGCCCTTTTAAGTGTCCGGAGTATTATTTATTTTCTGTCCACACAACAACCCCATAAGGCAAGTCAGTATAATTATCCCCATGTTGCAGGTGGGAGAATGAGGGCTGAGGGAAGAGTGGCTTGCCAAAACCAGCAAGTGATTGGGTGGGCTGCAATACCCTGCAAGGTTCTTGAGCAGATCACATGGGAGAAGGTGAAAAGAAGGACCAACCATGCATTATTATTAATAATTATTAATTAATTAATTAATTAATTAAATTTGTATACTGCCCTATACCTGTGGATCTCAGCAGGGTTCAAATGCATGATGCCAGAGATCCTTGGATGAAGGTTGTGTTATATACCAGAGTAAGCAAATATCTCAGGGTGCATTCAGACTGTGACTATTTTCAGGTGGGATTTGATCACTGACTGGCAAGTTCAGGTTGTGCAGTTAAAGTTGATTTGGTGCTCCTGCACAAAAATACCCACTCCCCTGCAAAACTGGTATTTTTTTATGATAAGGTTAGTAATGGGAAAATGCACCAGAAAGTGTGGGATAATCCTTGCTTTGTCACAACCACCATCTAACCTCCCTGCAAACAAATTAGAATGAATGCTCAATAAATATATGGTGTCAGCAAACGGCTGTGTGCAAACTTTGTACAGACGAATCAGGTCAAATGCTCAATAAACAGGTTGTCTGGGAGGGAGTTTGGCCTGGTAGTCAATTTAGGAATATCAGTGCCAGAGCAGTGCAGGTCAGAGCATAAGAGGAGCCCTTCTAGGCACAGCCAGTGGCCCATCTATCCCAATAACTTGTTCTCACAATGGCCACCCAGATTCCCCAAAGGGAAGCCCACAAGCAGGACGTGAGCATAAGAGCGCTTTCCCATTCTGTGGTTTGCAGTAACTGATATTCAGAAGCACATTGACAGTGGAGGGTGGACATAAGTATCATGATCAGCAGCCATTGATAGCCTTCAGCTCCATGAATTTGTCTTACCCTCATCCAAGATGGCGGCCATCACTGCCTCTTGCAAGAGCAAGCTAACAGTGGAAACTTGTATGTAAGCCAGCTGCTAGCTCAGTCCACAGCTCTCAAACCTTGCGCCTCTTGCTTACAGGACAAAAGCTGTGTCCCTTGTGCTGAGAGCCAAGAGACACCTCCCTCTGTTTTCACATGAATTCACCCCCAGGAATCATTCTGGGAACTATCCTGTGCTTGCAGAACATTATGTGTCAACAGAGCTGAACTTGAAAATAGGGAATACAATATAAAGGCATAAAATATTCATTCAGAAATTACAGATAACCACAAATTTATTTGACTTTCTTTTTTTTAATATGGTACAGCCAATATTAGCCATCCTTCAGTCAGGATGTCAGTGTTCACAGCAGGTCCTCTAGTCAGGTATTCGGAAAGCATGGCTTGGTATCAACTGGAGTTGCTGCCCCCCCCTTTTACTGCACTTGCTTCTGTGGGGTTGTCCCCACCCAGAGCCAGGCGAGGGACTTGCCAGCTGCTGCTGCTGCTCCTGCTGCTGCTCAACTACAATTCCCATGTGTGTATGTGCCATTTTATTATTTTGCCTCAGGCGGCAAAATGTCTTGAGCCAGCCCTGGATGGACCAGTAGTCCGACTTTAGTTCCCTATACTCCTATTTGCACTGATATTGCATACATGGAGCGGAAGGAGGGAGGCACGTGCTGCGATGCAGTTTTTGTTGCAGATGCTTTAATCTCTTCCACTGCTTCTTCCTTCCTGGAGCTGAGTCAGGTTCTGTTCAGTTGCACCTGTGCGAATTTGCAGCAACTTGCAAACTCTTCATTTCAGCAAATTACTCCGGCTAGAGCAATAGAAAAATACAGCTAACATGGGGGAAATAGAGTCTGCCTTAATTAAGTAGTTTTGCAATTAGTATTTGAGAGATGAGTTATGGACCTTTTGCCATCCTTGGAATCAAGCCACCAAGAAGATTCGCAAGAGCAAAGAAAAAAATGTTAACGTGAGTGGCTGCCTGCTTGAGTTTCTTTTGCTTACACCACTTGCTCCCAACCTGCATGGTGTCTGTGACAAAGGGCAACATAAAAAGGATGGTCTCTTGGGAACCCAAGCCTCCACTCCCAAAGAAGGAGGCTGCTCAGTGCCTCTCTGTATGATTTACTGCTCTGGCTTGGCCTCCTTCCAGTCTGCCTCTGCAGCGGGGTTGTGCTTCAGCCATCTCTTTGCATCAAGGAAGAATTGATACCTCCTGAGATGGAAGCAAAATTACCTGCTCCTGGAGGAGCCTGCCCTGCTGTCTCTCTGTATGAGCCACTGCTGTGGGCTGGCCTCCTTCTAGTCAGAACACTGACCCACAAGGGGTAAAATAGACTCCTCAAAGGGCAGATACCCTTCAACACTCTTGTCATAAAATGTTTTGCATCTAAATGTAGAATGCATTCCCTTCATTTATAAGAACGTTCTGACCAAATAATGTTTCTGGGCCTCCTTCAAAGTGCTGGATTTAACAATCTCTGTATATCTAAAAGATATCCCTGTATATCTAAAAGATAGCCTGAAATCCTCTTCAGAGGTTTCCTGCTAAGTGAAGTGAAAAGGTTTATTACTGCCCTGCCCTGCAGTGGCCCCTCAGGTTATAGACCATCCCCCACAGAGAGGCCCTCCTGGAGCCTTCTTTAGGGTCGCTTCAGCACCAAGTGAACACTTTTCTTCTACAAGTCCTTTTTAAAAAATTGCTGCTTTTAGTGTTGTGAACCACTGTTTCAAGCATATTTGCTACCTGCCCTTATTCTTCACTTTGACGGCAAACCTTTATGTTAGAATGTTGTGATTTTAATTGCATTTTATTGTTTTATGCTGTGAACTGAGCAGAGAACAATGCTATCATTATAAAACGCTCAATATAAATGAGAGAAAGGGCCTTCTTGGTGGCTGCTCCCAGACTCTAACTCCCTGGAGAAGCTAGACTGGCCCCCTTCTGACATTCAGGAAACACTGGTTTAAAGTGACCAGGGGACGCCGCCTCTCCTTCTGCACTTAGCCATGTAGAAAAGGAAGCTCTGGTATCTGTAGCTGACGTTGTGGGGCAGAAACAAACTTATAACACACCCACAAAAACACAGTAAGAACATAATTTGAACACAATGAGAACTTTGACTCGATTGCCTTTGCTCAAGAGACATTCCTGAGAGGAGGCCAGCCAGCATCTGAGTTGTGGCTTCTGTCGTTATAGCAGAGCTGGCTGGCCTTGCTTGTGGAAGCAGATCTGAGGAAGACCAAGAGCGTTTCATATGAGGATTTATTTTTTTTTTTTTTGCAAAACACGCCCAAGAGCCCTTCTTCTCAGAAAGCCTGTGTTTATTCTACACATTTCTTGAATTTCTTGGCACCGATACGCAGTGGGCATGTATTGCAAGTTTAATCTCAAGGAGTGTTTAATGGCCCTCCATTAGAAATCATCTCATGCCTCGAGATGACCAGCTTTTAAGATTACAGCTACGGAAGACCCCGTCATAATGGTGGAACGAAACTTGCTTGGGCAGTTGTGGGCCATCCATCAACTGCTGTTGTTTTGCTGCTGGTGAAAAAGCAGGGTAAGTTCTTGATGGGCTTCCTCTCTAACCTTGAGTGTTGCTGGGTAAAACTATGATCCTTGGAGGCTCATGATGACTTCCCAGGAGTTTGCATGGCAAATCTGGGTGATCGTATCAGGTGGGGAGGTGTTATGGAGTCTACACAGTTTGAAAAAAAGCTCAGCGCCTTCCTCACCTCTGGGAGATATACCACACACACACACAAACACCACCACCATTCCTTTTCAGTCATGTTTGATGCCCATCAGGACTGGTAGGGTGGAAAGGAGGGAGGCCAACAGTAGATGGCACCAGAGCCAATGGCAGACAGAGCCAACTTAGTCTAGTTTTGTCCCCAACCTCCTCTGTGCTAAGTTTATACAGTGGTAGCAATGAGTCTAAGGGGGAGGAAGCTGAAGGCCCCTGCCACCACCCTCTGGACAGGCAGGCAGATGATGGCTGGATGAGGGCAGGCTGTGAGTAATATGGCAGTGACCCATTCATTCAAATGGAGCATCCTCCATTGTTCCTTTTTTGCTTTCTTCTGCATCCTGCTAGTGTTGCAATGGTCAGTTATACATGACATCTGCCTCCTGTAAATCTTCTTAAATGGGGAAGGCTTGTGGAGTGCCTGTTTGCATGCAGAAGGTCCCAGGTTCAATCCCCAGCAAATAGGGCTGGGGAAAACCCCTGCTGGAAACCCTGTAGAGTTGCTGCAAGTCAGTGTAGACAGTACTTACCTGCATGGACCAATGGTGCAACTCAGTATAAGGTAGCTCAGTATAAGGTAGCTCTCAGTAGCTGCATGGGATCTCGGCTGCTCCTGACAACTTCTGCAGCTTCCTAGTGTCATCTGTCAAATTTCCACCAGGGTAAGATAGATATAACCATTGACTGCTTGGATGAGCAGATTTCAGACTCTACACAATCTTCTTTGTTTAAATAAGAACCTTAGGTCAGGAATGGGCAAGCTGTGGCCCTCCAGATACTGCTGAACTACAGCTCCCATCATCCTCAGCCACCATGCCCAGTGGTCAAAGCTGATGGGAGTTGTAGTTCAGGAACATCTGGAAGGCCACCCAGTCTAGGTCCAAGTGTGAAACAGTGACACCCACAGGCAGACCTAAGCTTAGAATCAAAGAACAATGTGTCCCTGATCACACACAGTTCATCCACACAACAATCCACACCTGGTCCCCCACTGCCATAAGTTTTCTTTACTTCAGCAGTGGGGGAACCTTTTAGTTGTTGCCCTCCAGTATCAGGGTGTCTAAGCTGTATTGTTCTGAGCACAGAAGTTCCATTTTTATCTGCCATGGCTAGACCTACCCTCCACGAATGTGTCTCTAATCCTTTCTTTTCTGTATGATGGGTGTTCCTTTGCTGTGCAAATGGTCGCCACTTGCAAATACAGTGATGATTAATCTTATTATTTATTAAATTTGTATACCACCCTATACCTGCAGGTTTCAGGGCAGTTTACAGGATAAAATCAGAAGATAAAACCACAAAATACATAATCAAAATAAAAACAAAACCAACCCAATAACCCCCTCCCCCAAACACATTTTAAAAGGGCATTAGATGTCAATCAGCCAAAGGCCTGCTTAAAGAGGAATGTTTTTGCCTGGTGCCTAAAGGTGTATAATGAAGGCGCCAGGCGAGCACTGGCAGAGGAAGAGGAGTGCGGGAGAGCACACTGCCCCCAGCAGCGTGATCCCCAGGGTGCCATGGTGGCTGCCCCTGCCCTGCCCATGCTGGGCGCCCCACCCCCGGGATGCACGCCAGCCCTGCCCCCGCCTGCTCTCCACCCCCGGTGTCGGAGCATGAAGCTCCACCTCTGCAGGTGAGCTTCCCTGGAGAGCATTCTACAAATGGAGAGCCACTGCGGAGAAGACCCGTTCTTGTGCTGCCACCTTCCGGACCTCATGTGAAGCAGGCACACAAAGAAGGGCGTCAGAAGATGATCTCAGGGTCCAGGTAGGTTCATATGGAAGGAGGTGGTCCTTGAGGAGGTGATGGTCATGGATAGTGATGGCCCTTCTGTCATTATTGGCCATATCTGGCCAAGGCTACAAAAAATACAATGTGTCTGGCAAGACCATTTTTGGATCAGATGTGTTGATGCAGGCAGTGATCTTTTGATTAGCCACAGACTCACCTTCTTCTGTTAAAAATGGAACACTGATATTCGTGTGATTTCTACTCAGCCTGCCAGGTTCCCCGTCAAGGACGCACCTCCCAAATGCCTTGTCTCTGTTCTCGCCAATATCCAGGGATTGAAATGGCAGCATTCTTCAGTGTCTTCCTTGGGTTAGGCTGGATTTTGTTCCAACCTTATCGTTACTTAAACGAAGGCTGAGTGTTTGTGCGCGTTGTTAGCAATGGGTGATAGATGCCTTTGGGGAACCACGCATTCAATAACAACACTCCCCCTCCTTTCCTCCCAAAAAAAATTGGGCAAAAAGGAGGGTTGTTGTTGTTTTTTTAATGGGAGAGAGCATAACTGTTTGCAATTTGGCTATTCATTGTGTCTTTGGCATTTTATGTACTGCATTAGCCAAGGCAATTTCATGCATATGGATATAATGCATTAAGTAGAGGCATTTAAATATAGTGAAACTAATTTTATGATGATTAGTTGAAGGAAATCATTGCACTCGTATCATCTATATAGGAGCCAATTTGCATGAAAATGCCCAAAGTTGCTATGCCAACATTTTCGGCGCAGTCGGTCGGGGTCGTCTTCGTGTCAGGACTTTGTATTAAAAATCGGTCTCCAGTGCCAGTGTCTTTTAATTCATTGCAGGCTGTAGGCCATTTGCTCACAAAACGCTTGCAGTAAAACAAATGAATAGCTAAGATACTCATTTGCATGATTCCCATTTGAAAACCATTCCCCTGAAATTAAAGGAAGCCTGCGACTTTCGGTGGGGAAGATGGATGGGCAGACCAACCGTGCAATTAATATTTCTTTCGGCGTTCTCTTTTAAAGCCCTCCAAAGACTAGGAGCAACACATGCTGCCTCCCAGACAAATTGGGTCCCGTAACACTTCTAACGCGCTCCGTGGCAGCAGCAGCTTGCTCCAACACTCTTCCCCTTTATTGTCTCACTTACATTATGCAGTAATTAAAACTATTTACCATTCCTACTTATCTGCCATCTGCTGCTATTGAAGCTTCCCTTTCTCTATAAAGCCATCTTCAAAAGCAACAAGGAAAAGAGCAGATTCGGAAACAATTGAGACAGGAGGGGGACCGAGCGGGGGAGGGAGAAAAGAGGCTGCCCGGATCCTGGCGGCTTTTCAAAATAGGGAGCAGGAGGAGGGGGCTGGCTGCAGTGGCGCAAGCTGAGGCCTCATTCGACGCAGACCTGCTGGAGGAGGAGCTCCCACTGCAGCCCAGCTTATAAAGGGTCCACAAGGAGATGTTTCAAGCTTCTAATGAGCTCCTTTGCATCCAGCAGAGGTTTGGAAATTCAAGCCCAGGAGCCAAATGCAGCCTCTTTCCCTGACCCTCCTCTCACAAGGCCACACTCCTGGCCAGAAATTGGCTTCTCTGGGTGGAGGATGGAGAGGGGCATTGCAAGGCCATGTCAGAACTAACCTGCTGGACAAAGGCAACGTTTGCATTGGTTGCTCTGCCCACTTTTGCCCCTGGTCCTGCCAATCACTGGCAGGTGGCCCCCAGAAAGTTGTTCGGAAGGTCATGTGGCCCTCAAGCCACACAAGGGTCCTTGCCGTATAGTGTGCTTGCTTTGTGTAGAATCATGGCAACAAGCTTGGTTCTGTAGCCCTTGGCAAAACGCTTTCTGAAACAGAATTTAACCATTGGATGAAGGGCAGTATAGATTTTTTTGAGATCTATATATCTATCTATCTATCTATCTATCTATCTATCTATCTATCTTAGCTAGCTGGCTAGCTAGCTATCTCAGGGCCACCCCCTGGTTTTAAGTAAAAAGGCAGGCAGCTGGTAGCTGGCTGAGGGCAGGCTGTGGAGAGTGAAACAGTGCCCCATCTACCCAAATGGAGCGATGCCCACTGCTGCTTTGCCCAATCGCTCCTGTTTCAGATAGTCCTGGGGAGGAGCAAGAGCTATGCATAGAATCATAGAATTGTAGAGTTGGAAGGGACCCAAAGAATCAGGGAAGTTTTTAATGTGTGACATTTTGATGTATTTTTAATCTTTGTTGGAAGCCGCCCAGAGTGGCTGGGGAAACCCAGCCAGATGGGTGGGGTACAAATAATTTCTTCTTCTTCTTCTTCTTCTTCTTCTTCTTCTTCTTCTTCTTCTTCTTCTTCTTCTTCTTCTTCTTCTTCTTCTTCCTCCTCCTCCTCCTCCTCCTCCTCCTCCTCTTCTTCTTCTTCTTCTTCTTCTTCTTCTTCTTCTCCTCCTCCTCCTCCTCCTCCTCCTCCTCCAACCCCCTGCAGTGCAGGAAGCACAACTTAAGAAGCCCTAAGAGATGGCCACCCAACTGCTCTTTAAAAACCTCCAGTGAAGGAGAGCATGCAAGCCCTGGCTCCAAGTCCATGGGAGGTCTTGCTGCCCATATATTTTATATGCTTCTTCACCACGCCCAAGAAGTCTAGAAACCTGTTGGTTCAGTTGTTGATTCACAAAACATATTTAAAAATTATATCAAGCAGGGTCTGAGAGTCTCAGGATACTGACTTCCGTGGCTGATACCAAGCTGAACCAGCATGGAGAATATTGAGCAACTTTGATTTTTATTATTTCTTTTCTTTCTGCAGTGGAGAGCAGCACCTATATATTGGTTGTTGCTCAGGTGTGTATACATTGTTATGAGACGTTCTGAATTCTAGGAGGGAGAGTTGAAACCTAGCCAGCGGGTTCCACCCAACTACATCCATTGGCAGGTTTTATTATTATTATTATCATTAAAAAAATATACACTGCTTGATTTCTTCTTTAAAACAAAAACCTCAAAAAAGTTTACAAAAAAGAGTAAAGCAGTTAAATTTTCAGTAAAAGGTGTTTAAAACAACCATTTAAAACATTCAAAAAAATAATTAAAATCAGCAATGAGCTAAAAACCATGTCAACATTCTCCATACCTGGATAGGTTTGCCTAAACAAAAATGTTTTTAGCAGGGGCCAAAAAAAGTACAGTGAAGGCACCTGCCTTATGTCATGGGGCATGGAGTTCCAAAGTGTAGGTGCTGTCACATTAAAATATCGAGTTCTTACAAGTGCAGAACAAATATTACATGGCACCTATAACAGTGCCAGTTCCTTTTGTGGGGGGCTTTGTGTTTTACTTTTTGTGGCGGGGGTGAGGAAGTGACTATTAAATATACAGTGGTACCTCGGGTTAAGAACTTAATTTTTTCTGGAGGTCCGTTCTTAACCTGAAACTGTTCTTAACCTGAAGCACCACTTTAGCTAATGGGGCCTCCTGCTGCCGCTGTGCTGCCACCATGCGATTTCTGTTCTCATCCTGAAGCAAAGTTCTTAACCCAAGGTACTATTTCTGGGTTAGCGGAGTCTGTAACCTGAATCGTATGTAACCTGAAGCATATGTGTCAGAGCTGCCCCAGGGTCCCAGCTCACAGAGGACCAACGCCAGGTCGTCGTTATATACAAAAGTCTTTATTGAAGTTCAGTTTCCATTTCAAAGCCGTAGCGCGCAGCTCTACGTCTTAAACCCTAGACCGCCGAAGTTCCGTCTGAATCTCCTCCCCCCTGACACCAGTTTAAGATTCTAGCCCTGCTCCACCTCTTCCTCTGCTCTCTCCTCCTCTGGGTCCTCCTGTCCGCTGAGGCATTCCCCTTTCTGGACTCTTCTGACGCTGAGTCGCCTGACTCCTCCCCCTGCCTCCGGCGGGCTTTAGGACCTGATTCCCAATCCTCGTTCTCTGCTGTCCCGCGTGCCTGTACATTTGAACTTGGCTCTCGCGCCAACCCAGTGACCTTCCTCCTGACCGTTACACTGCTTCTATCACTGCTTCCCTCTTCCGGGATGCTGGCTGGACCTGACCTCCCCTCCGTTGCCTGACTCTCCGATGGAGGCGTGGTCAGCCCTGACTCATCTTCTCTCCCTGCTGGGGGATACGCTGGCCCCGATACCTGAGACTCTTCCCCCCCACTATGCTCTGGTGGGGAAGCTGGTCCTGATCTCCAACTGCTGCTCTGGGAGTCCCCGCTGGCCCCTTGCTTCTGGAGTGTCCCCCTTGGGACCCCCCTTGCCCTGGCCACCGGCGCCCCCTTCTGTGAATCTTCCGATTCGCTGGAGAGGCTCATGGAATCTCTCGGGCCACTGTCATCTTCTCCTACGCTGCCCTCAGATTCTTCCCCTTCGCTCTCCATTTCCTCCCTTCCCTGTGCTTCTGCTCCTGAGCCCCTGACAATATGTAACCCGAGGTTCCACTGTAATAGGATAAATAACATAAATATAGTAAACTGATGGCCAGCAAACCTCTGAACAGGAGGCCTCTTTTCCCTCCGTGCTAAGTAGCCTTGCAATTCAAGGCCTAGGTGTAACACTCGAGCTTCAGTTTAGATTGGAATCAGACTGGGAGATACACATGCAATTTGCAAGAGTCAGGTGGCACCAGTTTCTCACCCCCCACTCCTCAAAATCTGTTGAGGGGAGTGGTGAACTAAGGGACATCTGTGACTGTGTGACATTGCGTACCTCTTGCCTATGCTCAGCCTGAATGTTTGTAAATAAACAGGGATCTTGCAAAAATGCCCATAAATCTCCAGGAACCTCAGAAGACCCTGCTGGATCAGGCCCATGGCCCATCTCATCCACCATCCTGTTCTCACAGGGGCCAACCCTGGATGTTTTGCCATCTGCGGTACTTGAGGGTCGTTTCCAAAAGATCCTGTCTGAGAAACGTCTTTGCTCTTGTGGAGATGGTAGGACCGAAACAGCGGCACACGTCCTCCTGTCTTGTACTCTCTACAAAGACCTGAGGAACGAGATCATCACCCCACTCGTACTAACCATCCCAGGGCGCTCAACCACTGCCACAATGTCCTTTCTTCTATCAGATCAAAATGAGCAGATAACAGCAAAGGTTGCTAGCTTCATAGCAGGGGCAGTCAGAATAAGGGCCACTGACTGATGACAGGGGCCAACCAGATGCCTTTAGGAACGGAGCAAGCAGATCCCGAGCACAAGAGCACCGGCCCCTCTTGCATTTTCCAGAAACTGGTATTCAGAAGCACTGCTACCTCTGGCAGTGAAGGCACAGCATAGTCATCATGGCTACAAGCCATGGGTAGCCTTCTCCTCCATGAATTTGCCCAATCCTCTTTCAAATCCATCCAAGTTGCTGGCCATCACTGGCCTCCTGTGGGAGCAAATTCCATTAGTTTCACTCTGTGCTGAGTGAAGAAGTCCTTTCTTCTAGCTGACCTGAATCTCCCATCATTCAGCTTCCTTGGATGCTCAAAAGTTATAGTGTTATGAAAGAGGGAGAGAAACGGGGTGAAGATATGTTTCAGTCCACGCTAGGCCAAGGGTTGGGTTCCCTTAGGAAGCTTCTGTTGAACCCAAAATTGCAGCTTTGTGAGGTGACATGATATAATATATCCTGAAAGTTTCCTGGAAAAAAACATCCCATTATTTTATTGAGAGAGAATGGGGGCCATTTTGGTTGCTGTGATCTCGCACGATTCTTCAATTTGATTCCGTCCTGAAAAAGCATTTTTTTCAGAGTGGTGAGTTCACATGGTGCCCAAAATGCATGTTTTTAGGTGTTGTGCCTGATTAAAAAGTGCTTTCTGGAGGCTGGAAACTGCATTGTGAAATTGCGTAAGGTCATGGAAGCTAAAATGGCCGTTGTGCTCTCGCAATAAGAACAGGAAGATGGTGTCCCAGATTTTGGCTTCAAAGTGTTGGAGGACATGTGTATAAGTGTTTGAAATTATCCCTGGCACAGAGAAGGTGGATGGAGACAAGTTTTTTCTTTCTCTCTCCTAATTCTAGAACTCCATTAAGCTGAATGGTGGAAGACTCAGGGCAGAGAAAAGAAACTCGCTTCCACAGGAAACAGAGAGTGCCACCAATTTGGCTTTAAAGGACAAATTCATGGAGGAGAAGGTGATCCATGATCAGGAGGCAGTAATGCTTCTGACTATAGTGCCAGTTGCTGGAAAACATGTGAGGAGAAAGCCACTTCCGAGCTAGAGAGGAGGTGGAGTTGTGGGCTTCACGCCCCTCCCCATGCACGCGGGGGGCTGGCTCACAGCCTCCGCGTTACTGGGGGAATCCTCGGACGCGTCACCCCCCCAGCCAGCCTATCGGCTGGTACGGGGGGCGTGGCCTGCCCTATTTAGGACCGGTGCGGCCAAGGACTCCCCCTCTTTCCGTGCTACATTCCCCCGAGCAGTGACCCCGGGGGGAGCTCCTAGTTTATGTGCATCAGCAGGACTCCCCCTACTTCCTGAACATTAGGAAGAACTTCCTGACAGTAAGAGCTGTTCGACAGTGGAATTTGCTGCCAAGGAGTGTGGTGGAGTCTCCTTCTTTGGAGGTCTTTAAGCAGAGGCTTGACAACCATGTGTCAGGAGTGCTCTGATGGTGTTTCCTGCTTGGCAGGGGGTTGGACTCGATGGCCCTTGTGGTCTCTTCCAACTCTATGATTCTATGATTCTATGGTGTTTAACCGTTGCCGGTCTTCAAGCAAGCAGGCTAAAGCCGGTTAGTTGTGAGGACCAATGCCTAAGCCAATACCACTCAATTCCTGTAATCAATAAAGTTGTGGCCTAATTTGACCCATTAACCCAAAATCTTGTGTCTCGTGTCTATTTCCAAGGTGGGAGGCGGGAACTCGCCACGCAAACTGCTCTTGTGCATTGCTCCTGTTTGTGGGTTTCCCACAAGGATCTGGTTGGCCACTGTGAGAACAGGATGCTGGCCTAGATGGGCCATTGGCCTGATCCAGAAGGCTCATCTTATGTTCTTATGTCTGTTTTCCAGGCGACATGGAAATGTTGGCCAATATTTTGAGAGACATTAAGCACCCTTTCGCTAACTGACTTTGTATCTGCTGTGAGGGGAGTGGGGTTGGAATTCTTAATACAAAGATCCCATTTAAAGTAAGCGGTGAGAATTATATGTAAAAAGAAATATTTTAGGTAGGAATCGAGTAGCAAATGATTTTTGGTCTCTGCGGGGAGAAATGAGCCATAACAAGTGCTCAATTCTATATGCATGTAATATTACCCTATGGTTCAAAAAGCTTTTAAATCACATAAATGCAGTTATGGGCCATTGTACAAAATAAACATTCCACTTGCGCTCTGGACTGTTTTTTAGTTCTTTGATCGAAAGTGATGCTTGTGGATTTTATTGCTCCGTAAATTAAAGCTGCTTTTTTGATTTGATTGAACTAAATTAAGCCTTCTGCTGCATTGGAAAATGACAATTACAAGGATATTTTTTGGCTGTGCTGCAGATAAGCAAATGGATTGGTCCCCTTTTAACAATGCTGCTAGAGCTGCGTCGAGGATTTCAATACCTATTTTAATTAAAACAAAGGCCTACGTAGCAGTAATGTATTCCTTTAAAGAGAGAAAACGCATGTCTTTTAAATCCGCTTTAATATGTCTTAAGGACTGCGTGATGGATATTCAAAGAGCTGGATTCTGACAAGGTATTTGGCGATTTCTGGATGCCTTCTGAATCTCCTTATTGCACATCTGACAGTCGTTCCATGCAGCCTCAGTCGCATTTTTAAATAATAATTCGCAGACAGAAATGGGAGTGATCATTCAGACTCCCTTAAAGGCACTAGAAGCCTTTACTGTTTCCTCCAATCAAGTCTGAGAAACCTCAGTTGGTCATTGCAGGGCACAGCCCCCTCCGCTTGGTGGTTTTTTAATAGCAAGGACTGGTACAGTTTCTCCTATCACAAGAGAAGGGGCATCACCCACCTCTTCCCTTTGGTACAACTATTATCAAATGTAGCTTTGCTGTCCAATATTGAATTGGACACTACTTCATGAACCTCTTTGGAAGATGCTGCTGTTGTTGTTCTTGTAAAAAAAAAGAATAAAGGGCATGACCTTTGCCAGTGTTAAGCTTTTAAAAATCCCATTTATTTTGGACATAAAAGTGCTCAAGGACAGCCCCAGACAAAAGCTTAATATTGTTATGAGTTTGGTGGGGAGGCTGTACGCAGGAGCCTTCTAAACCCTGGAGCGAGTGTTAAAATATAAGCTAGGCTAGCTTCCTATGTTGAGGTGATCACCTGGGTGATGGGCCATTAGGAGGATGAAGGAAAGGGTACTCTGTGTGAGACGACAGCTCAGAGATAGTTAGAAGGACAAAACCTGAGTTTACAGTTAGGATTTGGAAATGATGTAACCTACAGGAAAAAGCAGCAAGCTTGAGAGAGATTCAGAGAGCCTCTAGCTGTGGCCCCCAGAAGGTTGGAATGTGGCCCTTGGGCTGATTAAGGTCCCCTGCAGCTGGCCTTGATCATCATACCCAGTGGCTTCCTTACTTACCCTCCCCTTCCTAACCTGAGGATGCTTCACCCAACTAGGATTGTGTGTGTTCAGGCTTCAGAGGCCTCTTCTGGTATAGAATCGGGGGTGGGGGTGGGGGTGTGCTGGGGGTGTTTTTTTTGGGGGGGTACAACATTGGCAAGCAGGATGGGCTAAAATTAATTTTTTTCTACTTCCCATCCAAGGCCTCAAACGACCATTATCATATGGAACCCAAAAACAAAAATGTGTATTATGTTATATTAGTATTAGTAATTATAGTATTATCATGATTACTATTACTATGGCCCTGGGTCTTGAGTGAGTGAGAGGCCCCTCCTCTCAAAAACTGTGTCAGCTTTTAGAAGTTACATTTAGCCCTCTTGGATTCTGGCCAGAGGTAAAACAAATGTCTGAGAAGGCAGGCACAGGAGGTCATATATTAGGCAGAGTGAAGAAGCCATCTCAGATAAAGGGCTCTTCAACCCCTTTCCACTCTCAATAGGAACAGTAAAAGAGGCTCGGGCACAGTCACTCGAGCCCGGACACTTTGGCTGCTCACTAATCCTTGGCTGCCCACTCCTTACCATTGCCTTGTATTCTGGCACATGCACAGGAATGAGCAGCCAAGCAAAGAATAAGGGCAAATGGCTCCACCAGTACCAGGGGTATATTTAAAGAGCCCCTTTCCTGTGTCCCAGCTTAGGAATCTTTTATTATTATTTATTTATTTATAAAAATTGCTTATGTACTGCTGTGTCATTTTATATATATATATATATATAGCGCAAAGCAGTTTACAGCAATAAAAACATAAAACCACACAATAAAAACTATTAAAAGTTAAAAATGGAGAGGAGCTGATGTGGGGGTGGGGGTGGGAAAGGAGGCGGCACCCCACCAAAGGTGGCACGACAACAGCAGCAGCTGCTCCAGAGGTAGTGGTCGGTACCCACCCACCCCCACCTTGACCAGCTCCCCCAACTCACTGCCATGTCTGGGGTGCAATGTATGAAAGCAGCCAATGTGAGGCACATCAAGGGCATCACTCAGAGGGGGGCCTCCATCGGGCCCCGACACCCCAAGAGGAAAAAGCCGCCGTTGGCCCCTGGCTCCTGGCCCTCTTCATCTTCAAGGTCTGCAGATCAGCCATCTTCCAGATTATCAAGAGCATTCGACTTGGAGGTTAATGGGAAGAAGATGGGATGCTTTTCCAACCGCCGCCACCAATCCTCCTCTCAGGGAACTGTGGGACCTTTTCTGGACCTCCCAATTTACAGCCATGACAGTCTTCCTCTGCCTGCTGCCAAGAACCAGTTCTCTCCCTCCCTGCCTCCTCTTGTGAGACCCCCCTAACCGATTTCCTCCCCGCTCTCTCTCATTTGAGCTGTTGGCCATTTCTGAGGGATGCTGGACTGAATTGTCTTTTCTCGCCTCGTGGAAGCGTGGGGCTTTTTCCTTTGGAACTGAAACGATGCATTGCAACAAGGAGGAAGGTCTACAGCCGATTTGCAGTGTTTGGGGTTGGGGGACGGGGTGCAGAGTTGGGGAGGCTTGTTCCGGATCCCACATTCCTCTCAACCTGTTATCAACCTGCAGTGCATTCTTCCTCACCATTCCGGTCGAGCCGCTCAATAAATAAATAAAATCACCTTTGCCACACACACACAAAAAAAGTTTTAAATGGACATTAATTAACCATTGTGGAAGGATGCATTCTTAAATAGCCCACACAGGCCTGGTAGACTAAAGAAAAAGTTTTCAGCAAGTGTTTAAAGTTGAAACAGAAGGTGGACGTGTTCAATCTCTTGTGGCAGAATGTTCCACAAGATTGGGTCGATGACACTAAAGGCTCAGTTTCTTGTTGTCAGATGAACTTCACCAACTCAGGGAAGAAATACATAAGAGTAACTCCCTGGCCTGATGGTAGTTGTAGTCCAAAACACTCAAAGGGCACTACATTGTAGAAGACTGTGTTAGGTTAGGGACTTGAGTGGTTCAATCCCCTCCCTTCTCCTGCTTCCGAATTTCCTTTATTCCTACTCCCCACCCTCAACTGAAACCTTAGCATTCTCTGTGTCTCAACTACTCTTTCCCATAGAATTTTCAGATTTACAGACTCCACCCGATTTCTGGTCCCTGCTTAATTTATCAGCGCAGAAGGGGAAACTGCCCACAGAAAACAGGAGGTTAATGAAAGATGTTAACACAGCTCTGAGCGGACAGAAGATTATCCCCCCCCCCCCGTGCTACACACAAGCAGGACATCGCAGCAGAGCCAGGAGCCCCATGAACCTGGGAGCTCCATCTCCAGACAATGAGGTGAGTCACTCCAGCACCTCTTGTCTCTGGAACTTTGGAAAGTAATGGGAAAGGCACTGAATAGTGAGGGGTGAATGAATTACTAAGGGGAAGATGTGCAAGCAAATTAGGATCGATGCTTATTATCATGCAGCCATCCTGCTCAGTGAAGACAGGATATGAGCAGACCTCTGTATAAACTTTGTGCAAGTAAATCAGGATGAATGCTCAATAAACAGGTCACCTAGAGTGTCCTTATGTCTTGCAATCTCACAGGTCTAGTTAGCCTATTTGAAAATTGATTCTTTTAATGTATAAACTTACGGAAATTCTGCATACCTAGGGAATCTCCTGAACCTGTAAAAGCCATTAATTCTGGGTAGCTCCATCTCCCTCCAAACTGATTCCAAACGCCCTCCCAAACTACAGTTCCCAGGATGCTCTGGGGCAAGGCGCGACTGCTAATGTGGTATGAAACTGGCAGGCGTTTGCAGTGCAGGGAGAGCAAAGGTGGCCTGCCTCCCTGCCATCTCTGTAACTGAGAGACCATGTTGGGAACAGATAAGGGACAATGGGGTTGCTACCTTTGCTCATGACTAATGCAGGAGCCTTCCCCAACCTGGTGCCCTCTCCAGCTGCTTCAAACTACAGCACCCATCGTCCTCAACCAACACATCCAGCTCAGGTGCTGAGCTGGGACTGTGGGTCAGCACTTTCCTGCTGCTGAGCGAAGAAACTTGAGGAGCGAAGGAACCCAATCAAAACTCATTAAATTATTTCCAAAGATCATTTCCAGATATGCAGCTCCTTTACATCTCAGAGGTGGCAGGGAGGCCCTCAGGGCTTGTTATTAAATTAGAGCTATCAGATTCGCAGTAGGGTGTGGGGGGACATTGCTTGGGGGTGCCGTCTTCAATCTGCACACCCTCTCCAAGGGCTCCGGAAGGAAGGAGCACCACGGCTCACATGGAAGTTTTTCTGCTTGTTTGATTTATTTTGCACCTCTCTATTAAATAACTAATTATTTAACATCTTTTAAAGCAGGCAGGACACAAATGGCTGCTTTTAATAATATAGAAGCCCATTAGCTTCATTTACTGTTAATGTTAAAATAAACATGAGGCAATTTAGATATACTATTCCAATTTCACGGAAACTTTGATGTTTTTCTTCTTCCAGTCACATAATTAAAGGAAAAAACTACTAATGATATTAAGTTTGTACAGTGTTAATGACAGAAGGAAGCCACGGTCGAAATTGCAGCCATTAATATGGAAAAATAAAATATTTAACATGGGAGATGGATGAAAGCAATTTTAATAAACTAAAATGAGGAAAATTAATTTTGGAAACTTTCGTTGTTTGTAACGTACTCCCATTCGGTGACAAATCTTGTGTGTTTTTCCGCTCTAGGTTATTTATTGATGACCAGGAGATGCATCTTTAATGTTCTGTATTTATATTAAAGTCCAACCCATTTTCCATTTCATACTGGGTTTGGTGTGGGCCAAAACCTTTCCCGAGCACAAATTCATGTGTGGCTTCTGACATAACAAAGTTGCCCTGTCAGATTCTGATGGTTGATATTCCTTTGATGACATCTCCATGTGCCCAGTTATTTACCATGAATGACGGGGAACTTGTAAACTTTACAAACTTAGATCTGGTGTGATCAGAAACTCAGCATCACCATGTGAGCAGCTAGTCAAAAGGAATATCTGTGATCTGAAATGATAAGGTGAAGCAAATATTACAAAGATCAGCTGAGAGGGGCTCTCCAGTAAGGAACTGACCATGGCTGGACTGGAGTCCTGGAGAGATTGCCTTGCATGGCAAGTCCCCTCCCCCCAAGTGAAATGAAGACACTGGACACATGATTTAAGGTTAATGGGCGTAAAAGGCCACAACTTTATTGATTACAGGAATTGGAAGGTATTGGCCTTAGGCATTGGCCCCTATCGACTACCGGGCATGGGGACCGGGAAGGGTTATCCACCAGCCGTGGGAGTCCTGTTGAAATATGCCAACTAGGATCCCACGGATGTCACCGCTCGGGGGCATGCCGGAGGCCCTCACCTCCCTAGGTTTCGGACAGGGCAACACCCCCCGGAGTCCTCTACCAGACTACCCTTTTCCTTGGGGGAAGGTGATGGCGCTTCCTTCCCCCCTTCATTTGCATAACAATTACCCCTGCCAATGCCTAACCGCCAATCGAGCAAAGCTCACTGCCAATACCTTCAAACCTGTAACCAACTCCTAATATTGGCGGGCAGGGTCGCAGGCACACCCGGGGATTCCCTCGTTCTTGCTGGGGCAAAAGGCCAGCCCCCACGTGTGTGGGAGGGGGTGGCCCGCAACCCCACCTCCTCCCAAGCTCGGAAGTGGCTTTGCCAAAATGAGTACAGTGCCACTAGAGCATGATTTCTGTTCTCATTCTGAAGCAAAGTTCTTAACCCGAGGTACTATTTCTGGGTTAGTGGAGTCTGTAACCTGAAGCGTCTGTAACCTGAGGTACCTCTGTACTAGCAAAACCAAGGGAGGTGGAGCAAGCTGAAGATGGGGAGCTAGATGTCCGGTTTCTGTCAAAGGCGGGATGCCTCTGAATGCCAGTTGCTGGGATCAAGAAGTGTGGAGAGCTGCTATTCCATTCCCAAGAATATAAGAAGAACCTACTGGATCAGGCAAATGTCCAATCTAGTCTGGCATCCTATTCTCACAGTGGCTGACCAGAAGCTTTTGGGAAGAATGCAAGCAGGACCTGAGCACAACAGCACTCTCCTCTCATCCTGGTATTCAGACACATTCCTGCCTCTAAAAGTGGAGCCACAGCAAAGTCTTATTCTCCATGAATTTGTCTAATCCCCTTTTCAAGCCATCCAAGTTGTTGGCCATCACTACCTCCCATGGGAGCAAATTCCAGAATTCAGCAACATGTGAAAAAGTTATTTCTTTTGTCTGTCCTGAATCTTCCAGCATTCAGGTTTGTTGGAAGCCCTGGCAGAAGAAAAACTTATCTATCTACTTCCTTCACACCTTGCATAAATTTATACACAGCTTGTTCACTTTTTCTCTAAATTAAAAAAGTGTCAAATGCTGCAACCTTTCTTCATAGGAGGGGTCACTGCATCCCCTTGATCATTTTTGTTGCCATTTTCTGAAACTCTACAATATCTTTTTTTTAGGTGAGGCTCCAAACCAGAACACACAAGTGAAATTCCACCATAAATTTGCATAATGACATTATGATATTGGCCGTTTTAATGTCAATTTATGTCCTGTGATCTCTAGTGTAGAATTCACTGGGTCAGCATCTTCATCGAGCTATCTGCTACGACTCCAAGGTCTTGTTCCTGGTTGGTTAGTCACTGCCAGCTGAGACCTCATGAGTATATATGCGAAATTAAGATTATTTTTGCCCTGACGTGCATCACTTTATACTTGTTTACACTGAATTGCATTTATCAATGTACCACCTTTCACTCAGTTTGGAGATGCCTTTCTGGAGCTCTTAGCAATCCCTTTATTGTTTTAACCACTCTGAACAACAGAGCATTGCCAGCATACTTGGCCACCTGGCTGCTTGCCTCTAACTCTAGACTGTTTATGAACATGTTAAAAAGTACAAGTCCCAATGCTGACCCTTGAGGGATTCCACTTTCTACATCCTTTCATTGGGGGAACTGTCCATTTAGTCCTACTCTCTGTTTTCTGTTTCATAATGAGTTCCTGGTCCTGGCTTCTCCTCTTATCCCATGACTGCTATGCTTGCTCACGAGTCCTTGGTGATGTTCCACGTCAAAAGCTTTTCAAAAGTCCAAGTGCATAATGTAAACTACTGTACATCTCTTCTATCTACAGGCTTGCTGTCACTCTTAAAGATCTCTAACTTGAAAGCACGTCAAAGTGTGAGTAGATAAATAGGTACCGCTCCGGCTGGAAGGTAAACGGCGTTTCCATGAGCTGCACTGGTTTGCCAGAAGCGGCTTAGTCATGCTGGCCACGTGACCCGGAAGCTGTACGCCAGCTCCCTTGGCCAATAAAGCGAGATCAGCGCCGCAACCCCAGAGTTGTCTGCGACTGGACCTACAGTCAGGGGTCCCTTTACCTTTACAAAGGTAAAATTTACATGCATTACTCTGCTGATGTTCTCCTCTGGTCCCGCCCACCAATGTCATGTGACTGCCAGAAGGCTGCCCAAAGGTGAATGTTCTTCTTGGGCTGAGAATGGTTCCCCTACTTAGAACTAGTTCTCTCTATCTCCCTCTCCCTCTCCCTCCCTCTCCCTCTCCCTCTCCCTCTCCCTCCCTTTTTAACTCCTCACCTCTGATCTGGGTTGGGGCTGCATTGGAAATGGAATGTGGTTTCTTCTTCTACCCCTTTCTTTATTTCTACCCAAAATGGCTTCACCACCCTGGCCTCCAGCAACCATTTGCCCCGGAATGGGCTAGAGGACGGAGGAAGTGTGTCAAGGTCAAATGGCCGCCCTTTCCAAGCAGCGTGCAGGCATAGGTGTGCCTGTGTGCCGAGGGTGTGCTGTGCCACAGAGTCCAACAGACAGAAAGAAACCCCACAAGTGTGCATTTTTTTTTGCCTGGGATAATCTGCCCTCCAAGGCATTTTTGAAACATTACTAGAGGAACAGCTGCTGTCAGTTTAAAATGCAAATTTAATTTTCTTGTCTCAACGATCAATCGGAGATTGCCTGGAGCCTCAAGACTTGGAAAAGACCAGGTTCAGGTTCAGGCACACAACTTGGAAACAGAGAGGGGGAGAGAGATAGAGAGAGAGAGAGAGAGAGAGAGAGCGCACAACAGACTGCTTCCAGAACTTACAAAAAACATTATTTGTCCTGCTCAGAGCACTCTTCTTCAGACAAACGCAGCAAGCGGGTTTCTGTTGTCCAACTGCAGTAAGATCCTGGTGGAGGAACTGTAGGCCTGAACAGAGAGTTTCAGTAATGCAAAATGAGGCCCCATTGGAACTTAGAATTCTGGTCTAACAATATTGGAGTTCCCGTAAAGTGTGTCATCCCAAAATCCACCCCACTCCACTGCTAAAGAGTTTTCACTTGATTGATGGATTAAATATATATCTCACCCTTCCTCCCAAAGGAGCCCAGGGCAGCAAACACATCAGTGAAAAATCTATACAATTAAAAATAAAAAACACAATTTAAAGAACAATTGAAAACATCTGAAAACATGTAAAGTTGGTCCAGCGCCGAGGGCCTTCTGGCAGTTCCCTCACTGCGAGATGCCAAGTTACAGGGAACCAGGCAGAGGGCCTTCTTGGTAGTGGCGCCCTCCCTGTGGAACGCCCTCCCACCAGATGTCAAGGAGAGCAACAACTACCAGACTTTTAGAAGACAGCTGAAGGCAGCCCTGTTTAGGGAGGCTTTTAATGTTTGATGTATTGCAGTATTTTAATATTTTGTTGGAAGCCGCCCAGAGTGGCTGGGGAAGCCCAGCCAGATGGGCGGGGTATAAATAAATTATTATTATTATTATTATTATTATTATTATTATTATTATTATTAAAAGTGATGCTTTATAGTCAACTGAATTTGTTTATTTGTAAAAGGACTGAAGTGGTTTGGGGAATAATATATTCATATATTCACATATACAGATATACATGTAAGTAATGAGGTCTTGGTGGACCACAAGCTTAACATGAGTCAACAGCGTGATGCAGCAGCAAAAGAAAGCTAATGCTATTCTAGGCTGTATCAACAGAAGTATAGTGTCCAGATCAAGGGAAGTAATACCACTCTATTCTGCCTTGGTCAGACCACACCTGGAATACTGTGTCCAATTCTGGGCACCACAATATAAGAAGGATGTTGACAAGCTGGAATGTGTGCAGAAGAGGGCAACCAAGATGATCAAGGGTCTGGAAACTAGCCTGGAAAAGAGGAGACTGAGAGGATAGACATCTTCAGACATCTTAAGGGCTGTCACAAGGAAGAGGGAGCATGCTTGTTTTCTCCTCCTCTTAAGGGTAGGACTAGAGGCAATGGCTTCAAGTTACAAGACAGGAGATCCCGACTAAACATTTGGAAAAACTTTCTGGCAGTAAGAGCTGTTTGGCAGTGGAACAGACTCCCATGAAAGGTTTCGATTTCGATTTCGATATCTTTATTGTCATTGTCCCATACAGAACAATGAAATTGAAAATCTACATAAAACATTCAAAACCCCCTAAAAATTCTGAAACCCCATTTTAAAATACAAGCTGCGTTTAGAACCAAAATTGCATTTGTGTAGAAACTGTTTCTCAGGTGGCTAGTCTTGGTCTTTATAACCCTATACCTTCTTCTTTATAACCCTATACCTTCTTCTGAAAGAGATCATTTCCAGGGTTCGTACTATCCTGCACTATCTCTGCAGCTTTCTTATGGCACCTGACAGCATAGATTTGATCTAAGGTGGGAAGAATGCACCCACTTATTCTCTCTGCAGTCTTTACAACCCTGGACAGCATTGGTTTTTCCCTGGCCTTTGTTTTGTGGTGGTGGACTTGGCCATTTTTTAAGCAGAGGTTGGATGGCCATCTGTCGTGGATGCTTTAGCTAAGATTCCTGCATTGCAGGGGTTGGACTAGATGACCCTTGGGTCCCTTCCAACTCTAAGATTCTGTTATTCTACCCCTTCAGCTTTTGACACTTTCCAGTCTGCTCCCTCTGACCACTCATCATTGTCCCACCACCAATCCCCAGGCTCTGAGCCTTCCTGCCTTGGTGCTTCCCCAGCCTGTTCTTCCCGTCATTCCTCTACGTCCAACCAGTCCATGACATCATGCCACCTTGAGCTCCTTGAAGGAAGGGTGGGATATTAAATCAATCAATCAATCAATCAACCAATCAATTGGAAATGGGTCACTGGCCTACTTAGAATTTATCTTCACATTAAGCAGAATGGATGGCAGAATATAGGAACACATGATGTCAGAGCACAAGCAGTGGTCCACAGCAGATTTCACCAGCCTGGTGTCCTCCAGATGTTTTGGAATACAGCTTCCATCAACCCCACCATTGTACATTCTCACTGGTTTTCAAAGGCTACTGGAATAATCTCTTGATCGACTCAGGGTGACTTGATATAATAATACAATACAATACAATACAATACAATACAATACAATACAATACAATACAATACAATACAATACAATACAATATAATATAATATAATATAATATATTTATTATTTATACCCCACCCATCTGGCTGGGTTTCCCCAGCCACTCTGGGCAGCTTCCAACCGAATATTAAAAACAATACAGGATCAGACATTAAAAACTTCCCTAAACAGGCCGCCTTCAGTTGTCTTTTAAAAGTAAAATAGTTGTTTATTGCCTCGACATCTGCTGGGGGAGGGCATTCCACAGGGCAGGTGCCACTACCGAGAAGGCCCTCTGCCTGGTTCCCTGTAACCTCTCTTCTCACAGCGAGGGAACTGACAAAAGGCCCTCAGAGCTGGACCTCGTCTTTACTTGTTTTGAAAGTTTTGAAAAGAATATCGTGCCGTCGACATTCATATTTCCTCCAGCTCCTTTGTTATGCCAACATGTGGTGGGCCCCAGAGGGAGGGTGCTCCCATTTTTAGAAACAAACTGAATGGTTTGACTTTTTAATATGTAAAGTTTTTTTTTAAAAAAAAAAAATCTCGATTCATTTATTTACAGGAAGTGATTAATTAATAAAATTATTCTCCCTGCTTTTATTCTCCCCACTATTAATTTGTGTCGCAGAGACAACCCTGGCGAGTTAATCGGAGCCTGCTGACAATAGCTAGCAATCAATTTTCCACACCCGAGTGCCATCAATGAATCACAGGCCCTACCTGGTGGGAGAGCCACCGCTGTTGTGCCATTGAGGCATTTAAGCGATAATCACGTCAAAGGGGGAAGAATATTAGGAGGGCCTTTCAGACAGGCCGGGAGATTGATAGGCGAACCAAAGGAAACGCATTAAACAATTTAACTGTCTGGAAATCCACTATGATGAACATCCGGAGGTATCTTATTATCCGTTCAGTCTTGCTTGCCCTTAGTTAATTCTTAACATTTCTTTAATTTTGCTTAACTTACCAATATATATTTATATCTAGCAGTTCCACTAAAGGCTATGGAGATCTTTGCCTACCACCTCTGAAGGTAGCAGCTCAGAACTCTTGGCTTTTGATAGAGCAGATCTCAAGTTTAAATTCAAAAGGAGGCATCTCACAAAGCCCGTGTTCTGAATTCTCGTCCTTGTGCAATATACAGGCTTGCTGGTCCTGTTTCAAACTGAGAAACAGTGCTCACTAAAGAAGTATCTAAGGCCACTTCCAGAAGGCAAATAGCAGGTAGGAATGGTGAAGGAGTTGGGTTCAGTTCACAATTTAATGCAAACCTACCTGATTTGCTCTTGTGCCTAGCGTTAGAAAGTTGCACTTCTCTGAATTTTGTCATACAATTTCCAAATAATATGTACAAAAAAATTGCATATGTTAAAGGAAATTGCATGTAAAATGCAATTATTTTGCATTTTGTAAGTTGCTTGGAGACTCCTTATACGTCAGGTGATTCGCAGATATAAATAATAATATAGTGAAAATTACATATTAAAAACATTATATCGGGGAACATTGTTTGCAAAAATGTGTATATTAGGCAAAATTGCATAAAAAAATCCGCATTTTATGAGAAAGGCGCACTAAGACATACTATGTAAACCACTTAGATGTTTTGAGTATGAAGTGGTATATAAATCCTGTTAAAATAGATATATAAATCCAGTTTTCATGATGACTTTTTTTTTTAAGTAGATTGATGTGGAAATGTGGCAAACTGAACACAAGACTAGAATAATGAGAGAGAAGTCAAAACTGACAGATTCCCTAAGGGGGTCAGCACACCTGATTGCCCAACCTTCATAATCGGTTCACCCAGTTCCCTCCTTTGGTGAGCCAAACCAACAGGCAAGATCAGCCAGTGAAGTCCAGAAACTGAGATACAAAAATCACAGCAGTAGCACCAAGCTGCCTTTGAAGAAGAAGAGTTTGTATTTGATATCCCGCTTTATCAATACCCGAAGGAGTCTCAAAGCGGCTAACATTCTCCTTTCCCTTCCTCCCCCCCAACAAACACTCTGTGAGGTGAGTGGGGCTGAGAGACTTCAGAGAAGTGTGACTGGCCCAAGGTCACCCAGCAGCTGCATGTGGAGGAGCGGGGAATCAAACCCGGTTCACCAGATTACGAGTCTACCGCTCTTAACCACTACACCACACTGGCTCACACTGGCCTAAAATATTTAAAAAATTCAGAATTATAACTAAAACTGTAAAACTTTGCAATAAGCTATTTTAAAGCACAAACACACGATGCACGTTCAGCCTGCAAGCTTACAATCTACCTGCTGCAAAAAGAAGGAAGGCAAATCCCAGGTATCAAAAATTCCCAGTTACATCATGAGCAGATCACTGAGGAGGCAGATCGTGACAGTTTGCTCCCAGTGCAGTCGGAGCATTGGAGTGGGCCACCCTGTCCCACCTTTCCCACAGGGTGCCAGGTGGAGCAGCCACCCAAATTTGTCTCCTCGACCCTGAAACATGTTGCCAGTGCTGTATCCTGAGCATTTTCCACAGCAATCGCTTCAAGTGTGGATGTGATGCATGTGTGCATTCCTGCATTGCAGGGGATCGGACTAGATTGCTTTTGGGGTGTCCCTTCCAACTCTACAGTTTTGTGAAAATGTGAAGTCCAGAAATTGAGATACAAAAATCACAGCAGTAGCAGCAAACTGCCTTTGAAGGACATCCTATGAAAATGTGACTTTAAAGGTTTCCCAGATGCACGGACACAGATGTTTAAAGAATGTGCATTCAGGACAAGGGAGAAAAGTCACAGGACAAGGGAGAAAAGTCACAGTTTAATGGGAACCTACCTAATTTGTAGGTATGCGGGTGGTGCTGTGGGTTAAACCACTGTGCTGCCTGGACTTGCCGATCAAAAGGCCAGCGGTTCGAATCCCCGCGACAGAGTGAGCTCCCATTGTTCAGTCCCAGCTCCTGCCAACCTGGCAGTTCAAAAGCACATCAAAGTCAAGTAGATAAATAGGTACCACTCCGGCGGGAAGGTAAATGGCATTTCCGTGCACTGCTCTAGTTCACCAGAAGTGGTTTAGTCATGCCAGCCACATGACCCAGAAACTGTCTGCGGACAAACTCTGGCTCCCTCGGTCTGTAAAGCAAGATGAGTGCCACAACCCCAGAGTCGTTCATGACTGGACAACTGTCAGGGGGTCCCTTTACCTTTACCTTTTGCCTAATTTGTGCTTCTTGGGGGGGGGCAGGGTATGCCTATTTGATTTTTGAGGGCACTGTGTGTTTGTGTGTGTGTCCTTCATAGCTTTGCCTTTCTGTGTCCTTTGGCCAGCAGAAGAAATTTGCTTTTCTTTTTTCCCCCTCTGTCAAAATCGCCCCCCATTGACAGCTGTGTTGACAGCCCCAACAAACAACTGTTCCCTGAAATATCCGAGGCTCCAAGTTAACAGTAATGAACTAACATCTGTCCAATCGGCAGCCTTTCCTGGCGCCTCCTCTGCCTCCAAACTGACTCTTCCCTAATGTTCACCAGATACTCGCAGCACCTGCTGCTCACAACCAGCGCAGCAACGGCACACTGGAAATCAAGAACAGATGTGCGGACGGGGTTTTGTTTTTTAAGAAAGGAAATAAATAGTCGATTGGTTTAATTGTCTTGGAAAGCAAGCCACTGCAGAGGCACCTTTCTGGCACCCGTACTTGAGCATCCTCTTCCATGGCATCCAGAATTAACCCTTGCTTCCTGAGACATCTCCATTTGGGCTCCAAAGAATTTAAACTGTAGCCTACATGGTGCCTGGTAGATGTTGCTGGAGCCTAACTTCCATCAGCCCCAGCCAGCATGACCTATGATTTGGGATGATGGGAGCTGGAGTTCAACAACATCTGCTGGATTACCTCTGATTGGTCCCTCTGATTTAAACTAAGGTTGGTGCTCAAGGCAGGCCGTACCATTAGACAGAATGCACCACCTATCTCAGATGCTGGGGGAAATGGCAATGAGGGGTTGGAAATCAGAGTTGTGGGGTGCCCTACGTCTCCTGAGCTAGCGTACTGGCCTCAGGAACAGTGGAGGACACCATCCTTACATACGAACATAGGAATCTGTGTTACACTGAGTCAGACCATTAGCCCAACTACCTCAGTATTGTCTACACTGACTGACAGCAGCTCACCAGCAAAAGGTCTTGGGCCACTCCTGCTGGTGCTGCTCACACTTACAGCATCATTGGTTCCAATCTGAGGAATATGGGCACCTCTTTTAAAAACGAAGGCATTCCTCTGCTCTGACGTTTCTGTGGGGAATGTTAGCGGAGTTTGTCCCTCATTTACTTTCCACAGATGAGGGAGCACATCCTCTCTTAAAAGCAGAGCTGAAGAGACCTGTGGGACATCCCCACATGGCTGCACTAACGTCATTCCTCCTCGTGGGAAGGGTTGCCAACTGCCCAGAAAAGATAAGCATGCTCACTTGCTAATGTTTGCAGCTCAAGCTGCTGTTAAAGTCACAGGAGAAATGTCCCACAGAAAGCCCTGGGTGGGAAGAAAGGGGAAGTGGAGCAGAGCACAAGGGGTCTTTATTTTATTTTATTTTATTTTATTTTATTTTAATGCTTTGTTGCTTCCATGTCTAATCTTGCCGCTTTCCAAAATTTAGTTATTGGTGTGTGTTTTTCTTTTCTATAAATCTACCAAAGAGTAAAATAAAATCAGGATTTAAGGGTTTTCTGAGGACAGTGGGGGGCATGTGTGCTGTATCCTACTGGTGAGGTAGTGGTGGCACTCACCCCCCCCCCACATGCTTTGGGGGGACGGACACAAAATGGGAGCATTGAGGAGGGTCAGTTGAGGGGTGGGAGTGAGCCTTGTCCCTATTTTCTCCTGAGGAATGTTGGAGAGTATGCAAGCTTACTTTTTTAAAACACACACACACACACACACACACACACACACTCTAATAATTATGGTTGTGAAAGTGATACGCAATAACAAAATCAGGCTTGAATACAGACGGCACTGTCTCTGCAATAGTAGAAACATCAGAAGAGCCCGGCTGGATCAAGCCAATGGGCCGTCTAGCCTGGGATCCTGTTCTCACAGAGGCTCATTAGATGCCCATGGATAATCTGCAAGCACAAGAGCTCTCTCCCTCTAGTGGTTTCCAGCAACTGGTACCCAGAAACATTACTGCCTTTGACTGTGGAGGCAGAGCATCGTGCCATCATGACTAGTAGCCATCAATAGCCCTCTCCTCCATGAATTTGTCTAATCCTCTTTCAAAGCCATCCAAGTCGATGACCATCGCTGCCTCCTGTGGGAGCAAGTTCCACCGTTCAGCTATGCGCTGTGTGAAGAAGGACTTTGCTTTCTCCATCCTGAATCTTCCAGCCTTCAACTTCATAAGATGCAGGTGAGTTCTAGTGTTATGAAAGAGGAACAAGAACTTTCTCTACCCACTTTCTCCATACCATCATGGGGATGTGTGTGGTACACAATCCAGCAGGGTGGATGGTCTTTGTGTGTGAAGCTGCTGCTGGAAAAGAACAAGCCTGTTCTCCCCACCCCATCGGCTCATCATAATGCCAGCCAGGCTTAATTTAACAATGGCTAGTAAATGCCCCTGTTCCTGCAATGAGACAGATGCTCAGAGGGCACCAAACCTCTCGCTGACACAAAGCAAACCTGAAAATAGTGAGGTTTTCATTGGGAAATGTGACTTTCCTGCAAGAGAAGAGGTATGTGAGGGAAAGACATCTGCATCTATCACAGTAAATACATGACAATCAAGGGATGTTTGGATCCTGAGCAGCTGCACAACCTTTTAGTGTTTTCGTATAGAAATGCATCTCAGCAATGTACTTCCATCGCCACAAGAGGGTGCACAAAGACTTAAAAGAACAAAAGCATCTGTTATTTTGGAAGGGTTTTTCCCCCGTTTGTTATTATGGTTATTTTTGGGGATGGAAGTCTGCACTGTTGCTGCTTTGCTTACAGATAACCATCCCAGCCAGTTTTCCCTGGAAGGTAACTCACTCTTTGAGGTGATAGTAAGATGCTCACCTTACTGTTGAAACATACCTGTTGATATCTGTTCAGAAGTATCTGTGTGTTCAGAGTGAATGGATGAATTGTAAATTTAAGTTTCTTTCAGTTCCTCATTTCTACCTCAGATTGCAATTTTTATTTCTGGAGTCCTCATGAAAATCCACTAGTGTTTAAGTGTGCCTTTATCCTATTATACACATTTTTCTAAGCAATTTTACCAAACCCACCTCAGCTTTGTATGCTGTTTTTCAATGTGTACATATTGAACATGCTTTTTCATAATATTTGCATTTTTCTGCACATTTTCTGATTGAATAACTGTATCACAAAATTTGGAGAAGTGCAAGTTTCAAAGGATAGCTATGTTATTGGTTCCTGGGTCGGTTTGGGAAGCATGAATGAGGTAGGTCTCACATTACAGTGTGAACCAAACCAAATTGGTCCTCCATCCATACTTGCCAGTGTTGGAATCCACACCGAAACTGATGTCCGCCTGTCTTCTTGTTTTTCTCTTGGATGACACTGATCAATGGTGTTCAAACTAGATCGCACGTTGAGAGCAGTTAACTGGAGGGTAAGCATCCCTGGAACTCAGCTTACCCACCACGACCAATCTTCTCACAGTGGATAGAAAAGAGCAACCAAAATATTAAAGGGATGGAGTGAATACGCTATGATGAAGGAAGGTTGCAGCATTTAGGAGTTTTCATTAAGAGAAAATGTGAGTAAGGGGTGACATGATAGAAGATTATAAAGTTATACACAGGGCCATCTTAAGCAAATCCATCTTAAGCATATCCAGTGGTGCAAAGCTCCCTCCAGCGCCCTCCCCTTTCCCAGAGTTGTCGACCTTTTTTTAGGAGGACAGCGTTGCAGGTGGGGCTAGAGGGCGGCTCCTCCAGCAGGGAAGAGACAGAGGCTGGACATTGTTATTTGTGGGGCATAGGAATTCATTCATTCCCCCCCCCAAAAAAAATATAGTCCGGCCCACCACATGGGCTGAGGGACGGTGGACTGGCCCACGGCTGAAAAAGGTTGCTGGCCCCTGGTGTAGAGTCTACCCCATAGACAACATTGAGCCAGATGGAACAACGGTCTGATTCAATCTATTGCAGCTTCTGACTCTGCATAAGGCATGTATCCTCCTTAACATCTGAAAACCAGCTGATACAGATCTCGGGTCTTGTCCCACGGGGAGGAAAGAAATGCCCAGCGAGCTGAAAATTGCTCATGAGACTGTCCACTTCTCAGCATCCACTTGGATGGAGAAGATAAGAAAGAGCGTGACGCGCAGGCTTGTTGCAAGCAAGATTCCGGCAGGACTCTCCACCCTGACGGCCTGTTTGATGTTCAGTCCCAGCTTGCTGAAGACAGCGGGCTGTTCCTTCCTCCCTCCTTGGCCCAGCTCCGGGGTTTACTTTTGCGTGAAACATCCCCGCTGTCCCAGGCTCCCACCGTTGCTCCTGCTGCTGCTTTGATCTCTTACCCAGGACCCCAGGAGGCAAAATATGTGGTTATCATTGGAGAGAATAATAAGGGAAGCCTTTGAGATGTAGGAAGTCAGTCAGGGGTGTGTAGGGATGGCGGGGATAGGAGAGGAAGCTGGTGACTGAGGCCTTGTTTACACTGTCAGTTATCCTGAGCAAACACAATTGCTCACGCCTTGCCCCTCTCGGTGGAGTCGTCATGAGGCATCGCCAGCTGAGGCCAAAGCCAGCTCAGAGCAGCAAAGAGTCCTCAGTTTATTAGGAGAGGCTTGACTCACTTCCGGTTCGTCTGTAGATGACTGGTAACAAAAGGTCCCCAACCTATTTTTGCCTCTGGCACCTGAGATATATGTTTCTAAGACATTCTTCTTGTTGTTATCATTTGCCACCCTTCCTCCGAGGAGCTCAAGGTGGTATCCATGGTTCTCCTCCTCCTCATTATTATTATTTTATATTATAAATTTATGTATACCTCTCCTTTTTCCCTGACAAGACTCCAGGTGGCTTACAGATAAAATTAAGAACTGGTAAAAACGGGGGGGTGGGGGGGAGAAACATTAAAAAACAAGTAAACCAAGATAAAATTTGAACTACATACATATATAAAATCTATTAAAACCATACGAATGATTACAATAAAAACAACACAGCACCAGCCTTTACATCAAAAGCAGTCAGTTTCCCAAAGCCTGTTAGAACAGGAAAGTGTTCACCTGCCGTCAGAAGGGCAGCAAGGAGCATAGCTGTCAACTTTCCCCTTTTTTTAAGGGAAATTCCCTCATTCCGAATAGGATTCCTCGCAAGAAAAGGGAAAAGTTGACAGCTATGGCAAGGAGGGAGACAGTCTAGCTTCTCTATGGAGGGAGTTCCAATGTATGGGAGCAGCTCCCGAGAAGGCTCTCTCCTGTGTCCCTGCCAAGTGTTTCCCACTTCACATTTCATTTTCACAATAACCCTGTGCGTAGGTTCGGTTGAGAATTGGTGACCAGCCTAAGGTCCCCTAGTGAGCTCCATTACCGAGTCAGTTTTGAACCATGGTTTTAAGTGATTTTAAAGTTGCATTTTTACCTTGTTAAACCCCTTTTGACTAAGCTGTGCCCCAATGACCAGCACAGTCTAGTGGTTAGTGTCTGACTAGGACCTGGGAGACCAGGGTTCAAATCCCCATAGAATCATATGGCTCTCTGGGTGACTTTAGGACTATCAGGGCCTCTCAGCCTAACCTACCTCACAGGGTTGCTGGGAGAATTAAATGAGGAGGGAGAGAGTCTTGAGCTCTTTGGGGGGGAAATTGGATCTAAAAGTAATAACAAATAAGTAGATGGCGTAGCACAAGTGTGAGGCAGCACATCAGGTGTGGGGCAGGTACAAACCTAGCTCCACCTAAAGGCATTTTCCAGACATTGCCAATCAGCTGATGGGTAGGGTCTGAAAACCCCTCTCCCTGAAAGCACTGAGGTCATGCTGAGCAAGGTAATGATGAGCTGGTTGTCGGGCCTTAATAAGCTGTCTTGCAGAGTGCTTCTCAAGTGGGTATTGCAGAGTGCTTCTCAAGGGTCTTCTCAATGAGGTCTTGCAGTTCTTCTCAAGGAGGTTTTGCAAGTGCTTCTCAAGGGGCATCTCAAGAGCGTCTTGCAGAGTGCTTTATAAGGGGTTTCTCAAGACAAGTTCAGGGATAAAGAGTCATCTGACATCATTGTGACGTCAAGCGATTGACGGGTGAATGGCCTGTCAAACGTCGCCAGCGAGGGATGGGGGAAAGAGACGAAGATCTTTCCTGCAGCTCAGATCTAGTGCCCCTGTGCCCTGCCTGCTGAAGAGCCTTCCTCCATGTTTTGCCCCTTCATAGGAGCGACATGTGAAAAATGCTATCTAAGGCTGAATTCACACAGCCATTTATTCCATTTTCCTAAGTGTTGATTCTGCATTAGTTTGAGCTTTCAGTTGACGTAAAAGTCACTTCTGGAAAACTAATGGAATTAGTTTAGAAGTTTAGAACTCATTTCCATGTCAGTTGGTTCCAGGAAAAAAATCCGTTTACAGACCTTTTTACCTGGAAAATTGTGAGAGTAAAGTGACAAAATCTGGTGGTGGATACTGACATACAGTTCTTCACTTCTGTTTTTTTAGGGGAATCATACCAGGAAACAGACGCAGGCACGTGCAGAAAGAGTTGGGGAGTAGCAACCCTGTCCAGTGATGTTCATTGTTGCGTCACACCCCACCCCACTGGTGTGCATGAAATTTAATGCAACCTGCTGGTAGGTCAGCCCAAAAGCCACAGTTCCATAATGCAACAGGTATTGCAGTGAGACAGCAACAACAGGAAATGGGATAGTGGCACCAGTGTTATAATCAGGAAAACTAACACAGTACTTCCCGTGTCTGAATGGACCTTCAGACTTAAGGCTCATCCAATGCATTTTGCTGCCCAGTGCAAAGGGCAAGACAACAACCTACCCACCCCATTCCACCTACAGAAGTGAGCTGGACAGGCAGCAGAATCTTCCTTCCACCCTTCTAGCTCAGTTGGTAGCACATGGGACTCTTAATCACAGGGTTGTGGGTTCGATCCCCACATTGGGCAAAATATTGTTGCAGGGGGTTGGACGAGATGACCCTCAGGGTCCTTTCCAACTCTACAATTCTGAGATGCTACTAAAGTGGCCTAGGCACACTGTCCTCTCCTTCAGAATCTCTCTGCCACTCTCTTAGCAACGGCAGCCTGAAGAGGCTTGATAACTCTGCCTAATGGCAGGACTGGCCCTGAAGCTAAAGGAGCATGAAAACGTGCCTCCTCCCCTACCTATAGCCTATAGCCTCCAGGCATGCCAGACAGGAACTTGGCTCTGGCCTTTGTCCAGCCCAGCCTTTGCAAAGGAAAAAACAACTCTAGCCTCATAACTGAGCAAGGAAGCAGGGGTGCAGTGTCCTGATTTCAGGTGAATCATGGGGGCTGGTGTGTATCAGGTATTTTTCAGCAAAGGTGTGTTTTCCCCCTGTTCCGTCTGGTTCTTTCCCATGTGACTAATGGGAAACCTCTGATTTCTGCTATTAATAATGGTATTTGAGCCATATGTTCAGAGGCCCATCCGGCAGGTATTTTTGCAAAGAGCCACCTGTGACTCATTCTGGCTTCATCAGGTGGTGAGTAAAATCTGTTTGCCTGCGTGGGTGAGTTGCAACACGGCTGCTGTAACAATTTGCATACGTCCGTGAGACAAACGGCCCTGGGATTCATCAGAGATCTCTTGGCGTTTCTCCCTCTTGCCTGCCAAACAGGAAAGAAGCAGCCAAGATAAATTCCAAGGAGTGGCTGATCCAAAATACATTAATTTGTCAACCCCTTCACCTCCCGCCCCCCCTGCCCCCCCAACACTTGTACTTCCTGCAAAAGGAGGATATTACATGTAAATTAAATCAAACTTATTTTGACTCATAAATGTACATTTAATGCAACAACTATGCATGAGCTCGGAGGCATTTTTCTGTTATATTTATGCCTGTCAAACAAAGGAAGAATTTTTGCTGATCTTTTTATCTCTTTGCCGTTTGCTACTTTAGTGAGATACAAGAACCAAAATACCCTCCAGAAATAAGCGCACATCCAACATTCTCAGTCTGCTAAAGCAAGACCCCTTGTGCTTAGTGGGTGGAGGAATTCAAATGTTGCACAACGAAGGAATACATTTAAAGCACATGACTTGTCCCCCTCAGAATCCTGAGAACTTTAGTTTTTCCTTCACACAGCTACCATTTCCAGCAGCCCTTAATGAACTACAGTTCCCACACTTCTTTGAGGTGATTCATGTTCTTTAAATGTGTGTTGGATGTATATTGTGGATTTGCCCCTCCTGCCTCCATTGCAACATCATTTCACACACACAGGTCACATCCATACTATGTGCATTTAAGCACGTTTAAAGTAAATGACTGTAGTCTGTTAAGGATGCTGGGAATTGTAGCTCTGTGTGGGGTAAACTGTAGTTCCCAGGAACCATTGGGGAAGCTATTAAAGTGGCATCCATGTGCATTAATTGTATGGTGTGGAAGTGGGGAACTGGATTCAAGTCTAATGTCAGTGTGTCGCAGTGACCTGGTCTGCTCCCAATCACCCTTTTCGCTCCAGTGTGGTGTAGTGGTTAAGAGCAGTGGACTCGTAATCTGGTGAACTGGGTTCGCTTCCCCGCTCCTCCACATGCAGCTGCTGGGTGACCTTGGGCTAGTCACACTTCTCTGAAGTCTCTGCCTCACTCACCTCACAGAGTGTTTGTTGTGGGGGAAGAAGGGAAAGGAGAATGTTAGCCGCTTTGAGACTCCTTAAGTGGAGTGAAAGGTGGAATATCAAGTCCAAACACTTCTACTTCTTCTTCTTCTTCTTCTTCTTCCAGGTATCTAGAAGATGCCATTTTAATCTCCCACACCACCCCCAACATAGTGTGCATGTGATCATAGACACGTAAACACATACATTTTCCAGCTGCAGCTCTATCACACCCATACAAGAACACTAGTTGCAGCTTTGTTACACACACACGCTCCACTGAAGATCCATTTTGCATGTGCACACACACACACACACAATGTTTATTCCCTCATCATCAGGTCTTACTGTATTGGTCTAAATATGTCCTGCAGCCAATTGGAAGCCGCGTAAGCCATGTCGGATGTTCAGCTTCCGAAAATTGTTCGAAAACCAGAACACTCACTTCCAGGTTTTCATCGTTCGGGAGCCGATTTGTTCAGGAGCCAAGGCATTTGAGATCCAAGATATGTCTGTATAGCACTTTCAAAATATAAATGAAATTGACGGAATTTGAGAAGAAATGTGCATAATACATTATATACCTGGGTATTATTTATTATCGTCTTCACGCCTGGTCCCCACCCTCCTGCTGGGAAGTGTAGTTGGAAACGGGAAACTCCACTTTCGCATAGGCTGCTGGGATTTGTAGTTTCGGGTTGGCTGTGAGGTCTGCTCCTGCGTTGCTTAGGAAAAGAATCGCACACCCGTGTCAACTCTTTCTGGCGTCTGTGGGTTTTTTGCAGGGAGGTCGAGCTGCCTAAGGGAGGAGGCCAGAGGTGACCATGGAGAGGCAATGGGATGTTCCTTTGCAGCAGCAGCCGCACTGGCTCATCCTCTTCCCCAAGCTCAGCAGTGGCGCTGGAGGGGGGAATTGGGGCATTTGGGGGTCTAATCAGAAGGCAGCATGGCTTTTGTAATTCTGGGACCATCCCAGGAAAATTGGGACGGTTGGAGGGTACATTGCTAATCTCTGGAATCGAACATTGGTTTTGCGAGGCTTGGCAGTGCCGTTTAGAGAAACAGAGCAGCAGAGAAATGGGGAGGAAGGTATCCCTTGATAAGGGTGAGAGGATGATTTTGCTGCTTAAGGGGAGAATATCTGCTAGGGCTGCTCCAGTCTTCAGTCTCCCAGGCTGGGGATTATCCAACAGCTGCGGAAATGAAACCCAAGATGCAAGCATGGGCTGAATGGCGGATTTTGTGTCCTTGAAGTAAAACAGATGTACATGGATATATGTACACATGCATATGTACAAAAGTGTGTGTGTGCACATTTACTGCCTAGCCCATAGAGTGCAGATTAGCCCATTAGGGCAAAGGGTGCATTCCACCAGCAATCTCTTATATTCCCAGAGGCGATGGAGCTGAGGGCAGCACTGTTGGATTTAAGAAGGCTGGTCTAGATAGTTCTGTAAATGTACCCATCAGCTTTCTTGGGTTTTCAGGAGATTTTTCAAGGTTCCTGACAAGAGGCCCACACAGCGCCTATTGGAAGGTCTCCAGCTGAATTCTACTCCACAGGCATGTAAGCCTCCCTCAAGTTATCAGTTTCAGCTTCTCATTTTTCCAATCTTAAATTCACTTCTCCACATTTCCACATCAGTTTGCGCGCTCTCTCTCTTCATGAAAATTCATCAGATTTTTAGTGCAAATTTCTCCTGATAAACACATTTGTAGGTGATTTTTCCTAATATGCACATTCCCCACTCCCAACCAATTTCCCTTAATATAACACATTTTTGTTACGTGTTTTTCACACATACGTTTTTATGCACACGTACCCTAATATATGCATTCTGGTTCACATCACTTGGCAAGAGAACTGCATTGTAAAATTTGGAGAAGTGCGGATTTTGAATAATTGTTGTTCTTTTGCTCACATGTTTTTCTGTAAAGTGCAAATTAGGAGGCTTGTCTTTAAATGTGGGTTGAATCTAAGGTGTTCCTCAGATCAAAATCTCCACAGGGAGTCTTTTGATACTGCTCACCAGCAAGTGAGTGTTCTTGGTCCTTGACTGTCCCCTGAGCCCGAAGCTCCAGAGGGCAAGGTGTGTTAAACAAGGACCCCTTGAAAGCAACCTTCACTGAGGGAAATGCAAACAGGGGGACCTGTGTGGAGGTCAGAGGAGTAGAGGTTTCATACCTGGTGCCAGCAGAGACCACAAACGCAGCAGGCAGCCATCCATGGATGAGAAGGAGATACTTGGGATACTGTTTACGAGGGCTTAATATTGGCTATGTCCCGGAAATTCTGGGCATATGGCACCCCTATCATAGAGAAACCTTTTTGCCTGGTGCCTAAAGATATGTGAGGAAGGCACCTGATGAGCATCCCTGGGGAGAGCATTCCACAAAGAGGAGCCACCACAGAAAAGGCCCATTCTCATGCTGCAACCCTTTGGACCTCTCATGAAGGAGGCATGCAAAGAAGGGCTTCAGGTGATGACCACAGGGTCCTTGAGGTATTGAGGTCTTGATACTTTAAGGCTTTGAAGGCCAAAGCAGGCACTTTGCTGGTAGTGCTCTTTTTTCTAAAAAATAAAAATGTTTAGGGGTGCTCTCATTTTGACGATTCACCGTGTTAGAGAAGAAACTAACAATTCTTAAAAAATAGTTTCTTCTCTCGTTAGATTCACAAATGCACCGCCCGCCCGCCCCCCCGCCCCCCCGCCCCCCTGAAACAAAGCACTGGCTACATGTCACCTCCAGGATCAAAGCCCCTTTGCCTTCCAACCAGTCACTTGGAATACATTCCTAGAGTGGCTGGCGCTGCCCAGAGGAGCTGGGAAAACCCAGCCAGATGGGCAGGGTATAAATAATAAAGTTGTTGTTGTTGTTGTTGTTGTTGTTGTTGTTGTTGTTGTTGTTGTTCCACTTGTAAGCTTCCTGTAGGCTTCTGGTTGGCCACTTTCAGGGTGATGAGCTTTCAGATCATCAGCACTGTGTCATAACAAAAGGTCGCTCTGATACTCTCCCTATTTCCAGGTTGCTAAGTTTAATCACATCACAGGAGTTTGTTTTGAGCTTGGGAACCCTAGAGAGGTGAGTGAGGAAAACAGAAAACAAAAAACCCCAGTGTGCTTATTTTCTTAATTGCATTTTTTTAAAAAAGGCAATGCAATTTCTGGAAGTTTGGAATGTAATGTTGTTGCTGTTGTTGGAACAGCTCCAGGGTTTGGAAGCTTTTTTAAAAATAAAGAAAAAAGCGGGGAAGGGGGGGAGTGGATTCGTTGCTCTAGGACGACTGGACGCTTTCATCTACACTGAATGGGGGAATACTAAAGTTAAGGTACGTACTTGAACTCCCTGTGTAAAATAGTGACAGCCTGATGTTGCCCAGTGTGTATTTTTACTTATGTGTACCTCAGATTCCGCCCCCCCCCCATGTAAGCAGTATAGAAATACCATTAAAGAAGCAATTAAAAAATAATAAAATAGGTTTCACCCATGAAGAAACAGTGCAGTAACAGTGCACACCACTGCAGGATCTCAGTGCTATGGGAGGAGACTGCATTTGTGCGTTCAAGGAAAAAAGAGCTTCTTCATCATAGCAAAACACAAACTCTCTCTTTCCTTTTTTTATTTTTGGTGTGTCCGATGTATCCAACCACCTCCATTCCTGCATAGAAAGGCAATAAGAAAAATACTTCCCTTCTCACATCCTCTGCAATTGGGCGGGGGGGGGGGAGTCCTGCCTCCCAACCAACCAACCACCCCCACGCCCCTGGCAGATCATTCTAACAAAAATAAGCATCCGATTTCAAAAGCACATCTGATTTTTAAAAGAAAAAGAATGCCCTTCTAACCTCCCATACTTCTTGTGAAATATAAACGAAAACACACTCTGCCAAGTCCCGACTTGCACAGCCACAAACCTCGATTCCCCTTTGATGGCAAGGAAGCAAAAGCAGGACTTGTAAACCCAGCTCTGGGTCTCTGAGGACCATGAGTAATGGAGGGCAGTGACATTCCCCAGTGTAACATCACGAGAACTATAGTTTGTTAGAGGGGTAGACTTGTTAGGAGAGCCCCCTTTTCCCTCAGAAAAATACAATTCCTAGAGTGATTTAACAATCAATCTCTCTCCCAAGGGAGCTCTGGAAATTGTAGCTCTGTGAGGGGAATTGGGGTCTCCTCACAAGTCTTAGCTCCCTTAACAAACTACAGTTCCCATAATATTAGGGGGGGGCGGACCATGACTTTTAAAGTCGTAGAATACGACTTTTAATGTAAGGTGCGGATGTGACCCCAGTTTGAGTCCAAAAGAAATCCATTTTATCTTAACAAGAGTCAAAATGGCTTCAGAGAGCAGAGCAGAGCCAAGGCATTTTCCTGCCTGAGGTGAAAGCCTTTCACATTCCGTGTACAGAATCTGACCAGACTTGCAGTTGAATCTTACAGTACTTGAATGCCAGTGGTAGGGCAGTATACCCCACTGTACCTGAGAGCAGCAAGCTAGCTTATGGGACACAACTGTCGGGGGGAGATAGTGGAGGTCAGATTACTGCCGACTGAGGCAGCAGGTTCACTCTCCCAAATAGTAGGGCCGGCCCTGTTGGAGAATATACAATAGTCATGCGGCTTGGATCACCACAATAAGATAATTACAGAGAGGGAAATGATTAGTTTGCGTCATAACCTTAGAAGGCTTTGCAAAAAAACCACAACAACAACCTCTGCCTGGACCAACAGCATCCACTTCACTTGTTTCCGAGTAGTGGTGCCTGGTTGGGTCTCTCAAGATTGTCTGGGTGAAGCGCAGGGAGACCCAACAGAAAGTGCAGGCAGCACCAATGCTAAGCAGAACCATCTAGAAGATCTCCATTGTCCTCCCTGCCGGGTTTTGCAAGAGCAGCCTTGTGTCCCGGCTCCCACTCAATGAAGAACTCAAACTCAAGGTGCATTTCCCCCCCTTTTTTCATAATAACTTTTATTTGGTTTTACATATTTAAGTTTACAATCCTACCACCACACATCCAAAGTTACAAGGTTCTCCTGAATCTCTGGACTTCCCACCTTCCTCTCGATGGGTTCTATTATTAAACCTTTTTCAACTGCATCTTTTTTTAAACAAACCAATTTTTTTTTAATAACTCCATTGTATCCATAGTTATTGTTACATTACAAGTGTCATTGCAATCCTGCTAATGTTTTCAGCTGCTTACAGTGGTCTTTAAGGTAAATTGTAAATTTACCCCACTCCCTATTAAAGTTTTGGTCTTCCTGGTTCCTGAGCTTTCCGGTCAGTTTTGCCATTTCGGCATAGTCCAACAGCCTCATTTGCCATTCTTCTCTAGTAGGTACTTTATCTTCTTTCCATCTCTGAGCTAACAAGCTCAAAGTGCATTTTCTACTGAACATTTTAATGCTCAGGTCGGTACATAGGCAAAACACTGATCAAGGGCACAGCAGGTGCCCCACATGGCTACACGAGTGAAGACATTTGATCAAACAACATTGATCCAGCAACAACACAGCCATTGCAACCCTGTTATAAAGGGAGAAGGTGGGCGACAGACGGTTTATACAGTGGTACGTCGGGTTAAGTACTTAATTCGTTCTGGAAGTCCGTTCTTAACCTGAAACTGTTCTTAACCTGAAGCACTACTTTAGCTAATGAGGCCTCCTGCTGCCGCCGCACCACTAGAGCACGATTTCTGTTCTCATCCTGAAGCAAAGTTCTTAACCCGAGGTACTATTTCTGGGTTAGCGGAGTCTGTAACCTGAAGCGTATGTAACCTGAAGCGTATGTAACCCGAGGTACCACTGTATAACCTTTCCTCCAAGGAGTTCAGAGTGGTGTATACACTTCTCATTTTATCCTCACAACAAAGCCTATGAGGTAGGTCAGGCTGAGAGTGAGTGATTGGTTCAAGGTCACCCAGTGAACTTCATGGCTGAGGGGGTTTGAACACTGGTCTCCCAGGTCCTAGTCCAAAACTCTAACCAGTAGTGGAGTGTATGCTACCGCCACCCGGGGTGGGTACATGAGGAGCCCCCCCCAAGGGGAGTGGGGCATGGAGGGAGCCCGGTATACCCCTGGGTCACGCCTGACCTGGGAGTGGAGCTGCCGCTGGCTGCGTTGGGCCGTCACGAGCAGAAGCTGTCTCTTGATGCAGTTTGCCCACGAAGGTGAACTTATCTGTCTATGAAAGCTGCGTAGAGAGATCCTCCTTTTCTTGAGGTATATTTCTCCGCAAGATGTTGTAGTACTAGGCCTTGGTCTAAAGTTGACCGATTTGCCCTGACAGTGGCGTAGCGTGGGTTGTCAGCACCCGGGGCAAGGCAAGTAATTTGCGCCCCCTAACCCTGGATTTGCGCCCCCTAATCCTATCCCTAACCCTAACCCCCAGATGTTGCGCCCGGTGCGGCCGGCACCCCCTGCACCCCCCACGCTACGCCACTGTGCCCTGAAACCAGTTTGTGCTTCTTTAAGGACATGTTCTCGCTCCATCCAATCCTCAGGTTTATTACATACCGTAAGTGGGCAGCATATAGTTTACTGATAATGCTTAGGAGACTAATTGGCCTGCTCCCTTTCTTGTATATTAGGATGATGATTGCTAGTCCCCAATCCTCTGGGATGGTAGCCGATTGATCTATGCTGGTGAACAAGGCAGCAAGCACTGGGGCCCACCAATCAACATTGGTTTTAAGAAGCTTGGGTGAAATATTGTCTGTCCCTGTTATAGGTAAAGGTAAAGGTAAAGGGACCCCTGACCATTAGGTCCAGTCGTGACCGACTCTGAGGTTGCGGCGCTCATCTTGCTTTATTGGCCGAGGGAGCCAGCTGTTAGACCTAATTGCAAATTCAAATGTATCCCTATCGTGGTTTATGACTTCCTTGATATTGTATGCGGGCTGGAACTGGTCTGTGACCAAAATAATAAAATTTATTCATATCTGAAAATTTACGGAAGCAAGATGTGAACCGAAATGCAGCCATCTATCAAGATTTGCGCTTCTCTGAATTTTGCAATGCAGTTCTCCAACCAAGTAATGTTTAGACTGGGGATAAAGTGTACACCTAAATACATAGATTAGTGAAAACAACATATGCAAAATGCAATGTACCGGGGACAATCCCTTTGTCGAAATGTGAGTATTGGGCAAAAGTGTGTGCAAAAACGTGTACGTATCAAAAGAAATTTGCACTAAAATGCCGATGAATTTTCTTTGTAAGCTCAATGACGACAAAAGATTCACAAACTGAGGAGGAAATGTGGAGAATGTAACTTAAGAATGGAAAAAGAAGGAACTGAAATTGCAAGATTTGCCCATCCCAAGATGCCACTGAAAACACCCCTCTTGCAAATGCAACACACCCCATCCCCACCCGGCCTCTTCAAAGCTTCTGGAGGCTGACTCTGAAACTGTACCCCTCTGTGAGGCCTCTCTTTGTGCAAAGAGCAAGGCTGTGCACATGTGCAGAGAAGCGGGCGGCAATGCTCAGCCTACCTATGTTATCTCAAAGTCTCTGGCAAAGGCCGAAGGCAATGGCAAGATGAAAGCGCTGGATTTCAGGATTCAGTTTGGGCTGGACAAGGCCAGCCCTTGCCTTTCTGCTGCCCTAAAAAGGCAAAGAGAAAGTGTCCTCGTGTGACCTGGGTGAGCCCCAGAAACTTCTGTGTACATGATTCCGCAAGGTATACTTTGCACTGGAACAGGTGGAGCTGCCTTAAACAGAGTCAGACCATAAGAACTGAAAAACAGCCTGGCTCCTGGATCAGGCCAATGGCCTATCTAGCCCAGCATCCTGTCCTCCCAGTACCCAACCAACACAGAGCTACAGTTCCCAGCACCCTGAATGAACTACAACTCCCAGGATTCTCTGCGGGGAAAGCCACATGCTTTAAATGTATGGGGTGTGCATGTTCCCTAGGTTGATTTTCTGCAGGAATGGGGGCTGCAGGCATGTGTGCCATGTTCTCCCTGCCCCATGCCACAAAGCGGGCTGCTTGCTCCTGGGGGAGCGATGGAGAGCAGGCCAGGCTCTCTGGGCTGAGGCAAAAGCATCCGAATGTTTCTGAGAGCAGGATTTTCCACCCTCGAGGGGGCCTCTGCCTGCTTGGCATTTGAGAGAGCTCCGTCACATGCCCGGGGTTTGGATTTCAGCCTTCGCCCTTTTGGAAACAGCCATTTGCCGGCCTTGCAAGGCTCCCTCAGCCCCAGTGGTGGGGAAGGGAGATAATAACGCTCATTACTGAGCAGTCTGCTGCCTTACTCATGCAGAACTGGAATGGTGCAGTTGGAACGGAAAGATGATTAAGCCAAACCCCCACTGCTGGAGTCGCACAGCATCATCATAATTATTTTTGCAATGCTGATTGATTTGACAGGTTAACTTTTATGTAAAACCAGCCTTAGGGGCTCCAAACCCCCCCCCCTTCTTTCTTTTTCTTTTAAAAATCCCACTGGGTGAATAACAGTGTTTTCCAGAGATTTGCATCTAGCAAAAGTGGAATATAGTTTACTTGAACCTTTTTCAATATTTTTTTTTCTGGATTAAAAAATAAAAATCTTTAGTGCATCCAAAAATGAAAGATCAGTTTGTGCATGCTCAGTACCCCTTGTCACTTTTGAACTACCTTATCCTTATGGTTGTAAGATGCTGCCTTCCAGAATCAGGCCAAAAGACCTGAACTGAACATCTGGAAGAGAGCCAGAGTCTTCTGCAAAGCTCTAAAGCAGGGAATGAGAGCACTGGTCGTCTAAGTAATCATTACAACATCCCTGTAAGGTAGGTTGGTTATGTTCATTCCCACAATTCCACATTTTGGGGATGTGAGAAACTGAAGCTGGGAGACAGAAACACAAGGTGCTGCCTTTTACAGAGTCAGGCCATTGGTCAGTACTGTCTGCACTGACTGGCAGCAGCTCTATAGGGTTTCAGATAGGGGATATCCCTACCCTTACCTAGAGATGCCACCCATATTATTTACCCATAGGGGCTGCATAAACACCATACATTTAAAGCACACACCCCACCCCAAAAATAGAATCATGGGAACTGTAGTTTACCCCTCACAGCGCTACATTTCCCAGCATACCTAACAAACCATACTTCCCAGGATTCTTTTGGGTGGTGTTTTAAATGTATAGTCTGCATGTGTTTAAATCTGGATTTATTATTTCAGCAGAAATTCTGATTAATAAATAAATTATGAGGAAGGAATCCCTCTGAATTGAATTATGGGATGGCATTTTGGTGAGGACGGTGTCATGCGGACATTTGCTGGCACGTGCAGGAAATCCACATTAAGCTTCCAGGTGCATGCTATGCCAACTTTGTAAGTGTTTTAACTTTCCTTTGTTTCCCCTCGGAGCATATTGGGAATTGTAGTTTGCTGAGGATGTGCTGGGAATTCTCTGGGAAAGATCCCTAGTCCCTCTCAGCAAGCTTCTGTTCTGGTGGTCCCTGAGGGAGATGCAATGCTTACTGAGAGTCTGCAATGTAGATAAGCCCTGAGTCGCCACCATACTAGGACCACATAAGAAAGCAGGGCTTATCTGAGGCCTGGTCAATGCGTCAAGGTGATCTGTTGCTGACTCTACTTCATATAATCATAGAACTATAGAGTTGGAAGGGACCCTGAGGGTCATGTAGCTCAACCCCCTGCTGTGCAGGAAAAACAGAAGAAGAGTAGAAGATTTTGGATTTGATATCCCGCTTTATCACTACCCGAAGGAGTCTCAACATTCTCCTTTCCCTTCCTCCCTCACAACAAACAGGTGAGTAGGGCTGAGAGACTTCAGAGAAGTGTGACTAGCCCAAGGTTACCCAGCAGCTGCATGTGGAGGAGCGGGGAAGCGAACCCGGTTCCCCAGATTACGAGTCCACCACTCTTAACAACTACACCATGCTGGCTCCGCTCTTAACCACTACACCAGCTAAATAATCCCTCCTGCTCTGGGACTGGACAGAGGAGGATTGGTGGAGACCACCTCCCCAACCTGACCCTTCCAGAGAAGAAGAAAACAGTACAGAATTACAACAGGGGCGTGAGGGAGATCACAGCTCAGAGGCAGATGAGGGGGGGAACTGGGAAATAATGGTAGAGAAGCACCGGAGGGAGGAAAGCTGATGGACACAGTGTCTTTAGAAAGCATTCCAGACCCTCCTCTCACAGAACCTGTCGAGCATTGAAAGTAGGAGAGCAGAGAGTTCAGAGGCAGAGCGCACTTATCAACACTGATAGGGATGATGCATGAAGGGAAAGAGGGAGAGGGTGGAGACTCACTCGGGGCAACACCATTATTCCAAGAGGCTTCATTTCTGGGCCTCTCTCAGTGAATATTGAATAAAAAGCAGTTGGTAAGAACTTTTCCTTGTCTTATCCGTTCCTGGTGACCTGCCGTGGGGATTGGATCCACTGCCGCCTGACAGAGGGTAGGACTCGTATCAATGGTTTCAGGTTGCAAAAGAGATTCCGACTAAACATTTGGAAAAACTTTCTGACAGGGAGAGCACTTCAGCAGTGGAACAGACTCCCACGAGAGGTGACGGACTCCCCTTCACTGGAGGTTTTTAAACAGAGGTTGGGTGGCCATCTGTCATAGAATCATAGAATGGAATCTAGGTGGAAGCTACACACATATTTTTAAAATGCTGTGAAAATGTTTTATTTTAAAATGTTTTGAAGAATACATTGAATTTTGTATAGCTCTCTGTCGCCATCTTGTGTCACATTTGTATATTGCACTTTGCAACACATTTAAAACGTTTTATTTGCAGCTGTGTAGCTTGAATCCCTAGTCCAACACCCTGCAATGCAGGAATCTCAGCTAAAGCAGAGATGGCCATCCAACCTCTGTTTAAAAACCTCCAAGGAAGGAGAGTCCATCACCTCTCATGAGAGTCTGTTCCACTGTCCAATAGCTCTTCCTGTCAGAATGTTTTTCCTAAGGTTTAGGCAGAATCTCCTTTCTTGTCATTTGAATCCCTTGGTTTAGGTCTCACCCTCTGGGGGAGCAGAAAACAAGCTCCATCCATCTTCCATGTGACAGCCGTTCAGATATAATAATAATAATAATAATAATAATAATAATAATAATAATAATAATAATAATTTTATTTATATCCTGCTCTCCCCAGCCGAAGACGGGCTCAGAGCAGCCAACAACCATAAAAGTAACACAGCATTCTAAATCAATTCATTTTAAAATCAAATCAGAATCAAATTAATGGCAACCATTGGGCCAGAGCTCTATGAGGACTACCAAAGGAGGGGGTCAGACTGTGCCTTGGCCAAAGGCCTCTCAGTCTTCTCCAGGCTAAATATATACCCAACTCCCTTAAACGTTCCTCATAAGGCTTGGTTTCCAAACCATTAAAACAAAACTAAGCACAAAATTCAAAATGACCACCTAAACTGCAACTCCGTCTAACATGTTCACAGCAGTGACTCTCTCCCTTCCTCAGAGCCTACTATCTCCATCCATACGGCCTCTTCATTCCTCACCCCCCTCAACCACTTCTCAGAAGGTTTGCTTTCAAGGCCCTTTATCATCTCGGCCGCCCTCCTCTGCACATGTTATCTCATGCATTTTTATTTTGCTTGGTGGGAGAAGAGGAGAGGGATAATTGAGGCTTCGGTAAATGATGATGGGAGGCATTCATCTAAGGTTTATTATGAGTGGGCCTGTTGAAATTAATGAACCTGACTAAGCTGGGTCTACTCTTGAGTAAAACTTCGTAAAATCCTCCCATCACTACTGACCCAAGCCCCAATAACTCCTTCCCGATTCTCTCACCCAGTAAAATAAAAATGCAAAAATGTTCCTGGAATAGGAATACCCTTTTATCAGAGTCCAGCAGACTCAAGGAACAAAGAATCATTACAGACCAGTTTCGGGATAACAGGGCCCCATTCATAAAAATGAAAAGGGGAAAAAAACATATTTACTTGTTAAAATGCTTTGGGGCAGTTTGGTGGGTTGTGTGTGTGTTTCTTTAAACATTCGCTCGCATACGGAATGCCCAGTTCGAAAAGGAAAAGTGAAGATTTAAACAGATGTGTTCTGGCGAGGCAGTGGTGAGGACAAACATTAGAAGTACTCAGGAGGAACAGACAGTTGTGTGCAGAATTGGCTTGAGGGTTACGTAAGAGAACTCGGTGGCTGGGGAGCTGGGTGGGGGGAGACGACTGGCTGCCACCTTGCTTCTCCACCCCCTCTCAGCATCATCACCCTCTAGGTCACAGCTTTTCCCCTACCCATCACCTTTCCGTAAAAAATAATAATATCCCATCAGCCGCTGGATCCAGCCTTCCCTGTCATTTTTTTAAAATAACTTTTTATTCAAAATTAAAACAAAACATATTATCCAAAAACATATCATCCTTATTCCCCCCATTTTTCCTCCCTCCCCCCACAGAACCTACCCTCCAACTTCCCTCAGTTCCAGTCTTTGAATTCTCTAAAAATGCTGTTTTCTGCATGTTACACAGTTGTATAGATCCTCAAACTATTTAGCTGATTATTATCAGTTTGTGAATGTTTATTCAAAACCAGCCAAGGAGTCCAGTTCGCTTTGTTGTGTCTTCAAATACTTTGTAAAGGGTTCCCATTCATCTTTAAAATCAGTTATCCTTGTCCCGTAGCTTGTATGTCAGTTTTGCTAGTTCTGCATAATCCATCAATTTTTCTTGCCATGATTATTTAGTTGTGGTTACTTCCGTCTTCCGTCCTTGTGCTATTAAAACTCTCGCGGCCATTGTCGCATACATGAAGATGTTTTTCAGCCGCTGGATCCAGCCTTCCCTGCCATTTCTAACAGCAACCCTATTCCTTTTTCTCACTGTTGGAGTATGAGAAAACTTCCCACCTCCTTTTCCCCCTGGGGAAGATGGTGTCAGGCCTGCATATACATCCTGGGCTTCTATGAATTTAGGAACATTGACAGGGCTGACCTAGGACATTTCGCTGCTTGAAGCAGAACAGAAAATGGCACGCACACACCCACCCAGAGGAAACCCCTGCACACTGAAAGAGGCGGATGAGAAAAAAGGAGTCTGGAGAGGAGCAGGCGGGGGGGGGGGGGCAGAGGAGGAGGAGGAGGAGGAGGAGGAAGAAGAGGAGGCAGGGGTGGGTGACAAACACAGGAAGCAGTGAACGGTGTTGTTCCTTAGGGCCTAGATCTGCCGCTCCTCCCAGCTGTCCCCAGCCTGCTGCCTGAGGCAACCACCTCATGGAGCCTCATGGGTGGGCCAGCCCCAAACATTGGGAGATGGCTTAAAACCATCAGAAGGGCCCACCTAGCCCTCCATCCTCTTCTGACAGTGGCCAACCGAATGCCTGTGGGAAACCTGCAAGTGGGAACCAAGCATACGTCTGGTCAAATTAAGGGTCCATGTAGGTCAGTATTGTCTGCATATGGACTGGCAGTGGGTCTCTGGAGTCTCAGGCCAGGGGCATACCCACCCCTTCTTAAAGATGCTGAGGACTGAAACTGGGACCTTCCATGTGCAAAGCATGAGCCCCTGAGCCACTGCAGCCCCACCCAGGAATAGAGGAATTTGTTTTATGCTGAGCAAGACCAATGGTCCCTCTAAGGGTGTGTCAGACAGAGGATGTTTCCAGGCCTACCTGGAGATGCTGAGGATTGCACCTGGCACCTTGTGCATGCAAGGCCGGCGCTCTCCCACTTTGCTATGGCCCTTCCCACTTGATAACACAGTGGTACCGCGGGTTACATACGCTTCAGGTTATATACACTTCAGGTTACAGACTCCACTAACCCAGAAATATTACCTCGGGTTAAGAACTTTGCTTCAGGATAAGAACAGAAATCGCATGGTGGAGGCGTGGCGGCAGCGGGAGGCCCCATTAGCTAAAGTGGTGCTTCAGGTTAAGAACAGTTTCAGGTTAAGAACAGACCTCCAGAACGAATTAAGTTCTTAACCCGAGGTACCACTGTACTGTTGTTTGTTTCTCTCAATTTTTTAGTTCTCTAAATCTTACCCATCCGCTTCCTCCATCCAGACAAGCAAGATAAGAGCTCAAGGACATATTCCAGCCAGGGTGTAATGCTGGACAGTGATGGGTGTGACCTGGGGAGAGTTCCGGGGGCCAGATAGAAAGGCAAGGAGGGCCACATTTGACCCCCGGGCCTGAGCCCCCTCCCCAGGTTTATAGAATTCAGCGTTCACTTGTGCCACCCACACATCTACCTTGTTTCAGTCATTGCACTGGGGTATTGGGGCGACGGATTTTGCTAGCTTAGCTGTTATGCCACTGGTAAAGCCTCTCAGCTGGCATAACTCTAGTATAGGATTGCCCCCAAGGAGGTTTTTAAACATTAGCTAGACACATAAAAACATTTACTAGGATCTCATGGTTTTGTTATTACGGGACTGAGTGGCGCATGCTACCCATGAAAATATTATTATTTTTATTTCAATTGCTTTTCCAATACATAAACTATGGAGAATGGTGGACTTTCATCTCAACCTCCAGATCACAGACACTGACGTATATTAATATTTAACAGAAAATAAAATCTCTGGGTTAAAGAGCCTTGCTTCTAGTAGTTTGTTATTGGGGGGGGGGTGCGCTGAAAAGCCATTCTCATCACTTAAAAGGGCACATTATTCGATTTACATAATCCTGAAGGAAGCTTGTAAGGCACCAGACTCTTATTGTGCCAGAAAAGGGATCCAGACCGTATAAAATTAGGACGACTCTGTCCTTTTCCTTTCGGTTATTTTTCCATTATGAGAATGTCCAAAACTCTTTGCCAGAAAGCAACCCTGTCTAGGGCTTTGGAGACAGATCTGTGGGTTTGCAGGTAGCCTTTGGAGTAATCCTAACACTCCCATAACCATAGAAAATTTACAAGCAAATTTTGTAGTTGAAATAGATTGGTGAGGAAGGTTCTGACCAGGCCAAAGCAAATGAATGAAAACAAGGTCAAAATCCAGTCTAATACATTGCACAGTTATGGGAGCCGCTCTTAACCATTAGCTATACAATAAGGGTTGGTTACTAGAGGTTCAGTGGACCCCGTACGGCCACCAGGGGCTTAACCTCTACTGTCTAACATCGCCCGTGACCCCAAAGAAACTCACCCACCCAGTGCTATTTTTCTAGAAAAAGAGGGGCCAGAACTCACCATGAACGCCTCCCTCGTTCTCTAATACAGTGGTACCTTGGGTTAAGTACTTAATTCGTTCCGGAGGTCTGTTCTTAACCTGAAACTGTTCTTAACCTGAAGCATCACTTTAGCTAATGGGGCCTCCTGCTGCCGCCGCACCACTAGACTATGATTTCTGTTCTCATCCTGAAGCAAAGTTCTTAACCCGAGGTACTATTTCTGGGTTAGCGGAGTCTGTAACCTGAAGCGTATGTAACCTGAAGCGTATGTAACCCGAGGCACCACTGTAATGGCAATGGCGCCCACCTGAGAGATGCTGAAACTGAGTTCTGCCAAGTTATGGCTTTAATAAAAGCCCTGCACCCACTCACCATTATCTGTGGGTTTGGAGTGAGCTTTCATCAGTATGCTTATGACCCTCAGATTCTACATCTCTTTTCCACCAGTTTCAAAAAGCTGTAGAAGTGCTGAATTGTTGTTTGCGATCCATAGTGGACTGGATGCAGGCCAAAAAACCCAAAAAACTATCAACAACAACGAAGCTCAGTTCAGACCAGATGGAGGTGCTGCGGGTGGGCACATGATGCTATGGACTGGAGTCCTACTCTTTCTTAAGGTGAGGTCTGCAGTCACGGTGCTTTTAGATCCAGCCCAATCTTCAGAAACTTAAGCAGCTTCTGTGGCGTGAACTACACCCCACCAGCTAAGACTATGTATACACCCAATACCTTTAAAGCATATTTGAAGCACGTTCTTTCCCTCAAAGAATTCTGGGCCTTGTAGTTTGTGAAGGGTTGCCAGGAAACGGAACTCTGTGAGCTGCAAACTACACTGCCCAGAATTCTTTGAGGGCAAGAATGTGCTTCAAATGTGCTTTAAAGGTACAGGGTGGGAATCACCCAATGAACCCCAAGAGCAGAAGGTCTGCATGAGGACTTCTGCTTAAGCAAAGGGGCTCCCACCTCCCTTTCCCCTATGCCTTTTACCTCCCAAAATTGGCTCTGGGTGGGTCGGGAGAACTCCCTCAGGTTTCTCCTCTGCCACTGACTGGCTGCGTGGCCTTGGTCATGTCACTCTCACCCAACCTTTCATCTGCTAAAATTGAAATAACAGAAGTCCTGCCTCAAAGGGTTGTCACAAGGGCAAATTGGCAAGTGCTTTGCAAATACAAAGTGCACACATGCATATATAAATGATAAATAGCATCAGGACTATTTCTTACCATTATTTATTTATATTTATTCATGACCTTTGTACCCTACCTTTCCTCCAACAAACTCAAAGTGGCACACATAGTACTTCCCCCTTTCATCCTCACAACAGTCCTGTGAGGTAGGCTAGACTAGTGATTGGCTCAAGGTCACCAGGTAAGCTTCCTAGCTTAGTGGGGATTTGAATCCTGCTTTCCCAGGTCCTAGTCTGACACTCTAACCATTACACCGCTCTGTTTCTTTCCCTCTTCTTGCAATGAGTTCAGTGCAGCAAATAGGCTGGGTGTAGCAGCCAGCTGCAGTTTCCTTGAGTGCCCTGACTTTTCCGTTTGGAAAACCTGAGGGCAGGCAGGGCTACTCCGTCTTTCTGTCCTTTTTAAAATTGATGTGATCTCCTTGTCTGAAAAGCAGGATGAAAATATGGTAAAGAATGAAACAGTGAGCTATTAAGGCACCTTGCACATGCTCCAAGGCATGTTTGCTTATATTTCCACGACTCCAGCCCCCAGCTCTGGTATTCCACAGAGGCTTCAAGGCCAAACCCCCTGGTGGGAAGAAGAATTTATTATTTTATCATAGATAACAATATAAATAGTACCAAAGCCTATCATTATCATTACTGTTATTATTATTACCACCACCTCCTATTGCAAATCAGGCACTTTCCTCTGTTATCTCTTCAGCACCTGTGAAAGACATTCCTCTAAAATATTTATCCTAGTTGGTCTCTGTCTTGGATCTGATTTAACTTTATGTGTGTGCCATTTGCAGCTTTAAACTGTATGTATGTATTAAATGGTTTAAATATATGCTGTTGCTACTTGTAACTGTTTTATATATATATATATTTATTGATAAATAAATAAATAAAATATTGTATTGTAGATCACTTCCAGACACCTCATGGAAATGTGATTCATCAATGAAGTAAGTAAACATGACCTTTACACCTTAACTTTCCTCCAGAGCTGAAGGTGGCACAAACAGTTCTCTCCCCCCCCCCATCCCTTTGATCCTCACAACAATCCTGTGAGGTAGGTTTAGAGCTAGAGAGGTAGTGACTTACTAAAATGTCTCACCCGGTGAACTTTATGGCCGAGTGGGGATTTCTTGGAACCTAGGAGTCTCCTGGATACACTTTTAACTCAGTCGTTCCCAAAGTACTGTCCCCGTGGGAGGGGAGGGATTACTTGGGAAGGGCGCTAAGAGGCAAGGCGAAAGCTGCTATCCCTGGATCACGTTCATCGATTTTGTTGAATTACCGTATTTTTTGCTCTATAAAACTCACTTTTTCCCTCCTAAAAAGGGGAAATGTGTGCACGTCTTATGGAGCGAATGCAGGCTGCGCAGCTATCCCAGAAGCCAGAACAGCAAGAGGGATTGCTGCTTTCACTGCGCAGCGATCCCTCTTGCGGTTCTGGCTTCTGAGATTCAGAATACTTTTCTTGTTTTCCTCCTCCAAAAACTAGGTGCGTTTTGTGGTCTGGTGCGTCTTATAGAGCGAAAAATAGGGTAGATGGTTTTAACTGGGTTTCGAATAAATGTGCAACTGTTACTGTTTTGCCTTTCATTGTGTTATTATCTCCCTTCGTGGGCTGCGCAAAGCCAAATTCTGAATAATCCTTGTTATGGGGCAGGGGCGGGGGCACTGGGAGCGAGAGTAGATGGAACCAAGGGGGCTGACCCCCCCCCCAAAAAAAAAGTTTGGGAGCCACCGCTCTAACCACTACGGCACACTTTCTCTCCTGATTTTGTGGCTTTGCCCAGCAGCCCAGGGAGGTTGAGACGCAACAGGCAAAACCCCCGCCTTCGTCGGAAGATGGTGCGCTGCGCGGGGAGGTGGAAGGAAACTTTCCCCCTGTTTGCTCCCCTTCCGCGCCGCCTGGCCTGTCCCGGGAGCGGCGTCCGGAGTGCCAGGGCCGCCGGCAAGCGGCCTCCTCCTCCTCCTCCTCCTCTCTCCGCCCCCTCGCTTCGCCTCCGGCGGGGGCGGCCCGCGCATTTGCATGAGACTCAGACGGGCCGCGGAGCGCGCGTTTTTACGCGCGCAAGAAAACGCAGCGAGGAGGAGGAGGAGCTCGGGGAGGGCCCGGCCGACGCAGGCGCTGCTCTAGCCACCGCCAGAGGCGCCTTCACCGAGGAGCCGGAGAAGAAGTCAGGAGAAAGTTTGAAGCAGGAGGAGGAGGAGGAGGTTGCTGCAGCAGCTGCGGCGCGCTCTTCTGCTTTGTCCCCAGGCCAAGGCGGCCAGCGGCCGCCCCTTGCAGCTTCGACCCCGACGCGCGCCGCCTTTGTGCAGCCGCGGCCGCCTGCTCTTCGCTGCTGCAGCTCGCGGGCCGCCGGAGCCAAGCGGGTCGGCCCGGGGGCCGCCGCCGCCGCCGCCAAGTTCGTCTCGTCGAGGGAAGTTGTTGGGTCTTTGGCGGCGCCTCTCTCGCTTTCTCTCCGTCGTTTTCCCGCCGCCGGCTGGCCGTCCTCTCTCGCGTCTCCGTCTCTCCTCCTCCCCGCCTGGGGCCGCCGGCGGCGCAGCCATGTCGTCCATCCTGCCCTTCACTCCCCCCATCGTCAAGCGCCTGCTGGGCTGGAAGAAAGGCGAGCAGAACGGGCAGGAGGAGAAGTGGTGCGAGAAGGCGGTCAAGAGCCTGGTGAAGAAGCTCAAGAAGACCGGGCAGCTGGACGAGCTGGAGAAGGCCATCACCACCCAGAGCGTCAACACCAAGTGCATCACCATCCCCAGGTGAGGAGAGGGCGCCTCTGGGCATGGGCAGAGGGCCGGCGGGCGGCCAAGGCGGAGGCGGGGAAGCAGGTGCCTCTGGGGTCCTGCCACACTTCCCGCTGCTTTTGCTTTTGGTTCCCCCTCCGAAACCTCTTCTGGCTAGGCTGGGGAGACCCCTTCCCCTCCTTGAACCACCTGGTGGCCCCACAGGAAACCACGCCGACCGGTTCTTCCGCAACGCGGCGAGGAAAGTGGGTTGCTAAGCGGGATCTCCGGCATGTCGCTTGTAAGCGTGCATTTGGACTTGGTCTTATGCGGGGGTGGAACAATAGCAAAAAAGTGGGGGATCGGCTGTTCTTCCTCCTTGCCCCTGTGCAGCGCGTTGAGGCTGCGATCCGAGCACCTACCCCATACCTGGGAAGAAGCCCCTTTGAACTCATTAGGGTCTGCTTCTTGGTAGACATGGTTAGGATTGTGCTGAGAGTTTTTTGAAAACTGGATCCATCAGTCCGAATGAAAGGGTGGTATAGTTCTTAGAAGTGCCCCTGTGTAAAAGGCCTGGGATCTCCTTTATTCATTCAAGGTGCTGTGTAAGCCACCTTTGCCAACCTGGTGCCCCCCAAAAGTTTTAGACTACAACTCCCAAACACCTGGAGGGTGCCTGGCTGGGGGAGGCTGATGGAGCCTCTTGCACACAGCTGGACACTTTGGGGACAACCTCTCCACACCTCGGAGCATTTACACATCCTTAAGGAGCTGGAAATGCAAGGAGTGTAACTACTGCTTTTTAACTTTATGTCCTGCAAATCTATACACATGCATTTTCTAAAACAGCTTTTGAATTCTTTAAATCTCACTGTATATCGTGGAAAATTATAAACAGAATATTTTCTTTTAAATATAAAGTTGATTTCTATCATGAAGTACTTTCTGTTGGCATTCCCCAACCTGGGGCTCACCATGCCAACTGTGGCTGGTGGGAATTGTAGTCCAAAACATTTAGTGGGCACCAGGTTGTGGAAAGCTGCTTTATAGTCTTTGTTTATAGTCTTGTCTTTGGAAGGTCAGCTCACCTGCTCATAGTTCTATTTTGGCATTTTAGAAAGCCCAAGTGAGTGAGTGAGCGAGTGCTTTCATCAAGAAGACTTGCTGCAGCTGTATTCATGTATTGTTATTAATATTACCGTATTATTAATTACCTGCCCATCCCTATAAGGTCCAAGGGCAGCTTACAGCAATTGAAGAACAATGTTGAAAACAGTTCAAAACAACTTATAGTTGCAAGAAATAAGATGGGACGTACACAACTGAAATGTCAAATGCCAGGGTCAAGAGGTGTCTTTTCAGCATTCCCCAAAAGCTGTATATTGAAGAGGCCAGATTCACATATATGGCAGTAGCTCAGCAGTAGAACATCTGCTTTGCTTGGATGGCATCTCCAGGAATCACTGGGGAATGTCCCCTGTCTGAAACCCTGCTCTTGATGGGCCGAGGGTCTGGATTGGTATAAGGCAGGTTTGTATGTTTCAAAACAAGGATGCGGAACCTGTGGGCCTCTGGGTAGGACTGAGGAGCATGAAAGATCTGGTCTTCCCTGGAAGCAGTTAGTAGTTAGTTAAGCTCAAGCATATATATGAGGGAGGTGCACCTTGATTTAGAAGCAGGTGTGAAGTGACTCATTTCTAGGTACAGTGATATCTTGGGTTAAGAACTTAATTCATTCCGGAGGTCCGTTCTTAACCTGAAACTGTTCTTAACCTGAAGCACCACTTTAGCTAATGGGGCCTCCCGCTGCTGCTGCACGATTTCTGTTCTTGTCCTGAAGCAAAGTTCTTAACCCGAGGTAATATTTCTGAGTTCTTGGAGTCTGTAACCTGAAGCGTATAGGTACCATTGTATCTGTATGCAGGCAGCTAGACACTCTGATACAGGAAACCCCTCCCCTGTACTGGAAGTCAGGCTCATGCAGACGTCCTTAAAGTAGTGTACCTTTAAGCATTGAATGTAGTGCTCCTCAGCGATGTCTGGATAAGTGATGGACAGTCTTGATCCATAGCAGCTCTTGTGTATCTCTTCCCTCACAACCCACAGAGGTACTGGTAGACTTGTGATTGCAGAATAATAATAATAATAATAATAATAATAATATATTTTTTAATTTATATCCCGCCCTCCCCAGCCAAAGCCGGGGTCAGAGCGGCTAACAACAGCAAAAATAGCACAATTTACATAAAATCACAGTCAATTAATTACCGTATTTTTTGCTCTATAAGACACACCAGACACTAAGACGCACCTAGTTTTTGGAGGAGGAAAACAAAAAAAACAAAAAAATATCCTGAATCTCATAAGCCAGAATAGCAAGAGGGATCGCTGCACAGCGATCCCTCTTACTGTTCTGGCTTCTGGGATAGCTGCGCAGCCTGCATTCGCTCCATAAGACACACACACATTTCCCCTTACTTTTTAGGAGGGAAAAGGTGAGTCTTATAGAGCAAAAAATATGGTAATATACATTCAAAAATCAATTCAGAATCAAATTAATGGCAACTCAAGAACAGCCTCAGTCATCTTGATGTCCTTTAGATGTCAGAGGCTTCAGCTTCTGCAGGCACGAGGCTGATGGGAATTCTAGCCCAAAACATATTTGGAGGGCATCAGGTTGGCGAAGGCTGCCCAAGAGCAAGGCCTTCCTTAACTTGCATTTGTAGAATACAGTAGGTGTGTTATGCAAACTGGGGAGCCTACAAATATTCTGTTGGGGTCCGTGCATCCATATCTCATTTACTTTCCTCTTCTGTTGGAAATAACAGCGTGAGTCTCTTGCTTTATTTCCGTTAGTGCCAAACGCTGGTGTTCCTTCTTCCTTCCACTTCTACGCAAAAAACCTTGCACGTAACTAACTGCGTTGAAACCAGCACGACTGTTTTCCAGGACTCTTGGTGGGCCCAGGCGACTGCAGCTCTTTCTTACGGGCAGGGCAGTAACACCTAAGCTGAACAGGGTGGGGATTATTATATGGGCCAAGTAATTAATCATGGTTGTTATTTTGGCCATTCATTCTTTACATTCCGTGCGTGGCTGTCATTGCGTGTGCAGGCACACACCACTCATGTTTTGCACGCATGAGCTCGGAAGTTTGTAAAGTTTCAGAAGTGTCTTTGAGGGGTGGGAGCTGCTGTGCTTAGCGTTCTGTTATGAGGTTTTGCTGAACTGGAAAAACTGAGCTGTTTGGCAGCTTTGAAAATTTTCTTTTCTTTTGAGCTATAAGGCATCATCACTGCTTCTCTCTCTCTCTCTCATTAAAAAAGGCTAAAGTTCATACTATACAGTCCAGAAAGTCCTGAAATAGTGCTTTCTCTCTCTGTGTGTCTCTCCCCCTGTTTGTTTCCATCCTTGCCTCCTGCTTTCCTAACGCTCTGTAAATGTGTGTCTTGGCTGTCAGAATGATTTAGTATGGAGTGGCTGGCTTGCACAAAGGGGCATCTGTTGCGCTTGGCCCCTCTGGGAAGATGGAGAGTATCGTGTAGGACTGAAATGTTTCTTTGTATGGGGCGGCGATTCCTGACATCCCCCATTGTTATTTCGCTTTATTTAATTGTTTTCAGGATGTGAGTAAATCCGCTGTAAAGTTTTAAGAAATCCCAATCAGTTTGTGCTGTCCTATGCTGGTAGGTTTCAGGAGTGACTACAGATGAGGCTGACCTCCTTCCTGCATCATTTTGGGTAGGAATAAGTTGCCACCATGTGAAAAATGCTGCACCACTTTTAACATGGGTGTACATATATTATGCATTGTACGCTTCTGTGCCCAATTCAGAGTGCTGGTTTATTACAGTGTTTTACGGCTCATGACTCCAGTATTTTTCTGGAGTGCCTTTCCCAGTATGAACCTACCTGGTCCCTTAGATCAGGCTTCCTCAAACTTGGCCCTCCAGATGTTTTTGGCCTACAACTCCCATGATCACTAGCTAGCAGGACCAGTGGTCAGGGATGATGGGAATTGTAGTCTCAAAACATGAGGAGGGCTGAGTTTGAGGAAGCCTGCCTTAGATCTTCATCTGAGACACTTCTCCTGGTCCCTCTGAGGGAGGCTTGAAGGGAGGAGAAGACTTCTTCATTGGTTGTTCTCTGTTTGTAGAATGCTCTCCCCAGCAAGGTTCGCCTGCCATCTTTGTTGACATCTTTTTGTGTGGATGTGGGTGGCAGGGTGCTAATCTAGGACACAAGTGGTCAGTCTCTGATATACAATTTGTAAGATACACTTTAAAAAACAAAAGCAAAACTAGAACCATGAGTTCCTCCAACTGTCACTGGAGTGCAAAAATAATTTTGAGCGCAGGAATTTGTTCTGAGGCCCAGAACTCAACTGGGCTCACATTTAAATTCTAAATTCTAGGTCTTCCTCCCTCTTCCCCTGGGACTTGATGTACTGTGCTGCTGCCTTTGGAACAAAGGTAGACCTTGTGGGTTACACTGAGACAAGGTATTTTTATCACACTACATGTGTTAAGTTGCTTATCTTTGCTACAGTATCTGTGTTATCTAAGCCAGTTTCGTCATGGGTGGTTTGTGCCCTCCTACAGTCAGTCCTCCACAATGCTGAGTAATTATCACCGAACTGCTACTGTAAAAGATGTGCCTGTTTGAACCTACATTTAGGCCCCAGTTACCACTGACTGTAATTGTTTGCATCTCATTGCCATTCAACTCCCACTTTAGGATTGTCTCTTGTATATACCTTCCAGATAAGATTTCACTCCGTGCATCTGGTGAATTGGGCTACAGCTAACAAAAGCTTCTGCTATAATACATGTGTGAGTCTTGTCAGGGGCCTCAAGACTCCTTTGATTGTTTTTACTGCAAGAGACAAACCCAGCTGCCCCTCAGGAAATAATACAGACCAATAGCTGTCCACCCTTTTCACATGCAGATCCACCTTTAATCCCAGTATGCTCTGGTTACAGGCTGCAAGGCATTTCCTTCTTACTGCTTCACTTTCTCATCTCTTTTTATCTCTGCCTGCTTTTTACCCACCCGGCCCAATGCCCTCTAAATTCTTGCAGTGGGCAGAAGGGCTGTGAATATGTAAGTACAGTCAAACCTGAGTTCCCAAACGTCTCTGTTTTGGAACGTTTCGGCTCCTGAATGCCAAAAACTAGTCCAGTTTTCAAATGATTTTCGGAATCTGAACGGCTTCCGAGCCATGTTTTTCATTTTCCCCCCATTGACCAGCCCATTGATCCTCGGTTTTCAAACTTTTCGGAAGCCGAACGGTCTTCTGGAACGGATTAGGTTCGAAAACCGAGGTTCCACTGTATTGTTGCAGGCTTCAAGAAAGCACCTTGATCTGTAGAGAGAGTGGGGAGGTGCCATAGCTCAGTGGCAGAGTATCTGCTTTGAATGCAGAAGGGCCCTGGTTCAGTCCCTGGCAGCATCTCTAGGTAGGGCTGGGAAAGTCTCTTGTCTAGAACCCTGGAGACAGTACTGACCTAGATGGATCAGTGGTTCTTACTCTGAATGAAGACACTTCCTATATTCCTGCTTTTACAGTGTATGTGACGTTTAGTCTTGCAGCACCCTGAGACTTGTGGCGCTTCCAGACTGAGGGTTTTCCGAGTACTGCCTGTTCTTTGTTCTCCCACTGTAGGGGAGCATCCACACCATCCATAATAATCAATATTATTTATTTATTACCTGCCTTTAACTCTAAGGTCCCAGGATGGATTACAGCAGTAAAAACAGTACAGGCGACTCTCCAGTTAACATGTGTTCGACTCGTGTGTGGCTGCGTATGTGCGCGGTGGCGGGAAATAAGCAAATTGATTTTAAACTGTGAAAAGGCATGGAAAGGGCAGAAACGGCCTGAAAAGAGTGTGAAAACTAGAAACATGAAAAGAGCGGGGTGGGGGCGGGGAATGGCTAGTAAGCGCTGCTGGTTTTTTTGAAAGGCTTTTCAAGGATTTCCAGAGGTTTAGATGGTATGTACAGGCTTTTTAGATGGTGTTCCCCATTATACGCATTTTCACATATATACATTGGTGTTTCACATTATACGCGTTTTCACTCCCTATGCACATTTTAAGAACATGGCTTCTCCCCAAAGAATCATGGGAACTGCAGTTTCCTCCTTACAGAGCTACAGTTCCCAGCACCATTAACTGCCAGGTGTTTTAGTGGGGAAGTCGTGTGCTTTAAATGTGTATGGGAAGTGCGTTAAATGGTTGGTCTGGACCTGCTTAAAACTACATCGTTTTCCACACAGGAAGAGGGTGGCGATGGCGGCTCCATCAGAACAAAGTTCTGATGGGATGTTCGGATGGGCAGGTTGTGGTCAAGGTACAATATGGGTGAGGCAGTAAGTAAACCGGAAGAGAGCTAAATTTTCAGGGAATGTGGAGAATGCATCCTGAGAGCCAGGCTAGGAAATGGTCACTGCAGGACAAGCATTTGCTGGAGCCCTTTTGCCAAGTGGGTGGTGGTTCGCCTTGAACGAGAAGCCTCTTCTCCAAAAATACAATGGAGTCTTGTGGAGCACCATTGAGTGTATTGCTAGGTATCAGTTTATACCATGATAAATTTGGATTCTGCAAGTAGATGGGCTGAAACTGTACACACACCATACTGTTAAAGGACATTGAAAGCACACACACACACAGACACAGACACACACACGTCCCAGGAGTTGTTGTTTTTTAAATGTATGATGTGTGCAGCCTTGCAACTAGGATCTGGAGAGTTTTTGCTTCTAGGGACAGCCTGATTAAAACGTGTTCTTGAACTTTCACCATAGTGATCTTGGTTTTTGGTAGAGAGCGTCTGCAATTTAAAGAAATCTTGGGTATTGCTGCAACTGGCTCTTTTTGTTTCAAGAAACAAACATTCTCCGAAGAAATGGGTGTAGTTCTTCTATGAGCACAATGGTGACTTAAAAATAAATCTCTGTGCTCTGGGAATTGCCCAGAGTGTTCTTTTGCTTCCTTTACGCCTTAGCTGGGTCCTCAGAGTCATTCTATTGACTTCTGTGGTTAGATAATTAAAGTGGGATAATGTGTAACAATGCAGGATTAATGATGCCTGATGAAGTCCTGGCTGTCTGCGTTTAAATTTAGATACCCTGCAAGTGCCTTAGGAGAATGATAGTGGCTGCAAGCACAGGGTCACAGCAGATACTGTATATTAATTTCCACAGCAAGAACGCAAGTTGGCAAAACCGTCTTCAGCAGTATAACTGCTAGAGTCTATTGGGCACAAACCCTTACGAAGGAGACAGGAGATTCGTCTAGACTTGCCTGTGCTCATCCACCTCTCTGCCCTGGTGGGACTTGCAGCATTTCCACTGTGAAATTTTGCACAAAATCTGCAAGATAGATATAGATTGCAGGACTTCTGGATCGTCCAGATAAACAATTTGTCCTTGCCTGCTTTTATGTGTTGGATTAAAAATATAAAAAGGGAGAGGGGATTCCAGTTCAAAGGTGTTTGTGTTGATTGGCCGTGAAAAGCTGGAGACAGCAAGGAAGCGTTAGAGCACTGGTAGAATGTGGGTGTCTGGATGAGGCTCTCCTCCCTTGAACTTTAGCAAATGCTTGTTGTAATCCCACTTTTGCTTAAAAACGTAAGAAGAGTTTTGGTGGGTGAGACCAGAGACTCACCTGGTCCAGCATCCTGTTCATATTGGCCAACCAGATGCTTTATGGGAAATCTGTGAGCAGGACCAGACTGCAACAGCAACACTTTCCCCTCTTGTAGTTTTCAGCAACCGGTAATCACGTTATAGCCCTATCCTCCTCTGTGAGTTTGCCCAATTCTCTTTTAAAGCCCTCTGAGTCGGTGGCCATTACTGCCTCTTCTGGGAGCCCCTTCCATAGTTCTGCTATGTGCTGTGTAAAGAAATTATTGCTTATGTCTCTCAACGTTCCATTTCATTGGATGTCCTCAATTTCTCGTTTTTATAAGACAAGGAGAAAAAGCTTTTCTCTACCCACTTCCTCAACTTCACGCATAATTTTAGACACTGCTATTGCGTTGCCTCTTCCTCTCCATTTCTCTGAATTAAACAGCCCCCAAAGTTGTAAACTTTCCTCTTAGGAAAGATTCTGGATGCTGGAATCTTTGGCCTGCACTCTTCCAACCGGATTATGATCTCTTGGGGAATTGCAAACAGGAAGCCGAGGAGAGCAGGAGTCCATTGCTAACACCTGTGTGTCTTGCATCTCCTGGTATATGTTGGGATGTTTTTGGCACCACACAGCTATTGGAGGCAAAGGGATGGGAGAAGGGCTGTGCACCATTTTAAAGATGGAAAGAAGGGCCTTCAGGGCACCTTGCAGTGGAAAGAGGGGCAAGGGGGGGTTTTTGATAAATTCACAGTAGCCTTTGTCCACCTGGTGCCCTCCAGATGTTTCTGACTGGAGCTCCCATCAACCTGTGTTGCCTGGGGCAAATGGGAGTTGTAGTCCAGAATGTCTGGAGGGCACCAGGCTGGCAAAGGCTGGTTTATAGCTTCGTAATGTTCATTGCAGGGTATAATTTTCCTAGTGTGACTCCCATAAACTATATTCAAAGATAATTATAGAGTTCATTCTTCCTTGTGCTGTAATATTACAGAGGACCTCTGCGTGCGCTATCTCAGTAATAACAACAGCCCTTTGAAGGTGGCTAGTATCTTTCCTCAAATTGAGATAAGGGGCAATGAGAGGGCAGTCCCTTGCTTGTGGGTTAGCTACTGCGCTCGTTTCAAGGCTTTATTACTTGTGTATAAAGCCCTGTATGATTAAGCAGCAGAGAATCTGCAAAGCTGTATCTCCCCCTGGTTGCTCAGATCTGTGGCTGAAGATTTGTTGATGGGGTCCCTACAGTAAAGCATGCTGCTACTAGCTTATGGGCTTTTAGTGTTGTGGCAGCAGCCCTATGGAATGCCCTAGATGTGAAGCAATCCCCAGCATTGTGATCTTTTTGCCATTTGTTGAATATTTTTCTCTTCTCCTAAGTCTTCCTGGATTAGTCCATTCACGGAATCTTTTCTTTGATTCATAATGCATGACTACTCACATGGTGATGAGATTCTTTGTAAGGGTATGAAATAAAGAGGGCTGGTGGTGCCTGTGAGTGTGAGGGCCTGGCTGTATTCTGATGATTGTGTCTTTGCTTGTTAAGCCAAGATGCAAGCCTTTTGCCCATGCAATTAGCGCCTTCACTCCTTCCTTTACTGTGAGCCATGTTTAAGCTGGGAAGTCTGTAATTAATCATCAATTCCCTGAAAACTATGGCTACCAGCTTTGGAACATGCCATGAATAAAACAAAGTTTTACTCCATAGCTTGTTCTGAATGGGGAACAGTAGTTTCCCTGTAGTTTCTCAGTTCAGATGGAACAGTAAACTATGGCTAATTAGAGATTTGCTGGTTTAATGTTTTTCATGTGAGGGGAGAATCAAAGGAGCTGGTTCATATTTCAGCTTAATAAGGAAATACAGCCATACCTTGGTTTTCGAACAGCTTGGTTCTCTAACGTTTTGACTCCCGAATGATCGAAACCCGGAAGCGACTGTTCCGGTTTTTGAACGTTATTTTGGAAGCCGAACATCTGACAGGGCTTCCACAGCTTCCGATTGGCTGCAGGAGCTTCGTGCAGCCAATCAGAAGCCGTGCTTTGGAAGGCTAATGTTTTGGAAGTCGAAAGGACTTCCGGAACGGATTCCCTTTGACTTCCAAGGTACAACTGTACTGACCATAGCAAACCATTGGCTAAGTCTCGCATGCTATAAAAATAATGTAAGCAGCAGCAGCAACAACAACACCTAATGTAAAAAGGAAGTGAGATGACTCTTAATTGCTGGGAATCACAAGTGGGGAGAGCAGTGATGTTGCACTCAGGTCCTGGTTTTTGTCAGGTTTCCCACAGGCATCTGGCTGGCCACTATGAGAACAGGACCCTGGGCTAGGTGTCCACTGGCTTGATCCAACAGGGCAGTTCCTGTGAGCCCCAATCATGCCTGGTTCAAAGATCAGGATCTTTCCGAAGGGACTTAATATTTATTACTCGTTTTCCAGATGCATCGTTTTAACAGTCTTTAAATGCAGGGAAGGCAGCTGACTTTGGCTTTTAGTTGAAAACATCCTTTTTATAGTTAGCTATGTGCCACCTCTGGGCACGCCTTAGCATTCCACAGATGTTTGGCGGTAAACCTTAACCAGTCTTCATAATACTGCAGCATTCATCTCTGTGGGCTCCTTGCATGCACACCCCATCTCCCAGGCCATTTTTGACGGATTGCTTATCCATCACTCTGCTGTGATCTGCTGTGGAGCCGCTTTACCCTGGAGCAAGTCTACCCTCTCTGATATTTTCTGCTCCTTTATTTCTCTCTCTTTATCTCTTATCCTTCCTCTAAGAAACTCAGGGTGGCATTCACAGCGTTATCCAACTTATGCACTCACCTGTCCTGCATGGTAGGAGAGACACTGGTTGACCCAGTGTTGCTTACTGAACTTCATGAAATCTGGATGGTTGGAGCCAAGCTGTCCCAAGATTCTCATTTTGCCTGTTGCTCCTGAGCATCCACAGTTGGTTGCAAATGCAGGGGAGAGGAATTTGGCTTTGCTCGCAGGGCATAGAGCAGTGATGCACAAATATAGGATGGGCAATACCTGGCTTGACAGCAGTACATGTGAAAAGCAACTACGATTTTTCTTTCTTTCTGCATGGACCCTGAGCTGAATGTGAGCCCCCACATGGGCTGCTAAAAAGGCCAATGCAATTCCTGGCTGTATCAACAGAAATATAGTGTCCAGATTAGCTTTTGTCATCCTGGTTGGTTCCAGTGCTTTGATCTACAACTTCCATCATCCCTAACGCTTCACCATGCTGGCTGGAGTCATGGGAATTGTAGACCAAAGCATATGGAGGACACCAGATTGGGGAGGTCAGATCCAGATCCTAAGAAACTCTCTTCTACTTTGGTGAAGCCTTACCTGGAGTACTGTGCCCTGTTCTGGACGTAGCAGTCTAAGAAGGATCGTCATCTCTCAAGGAAGAAGGTCGTGCTGACCAAAGGGCAATGTCACACTTGCCATGGCGAGTGGGGAAGGGTTAAAAACCTTCCTTGTGTCCTGCGTCAACTGAGTGTGCTGTACAGTGGTACCTCGGGTTACATAGGCTTCAGGTTACATACGCTTCAGATTACAGACTCCGCTAACCCAGAAATAGTGCTTCAGGTTAAGAACTTTGCTTCAGGATGAGAACAGAAATCGGGCTCCAGCAGCGCGGCAGCAGCAGGAGGCCCCATTAGCTAAAGTGGTGCTTCAGGTTAAGAACAGTTTCAGGTTAAGAACAGACCTCCGGAACGAATTAAGTACTTAACCTGAGGTACCACTGTAAAACATAGTCTCTGACTCCTCTTCTGCCGATTGTAGAGGTTCCTCAATGGACACAGAGGGCTTAAAACCCTTCCTTGAACATTTTTGGTTTGTTCTTGTTGCTAAGCTCTTGTTAGCTCGGAAGCTGTGGCTCCTGCATATTGGATATGGGGAATATTTCTCTCCAGAGGCGTACAGCTGTTGCACATGTGGAACACGATGTGAAGCCAAGAAGCATGAAACCCGACTCCTTCCCCCACCTCTTTCTCCTCACCCTTAATGAATTTTCTGGGCAAAAGGTATCCCATTTCCAGTAAGTTCCTGCCCACTTACTTGAATTCCTTCTTTTTTTTTATTAAAAAAATAATGTATACTCTCTTTCTCCCCCCACCCAACTTCAGCAATCCATGTGGTTTACTGTTCTTCCTTACAGTCAGATCTCCAGTCCCAAGACCTTGGAAGTCACAGGTTGAAATGTTGAGTTTTTGTAACTTCTTGCCTTCTATGTCCAATTTTTGTTTTAACCTTGGTTGTAGCAGTTGCTGTGGAACAGTGATCAAAACAGAAGCCTAGAAAGCTGTAGGTTTTATTTATTTTATTTCAAAAAGGGCTTTGTTTATATTATTATTGGCTATATCGCTTTTAAAGTTAACACGCACTCACATAGTTGGTTTTTCCCCTCTGCTCCCCTCCCCTCTCTATTATTATTTATTTATTTCATAAAATTTATCCCTTGAATGCTCAACAGTGGAACTGGCTACTTCAGAAGGCGATGGACTCTCCTTTGATGGAGATTTTTTAGCAGAGGTCAGATGGCCATCTGGCAGGTATTCTTTATCTGTCATTCTTGCATTTCGGGGTTAGACTAGATGACTCTTAGGAGCCCCTTCCACTTCTACAATTCTGTGTTTCTGGGCCGTGAGCTGCCATGATGGGGGCTGTTTTGGCCTGATGGGTTGTATAAAACTTGATAAGCAAATGAATAAATGTTTAGCCAGGTAATTCACATGTCGTCCTTAACAAATTACCTAGCATGAGGTTTGCTTTCCCTTGGAATCCTGAGCCAGCTCTGATCCTTTTTCCGGAGGCTTTCCCGTCTTACCTACCCACTTTGAGCACTGCCGTTTTGTAAGAAGAAGTGGGGAGTTGGGTGTGCCACACTTCCGTCCATGCACACGCTCCTGCACACAGTCACAGATTACAAGCCACACTTAGGGTGTGGCTCTGGTCTGCAGAAACACCTTGCCTTCAGGGTTTGTCTTTGTTAAACAACTGCGCTTTCTAAGCCTCCTGGATCCAGATCTTGGAAAAAGCCCAGATTTTGCAAGTTACAAGGGCCCTCTGGCCCTTGTTTGTTTGTCAAGTGATTCACTTTCTGATATCTGGGAGAACTTCCCATCAGTGATGTGGGAAGCTTTTATTAAGGGGCTGAGTCACTTTGCTGCTTTTTGCTGAGTGTTCAGGCTTTTGAGTCACGGCTTGGCTCACTGATGGATGGATCAGCCCTTCTTGAGGTAAGCGAAGTGCAAGTAATATCAGCCGAGGGCCTTTTGAAGGGACTTTGAAACAGTAAACCTTTTGCTGCCCAAAGAGGGCAATTTTATCTTGGGGTGGGGGGAATGATGTTTCCTAGCCACTTTTGCTTTGGCTGAAAGGGGAAGAAATGAAGAAACAAATTTGCAGAAGTTAATATCTGCAAACAAATGCAAACTTTAAAAGAATTATTATAATGTAACAACTTGCAGAATTGCCTTATGCCATATGTTTCACACTTGACCACTTTGATCTGTGAAACTGACATTGTTACAGCTGCCACACAATACTCAGGTTGTAGTTTTAAGAAATTGTTGTTTTGATGTGGCAGCAGCTATACTTTGCAACACCTTCAATGTACTCTTTTTGACACCTGCTTAAAACATTTCAGAGACTTAGATATTGACAAGTTTTAATCTCCTTTCCTGTTAATTTTAATGACCTTTTAAACATTTTTAATTACTTGTTTTTGGCTGTTATTTTAAGTGACAGTATTAATATTTCTTGCAAACTGCTTAGAGGTGTTTTGTTTTTTGGGTTTTTTTACACCGAAGCTGTGTAATTTAAGTAGAAATACTGTATGCAACATTCCAGGGAGCAAGACAGTGAGCAGGTGACCTAAATAGACCTTCTGGTCTGCTATGCAGGTTTTGCTAAGTGCTGATGGGCAACTTCAAGGCTCTTCCTTCTCAGGGGTCTTTATCTTTAAACTGGACAGCCCTTCAATGCGGGGCTGCTTTCTGCAAAATAGGATATGTTGGTGCTTCATTCCTGAGTCATTTTGAAAACCACTTATTAGTTTTGTTTCCGAACTTCTTATATCCCTTTGTAAGCCACCCGCATCCTGCATGATGGGATTGCATGTAAAATCTGAATAAACAAGTCACCCAAGAGTGGCTACAGTGTTAGACTCTGTTGGGGTGACCTGGCTACAAATCTCTGCTGAATCATTGCACATTCAACAAGCATACAATTTGTGCACCTGCGTACACAAATAGTTGGGCTGCACACCTCAACAAGTGTGCACTCTTTCACATAAACACTAGTACATGTATAGAGATGGGTTTATTGGGTTGTTTTTGTTTTTATTATGTGTTTTGTGTTTTTATATTGTGTTTTTATTAGGTAACTACCTTGAGACCTGTGGGTATAGTGCGGTATACAAATGTAATAAATAAAATAAAAATAAGTAAATTGTACCTCTGTTCAGTGTAATGTGTGAACAAGCCAGTATTCCTGGTTTATCAGGATCAAGCATTATGATGGTGCAAGCTGACCAATTGCTCCTGCTTCACTCCTCCTCCTGCTCGAGTGGGGTAAATAAACCAGGAAGATTTTGCTTCCTGCTACCTTTGAACTCCTGCCAACCTAGCAGTTCAAAAGCACGTCAGAGTGCAAGTAGATAAATAGGTACCGCTCTGGCGTGAAGGTAAACGGCGTTTCCGTGCGCTGCTCTGGTTCTCCAGAAGTGGCTTAGTCATGCTGGCTACATGACCCGGAAGCTGTACGCCGGCTCCCTTGGCCAATAAAGCGAGATGAGTGCCGCAACCCCAGAGTTGGCCACGACTGGACCTAATGGTCAGGGGTCCCTTTACCCTTTACCTTTGAACCCAGGACCATGCCTTGTTAGGGGTCATTGTATCCTGATCTCAGATTTGGTTGTCGCAGCTGGTTTATCTGGCTCAGACCTGGGTAGCAGTTGCTTGTCCACAATAAGCCACAATACTGGACTCGGTTGAGATGACCTGACTTATTACTGTGTGCAAATGTGGCTGCTATCTGTTGTCTCAACCTCTCTCTTGAGGTGGTCCAGAGGATAAAATGAAGAGCGTGATCCTAGGTATGCGATCTTGAGTTCTTTGACAGAAGGACAACTACAAATTTGAGAGCCAGGGCAACTAGACCTGGTGACTGGACCAGCCTTAGCGAGGTCTCATGAAGTCAACCCCCTTTCTGCCTCTTGCTGTTCTGTGACAGAAGCCCCAAGACTTCCAGCCAGCTAGTGTTATCTGTGTCTTGTAAGGATCTGACTTGCCTTCCTATAGTAGGTTGGTGTGATGTAGTGGTTAAGAGCATTGGACGAGACCTGGGAGACCGGGGTTCAAATCCCCACTTGACCGTGGAGCTCACTGGATATCCTTGGGCCAGTCACTCACTCTCAGTCTAACCTACCTCACAGGGTTGTTGTGAGGATAAAATGGGGAAGAGGAGAAACTATGTACATGCCACCTTGAGCTCCTTAGAGGAAAAAGGGGATAAAAATACAAAGATTATGTTAAAAAGCATTCCACCCTACCAAGATCATGGCTTTGGGGCTGGTGGGTATCCTCTGTCTTCTGGTAGCCTCCAACACTCCCTCTGAACTACAGTTTTCCCTAGTGTGGTGAGTTGACAACAACTTTTAGATTTTTATTTTTTTAAGACTAATGACAAGCAAAACTTGATTTCTGCAGAGTTCTCTTTGGGGTAGTGGTGGAAGGGAGTGTATTGTTGAGTCAAGTACTTATTCCCAAGGTGAATTTAGGACAGGGACACATTTTCTCTCCCCTCCCCACACCTGCACAAGTGAATGTTGAGATCCCTGGCCTCAGGGCATTGGCTTGCCTCAGCAAGCTTTGTGTACTGTGTCATCACTTTTCAATAGCTCTGGAGTTACTCTCCCCCCCTTCACAGGCATTTGATTTTAGCTTATGCAATGCTCACCATAATATCATCCAGGAAGACTTTATAATTATTGGAAATACACTTTGCAGACAGTGGAGGTTGGGGCGAATGGGGCCCTGCCCTGCTAATCTCTGTCTGCAGCTCAGCCACCCCCACCCTGCCTTGCTCCCTGCTTACTTACAACCAACCCAGAGGGTGGCACTGCCCTCCCCCCAAGAGTTACAGTCCCATCCTCCTGAAAAAAAACCTCAATAAACATTGACTTCATTAATCCCAGACATTATTATCACTGTGCATTAGTTGCCCTACTCACTCCTGTGATGGTTTCAAAGAGGAAATGCTATGCAAATACAAAACGATTGTTCACCGTGCCAGTCCTGTGGGTGAGAAAGTGTGTTTTTAATAATTCGCGAACATCTTTGCCACTTCAAAAGAAGCAGGACATTTCTGAGTATAGTTGTGAGTCAGTAGGGTTTAAAACCTGCCATCTGGGTTTTACTTCCACGAGTAAACAAATTCATGGAAGCTGGGTCTATTGGCCATAAGAACCGGGTGGAGCCTCCATATTCATGGGCAGTATGCATGGGGAAAACAGGGAGTGGGCAGGAAAACAAGCAGCTAGTATTGGAAGTAGAATGCTGGATTAATTGGACTTGATGTCATGGGCGGGCTGGACACAGAGGAATGGTGGGAGGCACCAGCTGGGGAAGCCCAAGGGGGATTGGCGGTGGGACAACGATGAGTAATCAGAGGAGGAAGCCTGTGAGAAGGAGGTGCCAGAAGCTGAAGAGGTAACAGGCTTTAGTGAGCAGGGAGAATCTGTGGCAGAGAGAAGTCCAGAGACAGAAGCAGGGGAGGAGGGAGGCCAAGAGGCAGAGATGAGCCAGGTTGGTGAAAAAGCCAGGGTGTCTCCCCCTCCTGCTGGACAAGCTACCCTCTCCCCTGGTCTCCCAGGACCAGAAGAGGTATGAAGTGGGGGAGAGCAAAGACCAGGCACACTGGCATAGTATCACATTGCTTGGGAAGGACCTAGGAGAGGAGACTTACCGTAGGCAGCTGTGGGAAGGCAGGGACCTTCAGTCTCCACAATTGCTTAATAGGGACAAGACTTATCGAAGAAGAGTTGCTGTGCTCATTAGGCCTGGCACTCCTGAGCAGATCCTGTTCCTTCTAATGAAGACTTAACTAGCTTGCTCCTGACACTTGTTTGCTCAGTAAGTCATGTCACCAACCCCAACCACTGTACAGTGGTACCTTCAGGTTACATATGCTTCAGGTTATAGACTCCGCTAACCCAGAAATAGTGCTTCAGGTTAAGAACTTTGTTTCAGGATAAGAACAGAAATTGTGCTCCGGTGGCGCGGCAGCAGCAGGAGGCCCCATTAGCTAAAGTGATGCTTCAGGTTAAGAACTGTTTCAGGTTAAGAACAGACCTCCGGAACGAATTACCGTATTTTTTGCTCTATAAGACTCACTTTTTCCCTCCTAAAAAGTAAGGGGAAATGTGTGTGCGTCTTATGCAGGCTGTACAGCTATCACAGAAGCCAGAATAGCAAGAGGGATTGCTGTTTTCACTGTGCAGCTATCCCTCTCGCTGTTCTGGCTTCTGAGATTCAGAATATATTTTTTCTTGTTTTCCTCCTCCAAAAAACTAGGTGCGTCTTGTGGTCTGGTGTGTCTTATAGAGCGAAAAATACAATAAGTACTTAACTCAAGGTACCACTGTACTGTGTCTTAGAACACTGATAATGCCCCTTGCTTGCACAGTAGGAAGACAGAGAGGGGTGTGTATAGAAGCTAGCCTACCGTACAAAGCTAACAATTGTATTCATTGCTTCGCCCGCTTTTGACCACCACAGGCATTTATTCCCACACCTCTGGGCTAAATGATGGTTTAGTGATAAAGTTCAGCCCAAAGTTTCGCAGCCTTGAAGCTGGCTTGGAATTGTAGCATAAATATGCCCTTCCCTCTCCTTCCCCCACCCTCTTGGGATCCCTTCTTTCTCCAGTGACTTGTTAGCTGGGGAACAAATGCCTTTGGCTAAGAGCAAGGTTCACATCCTTTACATAAGCTTTTTTTCTATATAATTATATTAAATGAGGACTGCTCTCTGGCTTTGACTCTCGCTGCAGTCATTGGGATACTGACTGTGTGTGTGTTGTGATGAGTGTTCAGAAACTGTTTTTTACTAGAAACAGTAACATTGGGTAGAAACACAGTGAAATACTGAGGGATAAAAGTCCAGTTTATAGTTGTAGCTCCTAACCTCCTTTGTTTTGTGATATATAATGGTTACAAAGTGGTTGAAAACCATCTTTTTCTGCAAGCATAATAAATGAATTTTTAAAAATCCTAACGGGCTCAACTCCTGTGTCTCCTGTGGAAACATTGCAGAAATAATCCTTGCTCTTCCTTAAGGGGAACTTGCAGCTGCCTCTTTTCAGTCTCCAGCTCTGCTTGCTTTTTATTCAGGCTCCTTCCCTGCATTCTCTTCTTCCCCTTCACAGCTGTTCATGGCTGTTCCAGAGGGCAGGGTCTTTAAATGTTTGGGGCCCGGCTGGGAGGCTTTTTCTCTGGGGAAGGAGCGAGGGCCCTGGCTCAGTGTGGGCTGAGCGCCAGAAGAGCTGCTGCTCCCCTCCCCCACCCCCTGGATGAAAATTTCACTGTGGCCTGGAGTTTTTGTGTGGCAAGGTTGACTCTCTCTACTTGTTGCCTGGGGGAAAGGAGCTGTGTTGATTTCGTGCCTCAAAAAGCATTGCTACGTATTTGGGGAAGGGCCATAATTCAGTAATAGAATCATAGAATTGCAGGCACTGGAAGGGACCCCGAGGGTCATCTAGTCCAACCCCCTGCAGTACAGGAATCACAGCTGAAGAATTCCTGACAGATGGCCAGCCAACCTCTGCTTAAGAACCTCCAACCTTAAGAACCATCTGAGGTGGTTGGGGACACAGTCAAACAGCTCTCAATGTCAGAAAGTTCTTCCTAATGTTTACAGTGGTACCTCAGGTTAAGAACTTACTTCGTTCTGGAGGTCCGTTCTTAACCTGAAAGTGTTCTTAACCTGAAGCACCACTTTAGCTAATGGGGCCTCCTGTTGCCACTGCGCAATTTCTGTTCTCATCCTGGAGCAAAGTTCTTAACCCGAGGTACTATTTCTGGGTTAGCAGAGTCAGTACCCCGAAGCGTCTGTAACCTGAGTTATCACTGTAGTTGTAATCACCTTGTTGTTTGAATCTCTTAGTTTGGGTCCTGCCCTCTGGAGCAGCAGAAAACAAGCTTGCTCCATCTTCCATGTGACAGCCCTTTAGACATGTGCTGAGGGCCCAGTTCAATCTCCAGAAAACCAGGACGAGCTGCTGCTAGCCAGAGTAGGCAGTGCTGAGTGAGATGGACTTTGTATAAAGCAGCTTCCTATGTTCCTATAAAACTGTGGAACCTTTGGCTGTTATGGAGGGCCTTGGTTCCGTGGTGGGGCATCTGGTTTGCACGCAGTGTTGGTGTTTTAGTTTGGTAATTACGTTAAGGAATAAAAGGAGAATTTCCTAGATGCCTAGATTCAGCTTTGGGCAAGTACTCTTTGGTGCGAGAGCCCCAGCAGAGATTTTAAAACACAAAATATGCGGCAAAGTAAAGTGTGGAAATATAGGTTGTTAGACTTTTAAAATATCCCCTTCTAAGTTGCTCCCAGAGCTCCCTACTTCACTTTTCATAGAAAGAAACCACACATTTGGTAAGTTTAAAATGGTGTAGTTAAAAACTTTTCGAAGGTCAGATTCATGGATTTTTCTATACAGCAGCAAGAAAACACAAGCAGTTTCACTTAGGTAACAAAAAGTTTCTATGTTATCTGCATAGAAACACAAAGATGGCTTGCTAAAGTTACACCGTCTAAGCTTGGAGCATTCTTCATAGACATCCTTACTGGTCAGATCACTTGTGAAATAGTGGAAGGTGAGAGAACAAAGAGGTTTAGTAACCCTTCCTCCCAAGGAAAGGGTGTGCAGGGCAGCTTACTCTATGGTCTTAACTCCTTCATGCATAGATTAGTGTTAAGGCATGTTGGTTATATGAGGCTGATCCCAAATGCAGAAGGTCCCAGGTTCAATCCAGGCAGGCATCTCCAGGTAGCGTTGGGAGTGTCTCCGAAGAGCCATTGCCAGTTAGTGTGGATAGTACTGAACTAGATAGACCAATATGATCTGACTCAGTACAAGGCAACTTCCTCTGTGTATTTCTCCCTCTCTCCTGGTTGACCCCTGCCAGTTAGGATTTTTCTGGCCTCAATGTGCATCACTCACATTGAACACCATTTTGCCCTTTTACTGCCCATTCATCAATCTAGTGTGGCCTCTTTTTTGAGCTCTAAACAATCCCTTATTCCTTTTTTACCTGTTTCATTGCATTTATATCCCAGCTTCTTCCCCAAGGAGCCTGAGGTGGTATATGTGGTTCTCTTCCTCCTCATTTAATCCCCACAACAACCCTGTGAGGTAGGTCAGACTGAGAGAGCCAGTGACTGGCCCACCCAAAGTCAAGTTTCATGGCCAAGTGGTGATATGAACCCTAGTCTCCCAGGTCCTAGTCCAGTGCTCTCACTGCTGCCCATCACTGGCTGTCTTTTTGTTCCCATTTAAATAATTTTGGTTCTGACTTCAAATGAGCAGCCTCGTTGCTGCTTCACCCAACTCCACATCACTTATGGCTAGTGCAGATCCTTGCTGTTTCCTTCCCTTTATTTATGGATTAAAAATAATGGGAGGGGGTATGTCTGTCCCAAACCCTCAGTGCCTCACAGAGCTCATTATGCTCCTGAAAACAACCACCAGCATCTAAGCTGCTTATTTTTGGCAGAAGGCTTTTAGGAGGGAGAGGCAGAAGATGCTCTTATTTTTTTCCCCTTGTGGAAGCTGTCAGGTGCTGCCGTTCCAGAACTGCAGTCTGCTCAAGGTCCTTCAGTGGGAAGAAACGGGACTCTTTCAAAGGGACTCTTGTTTGCTCAGAACGGGGAATGCAAAAGGCATGTTTTGGCTTGACTACGGGGGCGTCTTGTTGAGTTTGCGGCACCTTCCTATGGATTGAACCGTTTGTGTGTGTGTGCACGCAAGAAAGTTCTGAAGTTTTCTCCTCCCCTCAATACTTGGATAGAAGAGCCCCTTGTGTCTTTCTTCCTGGTGGATTCTACCGCACAAACCAAACGAAGAAGTCACGTACATGGTCTTTGCTGCTAAAAACAGCTCGAGATTTTCAACGGGAATTGCGTGGCGATTATCGGTTTCTGGATTTTGCTTGGAAGCCAGTGATGTCAGTCAACAATGTAGAGCAGCCTTCCCCTAACTCAGTGGTGGCAAACTTTGGCACTCCAGTGATGCCCTCCAGATGTGTTGGACTACAAATGCCATGAGCCCAAGTATCATACATTGGCGGTCTAGTTTAGGCGCTCCATGCAATTAGGAACTTGAGAACTCCTGATTTGTGTGTAGTGCATCAGACATTTACTCTGTGTTTGCAAGCAGGACTGGGGGTGGGTGGGATATATATATATATATATATATATATATATATATATATATATATATATATGGCCATGATTCTGCTCCCTCCTCCCCACAGTTGCAAGGATATTGGAAAGAGCCCCCCCCCAAAAAAACCATTGGCCTTTTATCAAAGTATACACATGGAAAATGTTTGTGTGCTTGTGTGCGATGAGTGAGCAGAATCTTCGATGCTTCTCTAGGAACCAAAGCAAGCAATGCTACCTAGTATTGTGGGAGGTAGCTCATCTTTATCAGGATCTTAAAAAGGATAAAAAATAACTTTGCTGTAAATGTCAACTAAAACCCCCACAGCGTCAATTTATGCGTGTATTTAAAACAAATCTCTGCGGGATTTGTACAACCTGATCTACAGGGTGGGGGTGGGGGGAAACCCCTGTAGCTGGTGACGTGTTTATGTGTGTACATGTGTTGCATGTTTAAAACATTCTGCTTCCTCTTTCAAATTTAAACTTCAGTTTTTGGTCAGATTGTGCCTTCCTGGCTGGCAAACTTTGTGGTAAATATGCAGTTTCTATTTTCTTAAGGCCCCCCAGAAGCTGAGCCCTTTTCTTTCTTTTTCCACTCCATATCAATTGATCGGGCAGGCTGTACTCTGTGTTTATGTTTTGTTTTGTTTTGTTTTGTTTTTTTTAAAAAAACCTTGTGTATGTACAGTAGCTGAGTTCTAAAAAGCTGCGTAAATGAAGGAAACCTTCCTGTATTTGTTTTGCATCATTTGTTCTTCTTGAGCGAAAGAAAGTCTTCAAGCATTTTCTTACTCTCAGGCTTGCATTTTTGCTGGGAAGGGGGAGCCAGAGTGCAGCAAGCCAGCCCCAAGCCATTTGGTGGAGTAGAGAGTCAAACATGGGTTGTCTATGCCCTGGAGGAGGAGCAGGAGGGAACTCCTCACACAGAATCTTCCCAAACCCAGATTAATTGTTCAGTACATCTAAGCCAGGCTTTAGCAAGCTGGAGCTCTCTGAATGCTCTGGCCTATAACTCTCACCAGTCCTAGCTGGGATGGATGGGCATGTTGCGGGCTACTACAGCATGCCCATCACTACTACATTTATATCCCACTTTTTTTTCCAAAGAGTTTAATGTGGCATGCACCCTTCTCCCCCTCTCCATTTCATCCTCTCAACAACCCTGTGAGGTAGGTTAGGCTCAGAGGCAGTGACTGGCCCGAAGTCACCCAGGGGTGTTCATGGCTGAGTGGGGTTTCCTAGGTCCCAGTCTGATTTTCTAACCGCTATTTCATAGAATTATAGAGTTAGAAGGGACCATGAGGGTCATCTAGCCCAACCCCTTCCTGCAATGCAGGAATCTTTTTGCCCAATGTGGGGCTCAAACCCACAATGGTGAGATTAAAGAGTCTCATGCACTACTGATCTAAAAATTTGCTCCTTTTGAGTGAATTAAGATAACCCAAACTGTGTCTGCTGAGGCTGTGTGTGTGTATGTTAAAAAACTTGAGATAAGAGTAGTTTATATATGGTCACAGGACAGTTAATACTACAGTGTTTGGAATGGGAGTCTCTTATTAGATCATAGTTTAAATCCTGGCCAAGCATCTCATGCAGACGGTTCCTTAATCATTCACTCCTGGCTGAAAGACAGCTCAAACGATTACGTATTTGCAGAGCTTGCCAAAGGAGTCCAATGGGCAGAGTGCTGAATATATTCCTTGAAATCCTAGATCCCAACTCTTTCCTAGTTGTCCTGTGCTCATTGTGTGGTCTTGGGGCAAGTCGCTATCTCTCTGACAGTGGACAAGATTCGGACTCTTAAATCAACTTGGCACACTGATTTCAGGCCAAGAGTATCACATGGCACGAAGCTTCGTGTGCTTCTTGCAGATGTCATCTGTTTAAGTGAGCTCTTCTTCATCACGCACTTGCAATTTTCTGGCAATTGGTGTGCTCCAAGCCGGACCATATATGGAGAGGCAAAGTGGGAATGTCCTACTGAGGATGTATATGCCTTGGCCTTTCTTGTCTTGCTTGTCTGTTCTGGAGGTGGCAGGACCCGGACAGGGCTAAGTTTTCCATCCTCTGTTTATTAAAGATGTGTTTATTGAGTTTTCAGAAATAACTATATACAAACTAAAGAAACAGTAAAAAAACAAAGAACAGCGACTTCATGCAGCACTGAGCAAACAGAAGGTTCAGAGCACTTTTTCAGACATCATAATAAAATTCTGCGTAGGGACATTTAATAAGTAAGAGTCACCTATTGATAAAAGGTAGCTTCACCTTACAGAGGCATGTATCATTTTCATACTCTTTGTGTGTGTGGAGTACGGAACTTTCTCTGTTTACTCCCTGAGTAACAAGAGTAGCAACTAATAACTGGTGTAGGACATTTTTACCAGTTCATAACGGTAGCCACAAGGCAAGCTCTGATGCTGGAAATGCAGGACAAAAAGGCAACTCCAGGGCCAACTGAAGGCATTATACTACTCTATGCCTTTGCACACCTGTTACTTCAGGCAGCCATTTTAAACTGCCCAAGGATAGGGCCAGCCTTGTCCCCCAATCTCTTACAAAGGTGCTTTAACTTCCGGGGGGCACTAGGGGGCGCATTGGAAGATGGCCGACAATACCATCTCTCCGACCCACACGGGGTAATTAAGAGGCTGTTATGGGAGTAGGCAGCCTCCCTTGTTGCCCCAAGGAAATGGGGAACACTGCCCTTGCCTGCTGTGCCCATAAATCACCCCCTAATTCGAAAGAAGGGGGTGAGGGCCCTAGGCAGAATGCCCCCGTGTGGACCTCGGCTCTCCTGGACGCTGTCTCTGATCGCGCACTAGTTGCAGCAATTTGGAATAATTAATTACAAAAGAAGCAAATGCACCTATTTCAAGGGAAGAAGGGGAGTGAAGTCTGCTAATTTAAGTGACCTCTGCGAAAGAAGACGACGGGCTGGAGAAACAGGAATATTTTACGATGAAGATACACCAAAGGCGGGGTATGTTGACAACGGGGCTGAATTGGGGGGGGGGACCTTTTTTACTTTCCTTCTATGTGATTTACAAGAACTCCTCCTCATTAGAACCGTCGGCTGAACTGACCCAAGCAGGATGATTAAGGTCTGTGTGGAGATAAACTTTAACCAAAAGTATGCTTTATGGAGATCGAGAAGCAATAAGAGCTTTTGGGAATGGCGCAGCAATTAATTCAGAGTCGCCATCTTGCCAAAGGATTTATAGCTGGGAGGAAGAATGGACTTGGTTTTCAGACTGCATTCCTAGTGAATCTCCTCAGAGGTTTTGAGAAAGGAGGCAGATTGGTGAAGATTAATGACGCTAAGACTGTTTTGATGTATGGAAGTGATGTTATATGGAAAACGTCTGGATATGGCTACTGGATAAAAAAATAATAATAACCACGCAGGATTACAAACTGTTCTAACCAGCTTGCGGAGACTGTCAGAGGTCACAAAGGGAAAGGAAAAATATATGAAAATAACAACAAGAGATGTGGAAAAATAATAAGAAAGGACTGGAGAGTACTGTGAACATCATAAGGTTAGATTTGTGGACATTAAAACAGCAGTAAGAAGCAAGAAGTTGATTGGATCCCTTCGGAACTTGAAATATGGGTACCCCCAACAAAAATTTAAAATTCGGCTGTGTAATTTGGAATTTATGTAATTTGGTTTGATTTGATGTGATTGGTCGGTTAATAAAAATTATTCTTTTTTTAAAAAAAAATGTGCTTTAACTTCCCAAGTTTCCAAAGCCATGGCTTTCAACTGGCGGATGGTGACCCACACCTAGGATCTGTGTGCTTTTTTATATGCATTCTAATTCTAAACCTGTCTACTCAGAAGTAAATGCCATTGAGCTCAGAGGGGCTTACTCCCAAGTGAGTGAATCTAGCACTGCAGCCTTACAGTGGTACCTCGAGTTACATACGCTTCAGGTTACATACCCTTCAGGTTACAGACGCCACTAACCAAGAAATAGTACCTCTGGTTAAGAACTTTGCTTCAGGATGAGAACAGAAATCATGCTCCGGCGGCGTGGCAGCAGTGGGAGGCCCCATTAGCTAAAGTGGTGCTTCAGGTTAAGAACAGTTTCAGGTTAAGTACGGACCTCTGGAACGAATTAAGTACTTAACCCGAGGTACCACTGTACTTGTAAGCAACTTTGTGTGCAAGTCAGCTGAGAGAGTTAAAAAAGCACAGTGAAAAATGTTTTAAATAAATAAATCCTTATGCAAGGGTGGAGACGAGACAGATTTCCCCCCCTTCAGAATTGAAGGCTTTTTGAAAGGAAGATCTATGCTGGACATGGACTCAACTATCCACACTGATTTTGCACACTTGTGATGTGCTTGCTGAGGTGTGTTGCACCAGTGATGGCACAGGCATCTTTCAGCAAGGGGTGGCGCTTGGAGATAATGGAGATAAAACAATGCATAGGATTGTTCACAGCATGTCCTGTGGGGCTGGCATTGGGGCTCACAGTGGCTACTGAGATAGAAGGAGGAAAGGCGAGTTGTGGCTTTAAGGGCTGCTCTGTCCATCTGCTGGCTTGTTGCTGTCCTCCAATCAAGCAAGTCAAGTTTATAACCCCCTTGTTGGTTTTAAAGGCCCTTCAGAATCAGCTGCCCACTCTGTGTTTTTATGGTTCACTTGGAGTTTTATTGGCGCTCTTAAGGCCTTTACTGTTTCCAACCTTGTGAGCAGGTCCCTCTTCCCAGGGAACACTGGAATTGCAGCTCTTAGGTGAGAATAGGGGGTCTCCTAACAACTCTTAGCACCCTTAACAAACTATAGCTCCCACAATGGGGGAAGCCATGATTGTTCACAGTGGTATCACAGTGTTTTAAATGTATGATGTGAATGTAGACTCTCTCCAGTTGCCATCTTTCTGCTGGCCTAGGGAGCATGGACTATACCGCAGCAGAGATCTGGGCCATTCCTTACATTGGTCATATGCCACCAGCCATTGCAAGAGGGGCAGGTCTTCAATCCTCTAGTTCTTTGTGTGGATTTAATAATCCTGTTATGCCACACTTTAATTCTGTTAGTGGCCTTGAGCCTACTAATAGATAAGTGTGGGTGCCAATTCAGTCAACGGAAGCTAAACAACTGTTTAAATTAGGCTTTGCCAAGCTGGTACCTTCCAGATGTTTTGGACTACAACTCCCATAAGCCCCAGCCAGTGAACATGTGGGCGTTGTTGTCCAAAGCCTCTGGAGGGTTCCAAGCTGGCAACGGCTGGGTTTACTTGTTAAAATATTACAGTGGAAGAACATAATTAAGGCTTTTCCTGTCTTTCCACCCCACTCCTTGGATGGGGATTAAGCCAGCAACTCCCAGCCCAGCCAAATAAAGCGCAGAATTGGGCCTGGGGGTGAAGTTTAGGCCTTCCTTAGCAACCAGCCTTGGGGAGCACACCATGACCATAGAGGACGCTGTAACCATGGCGACTGGCTGTGCAGGGACTCTCTCTTGGGCCAGAGACTTAACCTTTAGTAACCTTTGTCTGCGTCTCATGACTGGAGGGAGGCAATAAAAGCCTCTCCCTGAGATGAGCCAGATGGAGCCCCTGAAGGGAGGGGGATGCGGCCCCTTCTCTCGCAACCCCTTTTTGCATCCTTCTGGAAATAGGACGGTGGGATCAAGGCCTGACCTTTTTGGAGGAATTTGACTTGGTGCTCCATTTTTGGTGCCGGGGTCGTGTTTTGGCATGGACAGAGTCCCTGTCATCCTTGAACTTTAATATAAAGACAGAGCCCTCAAAGTGAATCAAAAGAGAGGGGAGACTTTCACTTCTGCTTTATGAGAAATCTGAGGCTCTGAATAATAAATAAATAAATAAATAAATAAATAAATAAATAAATAAATAAATAAATAAATAATTTATACCCCGCCCATCTGGCTGAGTTTTCCCAGCCACTCTGGCCAGCTTCCAATCGAGTGTTAAAACAATACAGCATTAAATATTAAAAACTTCCCTAAACAGGGCTGCCTTTTAGCACATTCCCCATTCCAAAAGAATCTTGGGAGCTGGGGTTTGTTAAGGGTGCTGGGAATTGTAACTCTGTGATAGGCAAACTTCAGTTTCCAGGATTTTTTGCGTGTGGCAAGGGATGTGTGTACACAGCCTGAGTTGGGTTCAGTCTTCTTGCTAAGAATTTCTACCTGTGACTTTGCTGGATTTCCCCTTTCCTTTCCTTTTCGAAAGGTCCCCCCCCCCCCAAGCGCTCCACTTGATAAGGCCTCCAATCCACAGCCTGCACTCCCCTTTTGCATTAATTCAACAGAGTTTCTATGCTGTACAGAGTTCAAGGAAGCTCACAACAGCTTTGCCCTCCCTCAGTCTTCTGGTACATCCTTCCCTCTGGAGGTTTATAGGCCAGAGTTGGTCCGTGAACAGCTGGGAATGGAGTAGATCATATGTTAAAACAAATGCAGACCTTAAAAGGAAAAAAAGTATGGGATCCAACTATTTATCGGACTGTTTTCATGATCATAATGTCATTTGTATGCCACCTTTCTGCATATGCCCAAAGCGTCTTACGACGAAGAAATATGGAATGCATCTCAAAATCAACTATTGCAAGCGCAATTTTGTAATATAATAAAGCAACAACATACAGTAATAACAAATATAACAACATGCAAAACCCCCACATTTCAGTACTAAATATATAACAAGATTGCATTAGCAACATTGCACCCCCTGGCATTAGCAGAAATAACAAGGGACCTTGACAGTTTCAGCTTCGTCCTTATAATAAGGCTTCCAAAGGCAGGGAGTGGGGTGTCTCCATGATGCATGACTTATAAATTGTTGGTTAGTTTATATGTAATACATAAATATTCAGTAGAGGGTATAGGTGGAATGAAGTTTTCAAGAACTTTTCTATTTTTATTTAGTTATTTAGCAAGATTAGCAATATTTATATACTGCTTAATCAAAAAGGGTTGTAGCTCAGTGGTAGAGCACCTGTCTTGCATGCAGAAAGTCCTGGGTTTAATCCCCAGCAGCTCCAAGTGGGGCTGGTAAAGACTCTTTCCAGAATCCCTGGAGAGCTGCTGCCAGTCAGTGTAGACAATACTGAGCTAGATAGACCAATGGTCTGACTCGGGCAGCCTCTAATGTGCCTCAGATAAGTTTCTTAAGTAGTTTACATTCATTTAGAATGGTGATTAAAAACAAACATTAAAAAGAGAAAATTATCAAAATATAAATAAAATCAACAGAAGAATAATGTTAATAATAATGTTAAGATTTATAGGTGGTACATGACCCCAGTCAAGCTTGCAAAAATCTACTACTTGCCTGATAATAAATGTTGGAAATGTAAAGAAACTGAAGGTACATTCTTCCACCTTTGGTGGACGTGCCCAAGGATTAAGGCTTTCTGGGAGATGATCTATAATGAAATGAAAAAGGTATTTAAGTATACCTTCCTGAAGAAACCAGAGGCCTTTCTCCTGGGCATGGTTGGCCAATTGGTGCCAAAGAAGGATAGAACATTCTTTATGTATGCTACAACAGCAGCAAGAATACTCATCGCAAAGTATTGGAAGACAGAAGATCTATCCACCGTTGAAGAATGGCAGATGAAAGTTATAGACTATATGGGACTGGCAGAAATGACTGGCAGAATCCGAGACCAGGGAAAAGAGATGGCGGAAGAAGATTGGAAGAAATTTAAGAATTATCTTAAGAAATATTGTAAAATCATTGAATGGTAGAACGATGTTGATTTAGAAATTAAGGGGTTTTCAGCTGTAATGATTAGGTATTAAGAAAAGAAAGATTAAAAATTAAACAGAAATTAGGGGAAGGATTTGCTGAATTGTTTTAACTAGAGATTGGAATACAGGAAGGGGAGGTATGAGGAGGTCGGGAAAGTAAGTTTTATGAATATAAGGGATTGAAATTATACTTGTTATTGTATGTGTTTTGTATATTTTGTATGTATTTTTTTTCTCTCTTCTTGTTTTTTCTATTTTAGATAACTCTTTGAAAACTTTAATAAATATTTTATTTAAAAAAAAAATGTTAAGAATGTTAAGAATGAATAGAAAAACAAGGGGCATATGGCTTTTGCCCATCTGAAATATGCTTGCTTGCCTATGAGCAGGGTCACAAGAAGCCCAGATTGCTGTAACTGAGTCTATATCATTGCTAGGTGGGTTTGATTCACTGAAAACAAAGTGTGGGCAATAGTTGGTGGTTTGAGGAGGATGAGACACAGTATTGTAGGGTTTCCATGTAACCATGAACACCATCTGTGAGGGAAGGGACTGCTAGCCACGAGTCTGAAGAGATTTCAACTGACAAGGTTTATTTTGTTTTGGAAAGGGAGGCTAGTCTTTTGCTTCATGCTTGCAGTGGCTGGGAAAGTAGCACACTCCGAGTGAGAGTCCAAGTCACAACACCACTATTGCGTTGCGTTCACCAGTTTCTTGCTTTCTTCTTTTTGCACCCCAGACCCATTTATTTTAATAGGGCTGATTTTTCAGGAGGCAGGTGGAAAGTGTGCAGGAGTTGTGCATGGAACGGCTCTTGTACAACTTGCACTCAGTGGAATCTGTAGAGGAGGTTCTGTTTCTCCTGGCTTCATATTGTTTTGTAAATTCAGGTAAGCAGGCTGTATTATGCTGACTACAAGCACAGTCATATCCAGGTGCTGCTGTCCTGTAGTGGTTAGCATGTTGGACTAGGACTCAGGAGATCAGAGTTCAAATCCACACTTTGCCTTTAAATTCACACGATAACCTTGAGCCAATTGCAGCCTCTCAGTGTAACCTACCTAACAGGATCATAGGAACCAACTCCTAGGGGCTGAGGAGTCTTCAGCCCCCCTCCCAATAAAATATTTGAGGGGGCCAGGCCCTCCCAAAGTTAATGGGCATTGCCATTCAAATGGTGTTTGTGCACCGCATATGTGATTGATTATGCAGAGTAGGGCTTACTTGTACCCCTCAAGTTGGCACCCCCTGAACAGGATGGTTGTGATGTGAGGGTAAAATGGGGAGGGGGGGAGACCACAAACGCTGCTGCGAGCTCACTGGAGGAAAGATGAGATATAAATGCAAGGATACATAAAAAATAATTGCATCCTGTTAAATTTCACCAAGGGCCTGGTTTGGGAAATTTGAGTTTGTCCACTAGGCAAAGATACCTCCAGTCTACTATGCCTATAAATCAGTTATCAGAGAAAAGCTAAGCCCCACTGAATTATGTAAGACTTATTTTGAGTAGATATGGTCAGGATTGCGCTAAAGGAGGGTAGATCATTGGGGGGGGGGGAATGCCTGTGTGAACACGTAAACCTCTCTCCAAAGGAGCAGAAACCAGCTGTAAAACTCAGTGGCTTCTAACATCAGCTATTGGCTTTTGAAGCTCTTTTTGGAAACTTAACTTCTGGGTGTGGGAGAGAGAGACAGCTACTGCTCAGCTGCGGACAAAGTGAAATTGCTTTGGTGCTTTATTGGGTGCTGTCCTGAAAGAGTGAAAGAATCTGGCCTTAGGATAACACTTTCTCTCCTTCAGCCTTGGAATATCTCTCTCTCTCTCTCTCTCTCTCTCTCTCTCCTTCCCCCTTTCCCCATCACTTTGAAAGTCCTAATCTGTGTACACTGTGAACCACAAGATGCAACCAGTTCTGACTTTGACAGCTGCTGGGGGGTAGGGAAGGGGGAAGAGCCTTGTGGCCGTTGCATATTTTGAAATCTCTTGTGTGTCAGTCTTGGTAATAAATGCCGCTGAAGCAGGTTTAGTTGCTGGCTTTAGATGTATCTCACTAAATGTTTCCTGCATTGCACATGTTCCCTTCCCTTTCAACCCCAGAGAAAGACTTCATTCCTCATGCTATGAAAAGTTCATTTCTTTTGAGTGTGCTTTGTGTGCATGTGTACAGTTCATAGAACTGCAGAGCTGGAAGGGACCCTGAGGGTCATCTAGTCCAACCCCCTACAATGCCAGAATATTTCACCCAACATGGGGCGTCACCTGTGTTACTGCTGCTCCAGTCTTCATTCAAATGATATTTCTTGTCAAGCCGGACAGGGGTGCGCAGAAGGTAGATTTTGGTCTACCAATAGATCTCTGCACAATCTGCAGTAAATTTGCAAGGGTTCCTGATTTCCAATTGTTTAATTATAGCAACAGGGGTCAGCAAACTTTTTCAGCAGGTCCACTGTCCCTCAGACCTTGTGGGGGACCGGACTATATTTTGGGGGAGGGAAATGAACGAATTCCTTTTTTTAAAAAAATAATAATTTTTATTCATTTTTCAAACACATAATAAAAACAAACAAAACACAAGACAAAAACATACAAAACATTTAAACATGTATAATTTCATACTCTTATTTTCATACAACTTCTTTCCTCCGACTTCCCCATATCTCCCTTTCGCTGCATCCTTATTTTGAAATTCTTTAGCAACCCTTTAGTCAGTTTGTCTATTAGTTCCCTTTCATTACGTTTCCATAAGCTTATTAGTTACAGCTGTAATTCTCTACTTCTTACCCCTTGACATCTTAACATTCCTCAATTTTACAACAATTTTTAAGATATATTTTGAATTTCTTCCAGTCCTCTTCCACTGTCTCTTTCCCCTGGTCGCGGATTCTGCCGGTCATCTCTGCCAGTCCCATAAAGTCCATGACCTTTGTCTGCCATTCTTTCAGAGTAGGTAGTTCTTGCATCTTCCAATACTTTGCCAGAAGAATTCTTGCTGCTGTGGTAGCGTACATAAAAAAGATCCTATCCTTCTTTGGCACCAATTGGCCAACTATGCCCAGGAGAAAAGCCTCAGGTTTCTTAAAAAAGGTCCACTTAAGGACTTTCTTAATTTCATTATAGATCATTTCCCAAAAGGCTTTCACCCTCGGGCAGGTCCACCAAAGGTGATAAAATGAACGAATTCCTATGCCCACAAATAATCCAGAGATGCATTTTAAATAAAAGGACACATTCTACTCATGTAAAAACACGCTGATTCCTGGACTGTCTGTGGGCCAGATTTAGAAGGCGATTGGACTGGATCCAGCTCCCGGGCCTTAGTTTGTCTACCCATGAACAACACAATGTCTTTTTCCCACCTAAATGAGGCTGTGGAACTGTCAAAAGCAAACCAGGAGAAGACTTTTGTGTAAAAGGACTGTGAGCTCAGCTCACTTCTGGTTACAGGGAAATGCATCTGCCAATTGCTGGTGTTAACTGGGAGTTGATCCCCAGGGTTTTTCCTAGCCCTGCCTGGAGATGGAATCTAGGACCTTCTGCTTGCAAAGCAAGTGCTTTGAATCCCATTCCTATATCTATTCTCTGTTGGTTGAACAAGGATCAGAGCTGGTCCGGACCCTCCACAGTCACTGATGTACTTCCTCCTTCTCTCCCTCTGTCTGTCAGTCTATATCTATTTTTGCTGAGCTGGGTGGTGAAAACCAAGACAGCTGGCATCTATCGTGTCGTGGCTATAAATTAAAAAGCAAACAGTTGTACCTGATTTAAAACTGGCTTATGTTCTGTCAGTGCTCCCTGTCACTGTTTGGAGGTTTGCATTGGATTCTATTTAAATAATAATAATAATAATAATAATAATAATAATAATAATTTTATTATTTATACCCTGCCCATCTGGCTGGGCCTCCCCAGCCACTCTGGGCGGCTTCCAAAAAATATTAAAATACTATAATACATCAAACATTAAAAGCTTCCCTAAACAGGGCTGCCTTCAGATGTCTTCTAAAAGTCTGGTAGTTGTTGTTCTCTTTGACATCTGGTGGGAGGGCGCCACTACCGAGAAGGCCCTCTGCCTGGTTCCCTGTAACTTGGCTTCTCGCAGTGAGGGAACCACCAGAAGGTCCTCGGTGCTAGACCTCAGTGTCCGGGTAGAACGATGGGGGTGGAGACGCTCCTTCAGATATACTGGACTGAGGCCGTTTAGGGCTTTAAAGGTCAGCACCAACACTTTGAATTGTGCTCGGAAACGTACTGGGAGCCAGTGTAGGTCTATATGACTTCTAATACAATTTGTAACTGTACTAGAACACCCTTCTCCAACCGGGTGCCCCCCAAATGTTTTGGATTGATGGGAGTTGTAATCCAAAACAATGGGCGGGGGGAGGGGGCACCCGGTTAGGGAAGGCTGGAGCTTCACGGGGGCTGGCTTGCGCAGAATAAAAATAACACAAAACTGTGTGTCTTGAGCGCAGCTGTTTCTACTTAGCTGAGCGAGTAGAAGGGGCTGGTGATCTCACTTCCTTCCAAGCCCTCCTGTGTAAGCACAACACTTGGAAAACCGCAGCGAAGTTTCCTGAGCCGCAGAGGCAGCAGCTAGAGAGCATTACCCGATATTGTAGCCCTTGAGGTGGAGATTGCGTGGCTGTTCATTCAGCCTCAAGAGGAAGCTTGATCCACACAGTCAGCTGATGGGGCAGTCAGTGGGTGGAAGGAAACTACATCTCTTGGTTGACTAGATGCTGACCCCTTCCATGGAGCAGCGTAAGAAGTCTTCTCGGCTTCTGATAAGAATTGCCTTTGCGGAATCTGTCTGGTTTCCAGCAGGCTCCAGCCAGAGGCCTCTGGAAGGTCCCAAGCAGGGCACAGAAGATGCTATCTGCATTGTTTGCCCTCATCTGCTTCCAAATGCCTCTGCTGAACACAAGGTAGTTCTCATCCCCACACATTTCTCTTAACAGCCTTTTTGTTGTTGTTGTTTAGTCGTTTAGTCGTGTCCGACTCTTCGTGACCCCATGGACCAGAGCACGCCAGGCACTCCTGTCTTCCACTGCCTCCCGCAGTTTGGTCAGACTCATGTTGGTAGCTTCGAGAACACTGTCCAACCATCTCGTCCTCTGTTGTCCCCTTCTCCTTGTGCCCTCCATCTTTCCCAACATCAGGGTCTTTTCCAGGGAGTCTTCTCTTCTCATGAGGTGGCCAAAGTATTGGAGCCTCAGCTTCACGATCTGTCCTTCCAGTGAGCACTCAGGGCTGATTTCCTTCAGAATGGATTTTAAGCCTTTTCTTAAAAAAAGAAAAACCCCGCCCAAACTGACCACTAGCCACATGTGCATCATTTCACACAATACGGGCAGTGGTTTTCTAAGTTTGCTCTGAGCTTAACTGCCCACCATTTTCACTGCGCAATTCTATCAGCAACGATATTCGTAAGAAGGAAGCTAATCTCAGATCTGTATTAATCTCACTTGCATCATATTGATTTATTCACAGCAGGGAAAGTGGAAAATGAAAACCTTGGCCTTTAGGCTTTCCATTTAATGGCTTGGTCTTTGTCTCCAGCAAAATTCCCTAAGCAGCAAAAATGTCCTGCCTCTGTGGAGAGTAATGTGCCATTAATAGAAGGGACAAACTGGCTTGAAGTCTAACATTTCTCAAAACATTTTATTTTTGGTGCAAATATGATTGGTGGTTGAGCAGCCGTTGCTGATTCGAAGACCTCGTCACAACGGGCACTTTGTTCTTCAGCCTTTTGCAAAACTCACCTCAGATCTGGAGCTCTGGAAATCTCTTTAAACATCGAATGCGTCTTCCGTTGGGCCTCTGTTGACCAATAAAATTGTCCCTGGCAGTTGCTGGAAAAAAGAAGACTTAAAAGCCCATTCTGCTATAGTTAAGATGATACAATACTGTACTATTTTGCTGTTCTCAAACAAAATAATGTTTGAACTGGGCCCCCATTAACCATTTTAAAGGGTTTTAAATTAGTGCCATTAAAGAAAAGATTTCTTTTTTAAATCATCATTATTTTTATGGTGCTTTGCAGCCTATGGAAAAGTAATGGCATGTGAAGGTCCATGGAAATGAGCTGGGTGGTGGCAGTGCCTGGGCTTTGCCCCTGTAAGTTTCTGGGTTCAACTGCAGTCCTTGACAACTCCAGTAAATAGGCAGCAGAGATGCAAAAGATCTTGGAGAGATGCTGTTGGCCTTGAAAAAAGTTTCCTGGGGAGGTTGTGTGTTATTCTGGAAGTAGATATTTGGCAAATGTGAAGAATGAACTGAGATGTCTTGCATGAGTTGCAACCATGCCTTTTTAAAAATGTAAAGTATTTTGGGGCTGTTTTTCTGGACAAATGCACATTCAATCTAAAGATAAGAATAGTACTAAAACTTTAAAAAACCAAACACTTCAGATTAACAACACCTAACCTGAAAAAAGTTGTTAAAATATTTCCCCCTCCCCACAGCATTTGTCTTCAATTATTGTTTTTACAGGTACTGTAAGGCTGGGAAAACACTTTGCATTAGTTTTGTAACGAGTCTTGTCTTTTTCTTTCTGTGTCATTCAATAATTTTTGCTGTTGTCTGAGCTGCTGCTGCAGTGGCGATGCAACATTTTACAGTGACCAACTCTAATGTAAATAAAAAGATAACTGTACTGTGTTCAGAAAAAGTCTGTCCAGCCAATATTGAGAGATACTGTTAAGCCAATTCACAATTTATTATTTAGACCATATATTTTGGACTGCAACTCCCTGTCAGCCCCGATCAGGTAGCTGGCGCAGAAGAGAGCTGTAGTCCCAAAAATCCGGAGGGCAGCAGATTGGTGAGCGCTGCTTTAGATCCAGAGGGAGGTATATGCTGATTTGGGCAATTTGCAATGAAGCTGTACCTTTCTGCAGGTAGCTGCCTCTTTTTAGTTTGCATCCAGTAACTGAGTTTAGTTTTGAAATGGAAGTCTCAGAAATGAAATCCGGTCCCAAAAGTCTGCTTGGGATGGAACAGAACAATCTGTGTCTTAAGACAGACTGCAATACCAGTGAGTGTGAAATGCTGTGTGCTGGTGGAGACGGAAAGCGATCCATTTCAAGTTACCTTGTTCAAGGAGTAGGATCTGTCTGCATCTGCCGCTTTTGGGCATGTTTTATCTTGTGCGGAGCCATCCATAGCTGATGTTGTCAAAACCTTATCTTGTCTTTATTCATGTTGCATTTCCAGATCCCAGATCCCCCCACCCCACCCCACCCCACCCCATCCCGGATTTAATGAAACTGGAGTCAGATGCAGGTCAGCACGAAAGACTTGGGGCTCTGCTGTCAGTGAAGTTAACTCTTTATTCAGTGAAATGGCATACAACTTAGCAACCCTTCCCAGCAGGTTTTGCCCCCTGGGGAGGGGAGCTTGTCGCAGCAGGAGTGGGAGAGTCCCTGGGTTCTTCAGCAACTTCTTGATCCCGTCCTCTGCTTCAGCCTCGGAGTCTGAACTGCTCCCTGTCCTATGCTCCTCCTGCTCAACAAACCCTGTTGCCTCCTCCCAATCTTCTCCCTTTGACCTCTAACCCATGTCCCACCACCAATCCCCTGGCTCTGAGCCTTCCCCCTCTGAGGTTTCCGTTGGGGATTCCCCAGGTGGTGCCTCCCACCACTCCTCTTCATCCAGCCAGTCCCTGACAGCCAATATAAAATTAACTTTGTTGTTTGGATGGCTCGCATTTATACCTTGGCTTTCCTCCAAGGAGCTCAATAGATGGCCATAATATTGTTCTCCCTTTCACCATTTCATCCTCTCAAGAACCCTGTGAAGCAGGCTAGGCTAAGCGACAGTGACTGGCCACCTAGTGAGCTTCATAGCTGAGCTGGAATCTGAAACCTGGTTTCCCAGGCCCTAGTACAGCACCTTTAACCACTACACCGCACTGCCATGTAACTATTATGTAGGCTAGCAGGCCCATCCCTTTTTGTGAACTTGTTATACTGCCTTTATAATGATGCCTCTTTGCACTCTCAAGGCTTACTTTCTTGAGAGCTGGAAGATTTACAGGGGCTTAGTTTGTCCAGGCTGTTTTATATAGGCAGCACCAATTCTAAATTGAAACCACGTCCATTTCTTTGCACATTGGGAGGGACGTGTGTTGCCTGATCTCTGCACAGGCTCAGCGGCTGGTTAACTGAATGCAGCTTGAATACGGTGTAAAACATTTCATGAGCTTGAGACAAGCTAAAGTGCAGAATCAAGAACAGAAGGGTTTGTAAATGGGAGGAACTGGGAACTGGAATAAAGAAAATAACAGCAAGAGCTTCGGGCCCTTTCTGGAACATAATGTGTTGTTTTGGGTTTGTGATTGAAAAAAAAGAGGAAAAAAAGACTAGTTGGAAGGTGTTTTTCCGCCCCTCACGAAGCAGACGTTTGGGGGTGCGGGCTTTCTTAGTAAACAGGCTTACTGCTGTGGTGAGGGGGCGTGATTTGGTGTCCCATATGTGCATTTTTGAGTGAGCTAGCTGATTTTGCCGAGGGGCATGTGGGTGTCTTTCAGAGGGCCGAGTGGGTGTGCAAAGCAAAGTCCTTAGTCACAGGCAAATGTGGGGTTTGGAAGAAGAGCTCTGTGTCTGTCTTCATTCCATCTCCACCCCCTAAGCAACATTTGTGCAGGTCACTTTCATCTTGCCACACATTTGGGAGCCCTGCAGAAAAGCACATCCTGCTCTCAGACCAGCAGCAATGAATAGAAGCCCTGTCTTCATCTTCTGAAGTGGTCGAAATCTATGTCTTGCTTCACACAGGTTTGTGTTGCTTGATGTCAGGCAACGAGCTGCATGTGTGAATGAGCCATTGCACATCAATTGCCAAAGGATACCCTTTGCTTTCTTGCTTGATGTTGTCTCATAAATGCAGGGCTTCTCAATTGAGTTGGTTCATCCATTCAGCCGCAGCTCAGTTGGTTAAAGCCATCACACATACAGTAATCCAGTGATGTAGGTCCACGTGGCCACTCTTTTGTTTTTATTTCTGAAGATTTTAAAAGCAAACATGCTTTTCTGGCCTATGCATACAGGGAAAGGAGGCGGAAATAAAGTGGTGGAGACCAGGGGCGACAGAATGAATTGTACCTCCTGGGAATTGCAAGTGGGGGAATGGCATTTTTTAAAGGCTGCCTTATGTAATTCCTCCTTCCCAATTATAAATTCCTGCAAGTGGAAAACCAGTATTGGTCCTCTCTTGAAGTGACTTGCAAAGTTTGAAATTCAAACAACACAGTATATGGCAAATTTACTCATTTAAAGCAATGCAGTGTACACCAAGTTGCTTGTGCACAGTGGAAAATATATATGTCTTTCCTCCATCAAGATGAAATGAACACCAAAGCACAGCCAGTAAAAGTCAGGCTGTTATTGTTGTCCATATGCCTGGGAAAATAAATCCATTTTGCCTGGCACTGAAAAGGTGAGAGTCTGAACCAGACAAGCTTCCCTGGGGGAGAGCAATTCCTGCTCTAGGATAAGTCACACAGAATAGAATAAGTCTCTGATGCTGATCTTGGGGCCTGAGTAGGTTCATATAAGAAAGGCAGCCCTGGAGGCTCCTGAGTCATGCAACTTAAGCTAAATTTAGGGTGCATTCTCTCTGTTCAGTTGGAGTGGTGACCTTCCACAAAAGCTAATGGTTGGATGAATGGTAGGCTGATTGGTTGGATGGATGAATACTTTTGTGTGTGATTCTTTGATTTACTGGTTACCAGTGAAAAGTCCATGGTGGAAGAGTCAAAGAATGAGAAGGGAGCTACTTGCAAAAATGGTAATACTTACCAGCCAATCTGCATCTCTTCCTCTCCCCTTCCTTCTGTTCAAGGAGTCCTCAGGTATTTGTAGCAAAGCAGTGGGTGGATGATTGGGACTTTTCATGGGAGACTTGAGTCAACCTTCCCCAACCTGGTGCCCTCCAAATGTTTTGGACCATGACTCCCATGAGCCCCAGCTAGCCGGCAAGTGTTTTTCTCTGGTTTCTGTGTCTTCTGTTGAGCAGCTGTCCCACCAGTTTGCTTGTGGCACCAGCTTCTCTGCCAAGATAATGTTCCCTCTTTCTCTCCCCCCCCCCCCATTTATCTTGTTTTCCCCTGTTTTTATTAATGGTGATATTTGCAAGAAAACCAAGCATGATGAGCTCAGTCCTGGCTGCCTCTCTCTTTCCTCACATCTCTCTCACTGTGATGTCATTTGGATGTGCCAATATGCAGTTGTGAAAACTTTGCTTGAGGGTTAGTTTTTTTTAGCTGACCAGCACACCTAGTGTTGAAAGTAACTGCTTGTCTCTGGGTGGTATTTTATACCAATAATTGCTTGCCACATTAGGAACTGCAGGCAACTTGCAAAACTTTTAAGGACATAAAGTATAACGTAAAATTGAGAAAGAACAGCATGTTATAATGAAAACCATACAGTAAACCCATAAAGAGCAGCAGAATTTTCAGCAACAAAAACATATAACCAATAAACAGCAAAATCATCTTTCTTTCCTTTTTACTAGTAATCATCATCTGCTCACCCCACCCCTAGTAACATTATGAGTGAATATGACGCAGAGTAGTCTTAGGCAACCTGATGTCTTCCAGATGTTTGGGACTACAGCACCCATCAGCCCCAGATAAAACTGGGAAGGGGCTGGAATACAGTGGTACCTCAGGTTACATACGCTTCAGGTTACAGACTCCGCTAAACCAGAAATAGTACCTCGGGTTAAGAACTTTGCTTCAGGATGAGAACAGAAATCGTGTGGTAGTGGCAGCGGGAGGCCCCATTAGCTAAAGTGGTGCTTCAGGTTAAGAACAGTTTCAGGTTAAGAACGGACCTCCGGAACAAATTAAGTACTTAACCTGAGGTACCACTGTAGAGTGTCCTGAAAGAAGGTATGGCTGCCTGGAAAACTAAAAAAGGAGCATTCCATACTGCAAGATCTTGTTGGATTTCCCACATTTATGAAAATATGAATACATTAAACCCAGGAACAGCATTCCTGTTCCATGTCATCAGGACCAGGCTTGTGTGGAAGAGGCCGGATGCCTTTTGTCTTTCCCACCTCGAGATGTCAAAATCCTCTTGGCCGCTTCTGTGACTTCTGTTTGAGAGGAAGCACCCATGGCTTGATAGCTTTTGTGCTGGTTTTCAGATGAGCAGGGTTGCAAATGAGATTTTGTCTTTTCTGCATCTCTGGGAAAATGAGAGAGGCTGCAGATGTCAGCAAGTAATCTTTGATAACCCTGCGTTGCGTAACGCAGTAACTTTCAAAAGCGCCTTATCAGGTCCTCCATCCTCTCCCCGCACTTTTTTATATTTGCGTTCTCTATCTGTTTATGGAACTGGGTTTTCTTTCTCTGCCGATGGTGACTCATAATTAAGGAAGTTGGAGAGCAATAAACTCGACTCTGTTGTCTCTCCGCTGCCCTTTTCACCTTTCCTTTCCTCCGAGAAAGCCGTGTCAGTCACGTCCCCCTCAAGAGGCATGAACATTTTATGCACACCCCCCTTCTTGTGGAAACTCTGAGGGTGTTTCGGTAAGGACAAGAAGGGAAAGTCTTGTTGTTGTCAGGTGCATCGGACCCCACCCCTCAACGTGGGGAAGGGGAGTCTTTGAGAGCCTCTCCAGGGACGCAGCGTGCGGAGGATGAGAGGAAATGATTCACCCTTCGCTTGCTCATTAGCAGCTTTGAACAAGGTCAGCGAGAACTGGAGGGCCGGACACCCAGAAGGGGAGTTGGTTCCAGGTCACAAGAAGTCCCAGTTTTGTCGTGGGGAGAGACAGGGAATGTGACATGCGCTTCCCCCATGCCTCATTTATTATTTGAAAGATTTGCAGCTTTTTTGGAGAACCGTGCTCCACAAAGCAGCTCACCACGCAAAATGCAATCGGCACCGGAGTTCAAATACAACGCAAAACTGTTTGGAATGTCTGTTCCATAACACTAAGAGGCTGACCACCGGAGCAGAAGTAAATTAAAGCACTGGCGACAATAGAACTCTTCCAGACCCTGGCAGCAGAGCCCTGGCTTTATAGCCTTATTTCAAGCGGCAAAGGCCTCAGGGAAGGCCTATGTCTTAAGGCCCACTTAAAAGTGCAGTGGATGGGGCCTGCCTGCCTAGCCATGGGGAAGGGCCATACCTCAGTGGCAGTAGCACCGGCTTTGTATGGAGAAGGTCCCAGGTTCAATCCCCAATGGCATTTCCAGGTGGGTGCAAAGCACTTTAGAGACAATACTGAACTGGATGAGCCAGGAGCATCCATAGCACAGTGTTATAACACCTGCTTTGCATGCTGCGTAAAGGTCCTAGGTTCAGTCCTGGGCAGGTCTAGAGAAAACTCTACTTTGAAACCCTGGAGAGCTGCTGCCAGTCATGTAATACCAAGCCAGATGGACAGATGCTATACGATAGCGTCTTGTGTTCCTTAGCACTCAGATTCTATAGTTGTGGGGCCACCGCTGTGAAGGCCCTGTTACAAGTCTTTGTTCTGTGTGTGTGTTATCCACATGCATGTGATTCTAAATAGCCCTGGTTGAACTGCTTTTTGGGGGGAGGGGGCAGGAGTGGTGTATCAAACACCACTGAACCCCTTTGGGGGAAGTGCATGGTTTTGGGTGTACAAAATACAACCCCATAGGCCGGCCCCCGAAAGTCACTCTCTTGCCTTCTCACACACGCCACAAATACCAGAACCAGAAGTGTATCAGTGGCCTGAAAAAATCCTGGCTTCCTTGCCTGGTTGCCCTGAGGTCAGAGGTGAGCAGCTAGAATGATGTAGACTGCAGCTGGCGGGCCCTGGGACTAAGAGGGCTTGGAGGGTCACCTCTATTCTCTCGCTTTCTCCCCACCCTCGGTCCCCAAGCCACAAGGCCAGTTGGATAGCGAGCAACAAGAGGATCCCCTTTGGTCTCTTCTGTGTGTGCAGGCATCCTTCCTCCCCCCCCCCATCCCTCCCTCTCATCTGCCCTTCTAAAGCAGAGTCTGATGTGAGGGGGCTGGCAAACTGGTTTTCATGACTAGATGGCAGATTTTCTCCAGTCCTGGGAATGCTTCTGTAATTGGCAGCGGGGGGTGGGTGGAATATATTATTTAGTATTTGGCAAAAATGGGCCAATCCAGTCATAAAACTGCCTCAGGAAGAAAGTACAGGTCTGGATTATTCATCAGATGCAGAAGAACTTAAAAATATGAAAACCTCATGGCTTTTTAAACCACCTCTGTGTCTCTGAGTCTGCAGGGATGGGTCTGTTAACAGACTCATAAGAACTCTGTAAGAGGAATAACTCATACCGAAGAGAACTTTGCCTGCACTTGCTTCCCTATGATGGTATCCATTGACCTTATTCCAAGTCAGACCATTGGTCAGTCTAGGTCTGCATTGGCCTAGCTATGGCGTAGGGTCATAGCTCAATGGTAGAGCATTTGCCTTGCATGCAGAAGGTCCCAGGCTCAATCTTCAGCATCTCCCAAGTAGGGCTGAGAATGTCCCCTGCCTTGGAGAGCTTCTGCAAGCCAGTGTAGACAATACTAGGCTATCTAGACCAACAGGCTGACTCTGTACAAGGCAGCTCCCTCTGTTCCTAATTATCTACACTGACTGGCAGGCACTCTCCAGTCTTTCAGGCTGCGGTCTCTCCCAGCCCTACCTTGGAGGTGCCAGGATTGAACTCTGGGACCTTTTGCATGCCAAGCAGGTGTTCTGCCACTGAGCCAAGGCCCTTCCCCAAATAGGCAACAGTACTTTGACAATGTGCAAATTCAAGTGTTGTGCTCTGTCTCCTGGTGACCACCTTGGACCAGAGTTGACTGTCTTTATTTTAAGCCAGCTTTTGCCAACCTGGTGCCCTCCCTCCATATGTGTTGGACTGCAACTCCCATCAGCCCTAACCAGCATAAGTCATCTGCTTTTGGGAGCTGATAGGAGCACAGCCATACTGGCTGAAGCGGATGTGCACCAGGTTGACAAAGGCTGCATTAAGCAATTCCTTCTTCAGCACGCCAGAGAATTTCCTTGACATTCTGCTCTCTTCCTGTTCTGATGAAACTCCCTGCTGGATCACGTAGGGCGCTGAGACGTGAATGAATTGGTATGCCTGGAATCGCTGCTTCTTTTTCAAAGGAGTGTTTAATTTAGCAGTATGAGACTTGCGACTCCAGTGGATCTGGAATGAGGATTATTAGCTTACTCACCAAAGTGCTTTTGAGATGAGAGGTCTTCTCTCTCAATTTGCATAGATTGGTCTTTGCCATGCTGAAATTGAATCACCAACCACACTCACTGCAACAACCTGGAAGATGAAAGGAGGAAGGGGCAATGGAACCTTTTAAAAATATATATGATGTAGCCACATGTTGGTTTGCCTTGTGCTGAGTCGGCTAACTCAATATTGTCTGCCCTGACTGGCAGCAGCCCTCCAGGATTTTTGCGAAAAGAGACTTTCAAAGCCCTATCTTGAGATGTTGCCAGGGATGGGACCCTGGGGCCTTCTGCAAGCAAGGCAGATGCTCTACCATCTTCCACCTAAACAAGGAGGACTAGACAAATTCATGGAGGAGAGGGCTATCGATGGCTACTAGCCAGGATAGCTGTACTCTTGCCACAGTTGGAGGCAGCACTGCTTCTGAACACCAGTTGCTGGAAACCACAGGAGGGGAAGAGGGCTCTTGTGCTTGAATCCTGCTTGCTGGTTTCCTACAGGCATCTAGTTGTCCACAGTGAGAACAGGATGCTGGACTTAGATGGGCCGTTGGCTTGATCCAGCAGGCTTGTCTTATGCTCTAGAGCAGTGTTTCTCAAACATGGGTCTCCAGCTGGTTTTGGACTATAATTCCCATCATCCCTGACTACTGGTCTTGCTAGCTAAGGATGATGGGCGTTGTAGTCCAAAAACAGCTGGAAACCCAAGTTTGGGAAATGCTGCTCTTGAGCTACAAACCTTCTGCTGTGATTGCACAGGTGTAGATAATGGGTGGTGCTCTTGGGCGCCTTGGAATTCCCTCCCTGGAGCGGTTGGGTGCACTTTCTGGCAAACCAGGTCCTTCTTACTCCTCAGCCTGCCCACAAAGTGTATCCCCACTTCTCCCTCTCTCTCTCAATGCAGATCCAGCTATGTTCCTTCATCTAGTTCATGATGGTTGGGGGTCAGCCCAGAATAACTGAGTTGGGCTCCACCTTCCCCTGTGTGTCATAGACGGCACTGCCCACCTCCATCTCTTCTTGCCCAGACACAGCTCAGAAGGGCGGAGGATGTTTGGGACGTTTGCTTGGGTTCGGTTTTAGCCTATGAGAGCAAACTTTAAAAAGTTCCTGCCACAGGAAATGGCAGTGCTGATGCTGGACGGGATTGACCACTGTTGCAACCTTTCATGGAGGAGCTTGAGTAGGAAAACAGGGCTCTTGCCAGTCAGCCATGGGCGTGGGAAAGCTTCCCAGCTGGCACCGGTTTTGTCCCAAATAAATGGATCTGGTGTGCTGGGGAGGCTGTTTAAATGGTAGGTAAGGAAGCGGCACAGTAGGGCGTTGGCAGAACTTGCGTCCACTTGCAGTTGGCCACTGTGTTTGTGCTGGCTTGGACCTTGATGGCTGACTTCTTAAAGCCACTTGGAATATGGCTTCAATTGTAATTTTAATCCTGGCTCAGGAGGCGGGGGGGGGGGGAGAGTAAAGCAAAGCTGAGAGTAAGGATTTGGGAGAGATCTACCGTATTTATTGCTCTATAAGACTCATTTTTTCCCTCCTAAAAAGTAAGAGGAAATGTGTGTGCGTCTTATGGAACGAATGCCGGCTGCGCGGCTATCACAGAAGCCAGAACAGCAAGAGGGATTGCTGCTTTCACTGTGCAGCGATCCCTCTTGCTGTTCTGGCTTCTGAGATTCAGAATATGGTTCAGTTCAGATTTAAACATGTGCCTGATTTTGCTGATTTGGAACACGTTGTATATACTGTCTTGATTTTCAATAAATTACATGGGGGGGGGGGAATAAAGCTGAACCAATGTTGTGCTTTTCAAAACAATAGGCAAACTGAAACACAGCCATCTTTTGAAACTTTGCACTTCTCTGAATTTGGTAGTGCTGTTCTCCAGCCAAGTAATGTGTACAAAAATGCATATACATATGTTTGAAAATGCATTATGTTAGGGGGGGAATTGCTTGCAAAAAGTGTGTGTATTAGTCAAAGCTGCATATAAAAATATGTTTATTGTGAGACATTCACGCTAAAATGCCAGTGAGATTTCATGAGAACTTCTTTTTAAAAATGTGAATTGTTGTGGAAATGGGGGAAATTGAATTTAAGTTTGGAAATAGAAGGAGCTTGGAAAAATGAGATTTACGGATTGTGGCATGACTGAGATAAGCCACCTTTCTTGCCTTCACCTGCTTCCTTGGCTTGGCCTCCTTAGAAGACCCTTGTTTGCCATGGTTCTGTTTCCACCTCTTTTGGAATAGCCTCTGTTGAGCGCAGGGAAGGGATGCTTGGAGGCTTCTTCGCCTGGGGGAATTCTCTGCCAGTGTTCTACATTGCTCTGCTTTTAAACCAGGAATCCTCTGCGGTTCACTTCCAATCACACGGTGCATTTTAAAAACAAAAATTATTATGAAGCTTTCTGCAAAAGGTGTCTCATGTTGCAGGAGCTGTAATTTTGCTACAGGGAAGAGTTTTATAACCTCAACATTTCAAACATGGCTTTTTTATCATTTAAGAAACTTTATATAATTTAGTCTTTAACTGTACAATGCCAGGGAAAATAAATAAATAATGGAGCTGAGATTTCCAGCTCAGAGTAATCTTAATTTTTGCATGTTCCTTGCAGTTGTTTTTTTGTTGTTGTCACTGCTACATTTGCATCCCTTTGCTCTTGTGTTTTTTAAATGCCCTCCCCACTGTTAATCTGTTCTGTACAGAGAGTTGGGAGAAACACTTTAAAAATTCAATTCGTGCAAGCGTGTGAGAGTTAGAGGGAGGAGTGCCTAAATAATAGTGACAAGCAAGAATACAGAAGCTTAATAGCCTCTTCTTTCGTTCTTGGGGTGATGTGCTTCCTGCTTACCCCTTCTTGGCTGTACATGCTAAATCTCTTGGATCTAGGTGCAGTGGATATTCCCTATTCCTTGATTTTCCAGGAGAGCAAGATCAAAACGTCTGGTTGTCCTGTTCTTCCCACCCTGCTGGTGAACAAAATGGGCAACAATGCAGTGCCATTCTGCCAATACATTAATAACCAGCCAACTTGTCTCTGTGGATTCATTTCCTTCTCATTGCCATAAGATTCTTTTGTTCAATAGGGAAGAACTCTCAAACCAAAGCCCTCTGCCTTTTCCACTTCTAATATTGCCTTTTCGTTTCCAACATTTCAGATCGCTGGATGGCCGGCTGCAGGTATCCCACCGAAAGGGTCTCCCTCATGTTATATATTGCCGGCTCTGGCGGTGGCCAGATCTTCACAGCCACCATGAACTGCGAGCCATGGAGATGTGTGAATACGCCTTTAACATGAAGAAGGATGAAGTCTGTGTGAATCCGTATCACTATCAAAGAGTGGAGACACCAGGTACTATAACAGGCCTCTGTTGTTGTTGTTGTTGTTGTTTTAGTGTTTGTGTAGAAGGCTGGGACACTGGCAGCCGGAGCAGGTGGTGGAATTGCACCCAACATTGTACAGGAATTGCATCCAATACTGCTGACCTTGTTGTTCGACTTCTTGCTGACATTTGCTCCTTGGCTGTCTTACCTCTTCAGTGCTACCTCCAGTATTGGTTCCGAGGCATACAGAGATCCCAGCTGAGTTTCCACCACTGGATGATTATAGCCACTCCATTCCAGAGAACACTAACTTCCCAGCGGGCATAGAACCTCAAAGCAACTACATTCCAGGTACGGTATGCTTTGGCCCAACAGAAGTGGTGTGCGGACCCTTTTAGTTGGGTGGATGGAATTACAGCTCAGGTGCTCTGTCGGCAAGACCAGAGGTGACCAGGCTCAAGGCCTGGGAGATCTGCATTGTCTCCTTTGACTAGACCCACCTGCTCCCCAGGTCTACCAGACCCAGGTACAAAAATAATGGTGAGCTGTGAATTAAGCAACAGATGGTGGTATCCAACTCAAGGATTTCTGCTTATGCGATGGGTGTGTTACTCAGTGTTACTTTGGATTCAGCCCAGAGTGCCTCTGAGGAATTTGTGATCAATACCAGAACTAAGAACCAGATATCCACGTCTGGTGCCCCTCTAACGCCTGAGTATTCTCTTTCAGCCACCTGGTTTGTTGGGGGTGGGGAGACCTTTTCAGTTGCCGCTATTGTCATTAAATAAGTAAATGTTGCTAAGCAGCTGGGAATTAGAAATCCTTGCTTTGATCTACGGCAAATCACCCCAAGATCTTCCAGTCAATCTGGCCTATTTTCTGCCCACCTCTGGGCTTAGACACTCGGAACACATTAACATTTCTGCTTCTATGTATCGCCAATCTACCTATTTTGAATGGAAGTAACTTTAGCAATGAAGGTTGTCGCCTCAGGGCTTTCAACTTCTTCCTCCTTTTCTCTTGCTTCCGAGCAGAGAGAGAAAGAGCCTGTGTGTCTTAACTCATTTTCTATTCCCAGTGAATAAAGGAGCATGGGGAAGGAGGTCTTCTGAAAATTAACTCTGGAGTCTAGAGTGGGCTCAGGATAAGGTCCTTGTAAGTCCTGGACTTTAGAGAAGCCTCAGTTGACCCGTCTGTAAAAGGGGAAGCTGTAGCTACCGATCTTGCAGCATTTGCCCTAAGGAGGTGATGGATTATAAAGCTCTTTTTGAGACATTGGACAAGGGCAGCATTGTTTATAAATATGTGCTCATATTTCCTGAATTTTGCTTGATTTTTATGACAGCTCTGTTTCTCTCCCCCCCCCCTGTGCCCTGTGCCCCCACTTGCAGAAACACCCCCTCCTGGTTATCTGAGTGAGGATGGAGAAACCAGTGACCATCAGATGAACCATAGCATGGATGCAGGTACATCATGCTGGAAATTAATATGTGGCATTTGATGGAATTGTGCTCATCTCTCTTGTCATTTTAGTAGAATAATCTACCAGAGTTTGAAAACTCCTTAGAAGTGATCTCTTTCCCAGTCTCTTGCACTCTGTATATGGGGGTAGCATGCAGCCACATTTTACTTGGTCATGTTCATTAATTTTAAGAAGTCCAAGTTAGGTCTGTTAATTTAAATGAGTTTACTTGGAGGAAAACTTAGCTGAATGCCACCCACTGCCCCTTCTCCACCTGGCTTGGAGTCTTCCATCTCTCTTTATTTATTTAGGCTGTTATTCAAACCCCTGATTCATTGTGCCTAGAGGTGGGCAGGGCAGTAGTGGAAGAAGGGAATGAGATCTCTCTCTGCCCAGCCCGGACTGCTCCACCAGCCTATGCCCATGGAGTGATGCTGGCATCCCTCCTCTGGCATGCAGTTCTCAGTTCTGCCTGTCAAAGGTGTGGACTCCCACTGGCAGAAGCCCCATATCAGGGCACTGGGGAGACAGCATCATGCCTGATCCGGGCCTGATTGCTGCTCCCCCTCCAGGCTGGCACAGCATCCTCCCCATCTCCATTTTGTCCTCCTAACAACCTTGCATGGTTAGGTTAGCCTGAGCAACAGTGACTGGCTCAAGGACACCAAGTGAGCTTCATGGGCCGAGTGGGGATTTGAACCCTGGTCTCCCAAGTGCTAGTCCAACACTCTGACCATTACACCATCTTGGCTCCATATGGCTCTTCTTTCCATTTACAGCTGAAGAGGAAGGGAAAAGTTGGGGCAAACACAAGGGCTGGTCAAGGGAGAACTGGCGAGTTGGGAAGAGAGAATGGGACAATCCACGCCAACACCCCTGCCACGTATTGTTTGCCATCTCCCTCGCCATAGCTGGGGCTGAAGAATGCTTGTGGGTTTCTAAAAGGGGAACGAGTGACACATTTATCGTCTTTTGCCATAAGCACACAGGTGGGAGGAGGCCGGTGTGGGATTGCTGGTAGGCCTCACGCTCAACCCTCTTTGGTACAACACCATTGGTGTGTGCAATTATTGGCCGTGTGGTCGGCGTCTGTCTGAAACGCTATACGGGGCATGCCTTCAGGGCCATAATTATTTGAATTGGCTTTGGCTTTGAATGTACCATCGGAGTGCCCTGTCCGCGTGGGAAAACATACAGTTTTTAAAATCTGTGTCTTTGATTCCTAAGCAGATGTTTTCCATGCAAAATACAAAGGTAGAGGGGACGCAAAGAATGGCTCAGGCATCAGTGGCATGTGCTCATGGAACTGACATGCAGCAGGTGTCTTAGAATCATAGAATCATAGAGTTGGAAGAGACCACAAGGGCCATCGAGTCCAACCCCCTGCCAAGCAGGAAACACCATCAGAGCACTCCTGACATATGGTTGTCAAGCCTCTGCTTAAAGACCTCCAAAGAAGGAGACTCCACCACACTCCTTGGCAGCAAATTCCACTGTCGAACAGCTCTTACTGTCAGGAAGTTCTTCCTAATGTTTAGGTGGAATCTTGGAACCATTGCTCCGTGTCCGCTTCTCTGGAGCAGCAGAAAACAACCTTTCTCCCTCCTCTATGTGACATCCTTTTATATATTTGAACATGGCTATCATATCACCCCTTAACCGCCTCTTCTCCAGGCTAAACATGCCCAGCTCCCTTAGCCGTTCCTCATAAGGCATCGTTTCCAGGCCTTTGACCATTTTGGTTGCCCTCCTCTGGACACGTCTTGGTCCATGCTATATGGTGAAGGCTTGAGCCTCTAGTGCAGCCTTTTACAACCCGGTGGACTCCAGATGTCTTGGACAGCAACTTAGCTGTCACCTGGGATCAGCCATTCAGTCATGGGGAGAGATGGAATGCAGAGTTCAATCCATCAGCTTTGCCCAAAGACCAGCTCCTTCAGGCACCTCCTTCCCCTGAGCTGTGCCAGCTGGTCATTGTAAGAACAGTTTAAGAACTGGTGCCCGAGTCTGATGTTTTATTTGTCCCTCTTCCCTCTCTGTCCTTTTTTCCTTGTGTGTCATTTTAAAAAAACTGAATTGCAAGCCTGTCCAGATAGCGACTATCTCTTATTTTGATTGCTGTATGTAAGCCACTTGAGAAGCCTTTCTTGGCAGAAGAGCAGGGTGCAAATACCCCATCTCACTCTCTTATTTCAGACAGAAAGAAGAAGTCCTCCTTGCTTTCTCTTTGGGCATGGGAAGCCCACTAGGCCAGTGATGGTCAAACTTGGCCCTCCAGCTGTTTTGGGACTACAATTCCCATCATCCCTGACCACTGGTCCTGTTAACTAGGGATGATGGGAGTTGTAGTCCCCAAACAGCTGGAGGGCCAAGTTTGGCCATCACTGCACTAGGCTTTAGGCAGCAGAAGGAGCAAGTACAGACCCGGTGGCTGCCCTATAATCTGCTGGTGGGCACCACCTTCAGCTGCAGGATGGTGCCCTGCTCTCCCTGTGCCAGCAGTGTCACCCACCCACCTGCTGAAGAGGCAGCAGTGGGATCCCAGGTAACTCCCAGTTAGAAGTGCCTCACGAATTTTTCTTCAGACTTGCCCAAGAACTTCAAGCGATTGTTGTGGATATGAATGTCACCACTATTTTAAAAGCACTATAGTAGCGGTATCAACTTAATTCCTTCATTACAGGGGGGGGTGGACTAGATGACTCTTTAGGTTACTTGCAACTCTACAGCACTAGGATTCCGTGTTTCTTCTTGGGCAGATAGTATCTTAGCATAATTGTATCTTCTTTCTCTCCCCACCCAGGTTCTCCAAATTTATCTCCAAATCCAATGTCCCCTGCACACAACAATCTGGGTAAGGATGGTGCCGCTTGGGCTTTTTTGAAATTCACATAAAGGTGTTTCGGGGATGGCCTAGGCAGTGATATGAAGCCGGTGGGTGGGGCACCTAACAGGGAAATGTATTGCAAAGGTGGTTTGTTTTAATAATTAGTTTAAGGCTGGATTTGAAAGAAGCTTCTGACTGCATGTTATGACTTAACAGAGAATTGCATGAAAATGCTCTACAGGTGGTATTTAACACCTGTTAAACTGGCCAGAATGTTTAGAACTAGGCCAAACACCTGTTGGAAATGCGGGGAGGCAGAAGGCACAATGATCCACATGTGGTGGAACTGCAAAAGAATTAGAGAATTTTGGGAGATAATCTACAACGAACTTTAAAAAAAATGTTTACATGTTCATTCCCCAGGAAGCCTGAAGCCTTTCTGCTAGGAATAATGAGCAATGAAATCTCAAATAAATTTGGGAGAATTTTTATGTGTGCAACAGTAGCAGCTAGAATTTTAATCGCAAAGGGTTGGAAAGGAGATGCTACCCCATCCATACTAAATTGGCAAAACAAAATGTGAGATTATGTGGAACTGGCCAGATTATCAGCAAAGTTTCAAGAAGTTACTGATCAAAAATTTAATAGAGAGTGGGACGTGTACAGAGTTTATTTCAAAGAACATTGCAAAAACGTAAATCCATTGGCAGGCTTGGAGTGACTTTCCGCGTGTAATAAGATAATTCGATAAAATCAATGTAATTTAAATAACCTAGAAGAGACAAAGCTTAGTGTGTAGTTAATGAAAGGAGCTTGGGAACCACAATGAGGGGATCAGAGGTCATGTGGAAACCAACTACAAATTGTTACCTACAACAAGCACTAATTATGGAATAAATGTTTGTTTACGTTTTTTTCTTTTCTTTCTGTTGATTACTTTGTGTTGTGTAGTTTTTAAAACCAATGAAGCATTAATATTTGCTCCTCTCAAATTTTCACTCCTCTCCTTTCTTGCAGATCTCCAGCCAGTCACTTACTGTGAACCTGCCTTCTGGTGTTCCATCTCCTACTACGAGCTCAACCAGCGTGTTGGGGAAACTTTCCATGCGTCGCAGCCCTCCATGACGGTGGACGGCTTCACCGACCCTTCAAACTCTGAGCGCTTCTGCCTCGGGTTGCTGTCGAACGTCAACCGCAACGCAGCGGTGGAGCTCACCAGGCGACACATCGGTAGCGTCTCTTGCCTTGTTGCATCCGAGGAGAGTTTGGTGGTGGAATTTGGTGGAGAGTTTGGACCACAGGAAGCCACACTATCCTCCACCAGGGCCAGGGCTTTTTCAGTGATGGCTCCGGCCTAGTGGAATGCTCTGTCCCACAAGACTAGGGCCCTGCAGGACTTGATCTCCTTCCTCAGGGCCTGTAAGACAGAGCTGTTCTGCCTGGCCTTCAATTTGAATTAGTCTGATCCTCTATTCCCTTTTTCCTCTTCTATGAAGAAACCCTTTCTGGGACCCCACATTTAAATTCTTCCCTGGTCTCCTTGCTGGCCCTAGAAGGACCAACTTGGCCAGTTAGCCCCGGTGATCATTTGATGTCTACTGACTGGGTTCCCCCCCCCCATGACTCCTGAATTTTTGAATTTTATTGATATTGATGCTGTATTTTATGTTGTATTTTATGCTGTTTTTAAGTCACATTTTAACCAATGTTTTATCTTTGCTGTTAGCCGCCCTGAGCCCAGTTTTTAAACCAGGATGAATAAATTATTATTATTATTATTATTAATAATAATAATAATAATACATTTTATTTATATCCCGCCCTCCCCAGCCGAAGCCGGGCTCAGGGCGGCTAACAAGAATAAAACAGTACAAAAGTACAACACAAACAACACTCATTATTATTATCATCATCATCATCATCATCTGGCTGGGCCACCCACACTTGGCTACCTCGGAGGCTGGCCGTGAAAATTAATTATGAGCAACCATGTGACTTATTGGGGGGGTGGGGAAGGCAGGGATAAAATTTAAACACCTGAATTCCATCCAGGGTAACACACTAAGTGTCTCATCCAGCCCAACATTTTGTCTGTCCACAGTGGCGGGGCAGGTGTCCCCAGGGTAGCTTCCAAGCCATTTGAGAGCGAGAGAGAGCCATTAATTCCGAATGTGTCCTTCCTTGCCTTTTGACTGCTTTTGCCCTGACTTTGCTGCCCTGTGTTTTCCTAGGGAGAGGAGTGAGGCTATATTACATCGGAGGGGAGGTGTTCGCTGAGTGCCTTAGCGACAGTGCCATTTTTGTCCAGTCTCCTAACTGCAACCAGCGCTATGGGTGGCATCCAGCCACTGTGTGCAAGATCCCACCAGGTAACTCACAAGTGGCTTTCCTCCTTTGCTGCTGCATGCCTGCCACTATTTCTTTTGTCCCTGTGAAGGCCTCATCCACCAGCTGCCATGACTTTTGAAACTCTGCAAGGGAGGAATAGATGTGGTCTCTTTTTGGTGGATGTGAGACAATTGCCAACCCTTACCTGTAAGATGCCTCCATCTCAGCAGAGCTGTGTCCATGCTACCCAAACTACAGCATTTGGGGTGCAGCACCCAATGCCCCAAGGGCTCTCATTTTTTGGAAGCTCTATCCATTTCTCCAGAACAATTTTCATTGACCAAGTTTCACCAGTTTTCAAGCGCAGCCAAGTTCTCCGGGTCCCCCGTGGATGGGTCAATGGTAGCTGTCCAAACGACATTGATGGGGAAGTCTTCTCCAGCACCAGAGCCCACCATGTCACCCATTCCACTTCTGGGGAAGAAGTCTCCCTTTTTTGTGGCAATGCAAAGATATTAATTCTGCAAATCTTCCATTTGGGTCCATGGCAAGGGAAAGGACTTGAACACAGGTCCTCAAACCGAACTTATTTTGCTCCTTAACTGGGCTTTCATGGCAAGGTCCTTCGGAACAGCTTTCCTCAAGTTTGTGCCTTCTAGGTGTTTTGATCACTGGGAGCTGCAGTCCCAAACATTGAGAGGGCACCAGCTTGGGGAAGCTCCTGTACTGTCGAATTTGTAGATAAAACTTGACAGGATATATCCTAGGGATTGCAGCTTCCCCTTCATTTGCCTTCTGACCTCACTATCAGAAGGCTGTGCTTGTGTGTATATCTGTAGGCGTTGGCCTGAGCTTGTGCCTAGATCAGCAACTCTGCGCCTGCCAAGACTTGGGAGTTCATCTGGTTGGGGCGCTGAGCGAAGCGCAGCAACGCTGTCATGTGTTTGACAGCCGACGGGAAAAGTTTTTTATTTTCCTGCCTCCCTGTGCTCCAAAGCAGCTGTGAAACTTTTTTTAAAGAGAGGGAGTTTTAGCTCGCAGCTGGGCCCGTGCATCAAAAACTTGGACTTCGGAGGAAGGAGCTCCTCTGAACGTTGAGTGGGTGACGAAGGGAGTGAACAGTGTTTTGTGTTTGTTTGTGTGCATTAAGAACTGACTGTGCAGCTTGCTACTAGAACTGAGCGCAGGTGCTTCCGCCATGATGCTAAGAGCATCTTCTTCTCCCAGGCACCCCCAGTCTCCACTTGGCAATGGGTGTGGGTGAAGGTTAACCTCCATGGGGAGGGACTTGGGTCTTAGTCTTCAGCATCATTTACTGCTGGGCCGGGCAGACTTCAGGCTTAGAATGCAAAAAAGAGCCTGCTGGATCAAGCCAATGGCCCATCTGGTCCAGCATCCTGTTCTCACAGTAGCCAACCACATGTCCCCAAAGGAAACCCACAAGCAGGACCTGAGCATGAGAGCTGTCTCCTTCCCTCCTGGGGTTTCCAGCAGGTGGTATTCAGAAGCATTGCTGCCTCTTGACTGTGGAGCATAGCCTTTGTGGCTAGTAGCCATTATCTTCCAGCAATTTGCCAAATCCTCTTTGAAAGCCATCCAAGTGGGTGGCTTTCACTACCTCCGATGGGAGCAAGTTCCATAATTTAACTATGTTCTGTGTGAAGACTATGTATCTGCCCTGAATCTTCAAACACTCTTCCTCTCCTGTTAGAATGGCAGGGTTGGGGTTTGGGGGGGGGGAGTGGAGAAGAGGATGAGCTCGTTGCATTATTATTAAACATTACAAGGTTATGGCTGGCATTTTCAGGGTTATCGCCTCCCTACCCCGTCTCCTCTTTCGATCAGAGGGCTCATCTTCCTGACCTTGCAAGGGGTTTGAGGCAGGTGTCTGCAAGATGGTGCCTGCCATTGTGTTCACTGCCCTTGCTGCCTTTCTTACAAAGTTCTGGCTTGTGGAGGAGTGTGTGGTCACTTCTCATTCAGAAAATAAAATCTTTCCATGTGTCTCCGCATTTCACATTGACATTTGCCCTGATCTTGTCTTCAACAGGTTGTAACTTGAAGATTTTTAACAACCAGGAATTTGCTGCCCTTCTGGCCCAGTCTGTGAACCAGGGCTTTGAAGCCGTCTACCAGCTGACGAGAATGTGCACGATCCGAATGAGCTTTGTCAAGGGCTGGGGGGCCGAATACAGGTCAGGTCCTCGTTGTTGTTCTTGTTGTTGTTCTTGTTGTTGTTGTTAATGAATCCATTCCCTACCTTTCTGCAAAAGTACACAAGGCAGCTTGCAGGAGACTGGCAACTGTACAAAACAAAAGTCAAATCTAAAAATGGGGGGGCACTCTAAAAGCAAAACTAGCAAGCAAAACCAGCAGCAAGATAACGCAAGATCCATTAAGACAGGCAGGCCCCAAAGTCCTGTTGTGCTGTCAAAACAAGGCAGCTCTGTATGTGGTACTGGGGTGGATAGAAAAGAGGGGGGAACTGTCCAAATCTCACTTTTTGTGGGGCCTGACTCAGCTTACATGCCCTTGAGAAAGGGGAGCTGTGGGAGGGAGGGGCATCAGTGCAGGAAATCCTGCAAGCTTCTCCATTGTGGATAAGGCAAGGATGGCTGAATTCTCCAGGTTGGGGCCCTGGTGGTGATGGAGTGTCAGGGCCCCTTCTGCTTTAGCTGCTCAATCCGTCTCGCGTGGGGACTGTCTTCTCTCTCTTCTTTTTAATCCATTGTATTGGGGGCGGGGCAGGTAGGTAACTAACTTGTGACCCTCCAGGTAGTGTTAGACTACAACTCCCATCCTCCCTGACCACTGGCCATGCTTGCTGAGGCTGATGGGAACTGGAGTCCAGTGACTTCCGGAGGGCATTGCATCGATCACCCCTGCTCTGCATGTTTATAGTTGGAGTCTAGGGGACTTGGAGATGGAAGGAATCTATTCTGAGATTGGAGATGTTAATAAGAGTGTGGTGCTGATAGCCCTAAGGTTGCAGGTTTGATCCCCATAGGGGCATAGCTGTCAATGTTTTCCTTTTTTTAAGGGAGATTCCCTTATTCCGAAAAGGATTCCTCACAAGAAAAGGGAAAAGTTGACAGCTATGCATAGGGGACAACTGCATATTCCTGCATTGCAGGGGATTGGACTACATGATGCTCAGGGTCCCTTCCAACTCCACAATTCTAGGAATTATTTCTAAGTAAGCAACCATTTTGCACCATGTGAGAGGCGAGAGTGTTTTCAGTTAAGAACCTAAGAGCCTTGCTGGATCAGACCAGTGGTCCATCCAGCCCAGCATCCTGTTCTCAAAGTGGCCAGCCAGGTTCCTGTGGGAACTCACAAGCAGGATCTGAGCACAAGAGTCCTCTCCCCTCCTGCGATTTCCAGCAGCAAAGACTCAGAAGCACTGCTGCCTCCGACCATGGAGCAGAGCGTGGCCATCATGGCTAATGGCTACTGCTTGTGCACCCCCTTGCTGGTAACTCTGGGGGGAAAGAGAGGGGGGAGATTGAACACAGCCTAATTTTTGCTTGGTTGAAGGTGCTGTGCAGACAGGATCAAAGCCAGGAAGATTCTTAAAGGGCATTCTGGGTCCCTGTTCCTTGGTCTTCTTCAAGAGAGGGCTCCCCATCAAAGTCTCCTTGCAGCTGCGCCTTTGCAGACCTCCTCCTCCTCCTCCTCCTTGCAAGTGACTGGAGATGAAGCCCAGAGCCGAGGCCTCTCGGGTTACCCCCTTCAACTTCTCCAGATGTCTGGAGTCTATTTTGTTTTGAAACCAGCTTGCTCCCTCCCTCCCTCCCCGCTTGCCGACTGTGTTTCGTCTTGGCCGAGGGCCAGGGCTCTTAATGAGATCCAGATGAGTGGGTTGCATTGGGTGGGGAGGGACTGGCTCTCATTCGGGGATGGTGCTCCAGTCCAGAGTGCCTTTTGCTCTTGGTGCAATATGGCCGCTGTCCTCCAGTGAGTTAACTTTGGCATCGCCAGGGTTGCTGCGTCTAGTTGGGTCTCTGTCCCAGCGCAAAGCTACCCCCGCTTCCCAAATCACTCGCCTTTGCTGTTTTTGCTCTTCAGGCTTTTGATTTGTACAAAAGATGTGCTTTAGGGAGCCATGTAGCTGCACAGAATGAGCTTCCCATTCTGTCCCCACCCCCTCTCTAAGTCAGTGGCTTGGGAATGGGTGTGGTGATTCTCTTTGACAATTACAGGGTAGCCAAAATAGGTTGTGGGTTGTGCTTGCAGAGACAGGGGAGGTGCTTCTTAACACCTGCAAAGCTTCCTGGGAGGGTTTACAGCTCTACAGTGTTCAATCTTTGGACTCTGGCACACAAATTGGCATCCCGAGAAACCCCTTTCCTTTTTATTTTGTTTTTAAATATAAGCTTCCAGTCCTCAAGGCTGTGGACAGGGGCTTACATGTGTGTGAGCAGAGGGGCAGCTAAAACCTTCGTGTAGCTCTTTGTCAAGTCTGCACAGTTGAAGACCCACCCAGTGAAACATTGCCTGCCCTCCTGCCCCCCATGTCTCAAATAAACCTCCTGTTTCTGTCTCCCTCCCTTAGATTGCAGAAAGGGGGGCTGCCCAGCTGTTGAAAGGCCACACAAGTTCTGGGGGCTGTGCAGGGCTGCCTCCCCTCCCCCCATTGATTAGTAGAAGCCAAACAAGGGGGTGCACACTTTAAAATATGCAGCTATGGAACTGACACAATCTGTGCTGGTTGCAGAATTCCTGGCACAGAACTTTGATACCTTCTCTTGCGATTTTTAGTGTGGGGAGCACATAGCCCTGATTCTCATTCTTCCTTCTCCTCGTTTCTAGGCGGCAGACGGTCACAAGCACTCCCTGCTGGATCGAGCTTCATCTGAACGGCCCCTTACAGTGGCTAGACAAGGTCCTGACCCAGATGGGCTCCCCCAGCATCCGCTGTTCCAGCGTGTCTTAAAGGAGCCTGGAAGCAGAAGCCTAGACTTGCAAGCGGAATCTGTTTTAACTCCTGGCAAAGGGCAACCTAAGTCAGTCCCTCACCTGAGAATTTACCTCTCTTTGTTTTTTAAAAAGAAAACTTACGGATCGCATTGAAAACGAGCATTTAGGGTTCGCCAGTGACATTGTGGCCGACAGTCTCTTGAGGCCCGATGCCACGTAGTGATGGCTCCTTCCTCTCAGTGAAAGATTTTGCTCTGGCGCTGCTTGAACGAACAGAGGTTTTGCTATTGCAGTGCCTCGTGGACCTTGCCCAGACAGTTGGCACTTCAGTCGTAGAGAAATTTTGGACTATGGTAGAAGATGTTTTGACACACGCTGCCAAGTGTGAGTTCCAGTGAAGTGTAGCAAGACTTGCAACTTCCCTTGCAGAGGTTCTGCAGCTCACGTTGGATGTCCACAGATGCCCTTGTCAGCAGTTCTCAGAACGGGGGAGAGCAAGGAGAAGGGCCTCTTCTGTCTGTCTCTATCCTCTGCCATCCCACCGCCAGCCTGGCCGCTTCACTAGAGGACATCCAGCTTGGGAAATGGGTGGCAGAGGGACTGCTTTTACATTCCTTTAAAAAAAAAAAATGTTTTGCTTCTGTGCCTGCATCCTGCATTTCTGCCTGCCAGGCCCATCCCTGTTAGCAGCAATTCAATGAAGCAGCATTGCCCCAAGCTTACAGATATTTCACTTCTTGCAGTGTGGAAGGCCTGATTTATACTGTAGTTGCAATGATCTCAGAGGTGGTACTATGCATAACATCACCACATTCCACTTCAGTGTATATTTCAGTGTTCCTTCTCTGTCACAGGGAGATCTTGTTGATTTTCCTCTGATTTCCCCATTAACCTATTTAACTTGTGGGTTGTCCTCACAATGTGCTGCCTTAACTAACTTGTTTTAAAGGCTCTGAAAGTTCATTAGAGGAGTCTGGGGAAAGGGAGCTCAGCAGTTTTAACGGGCTGGCAGTCAAAGGCTCATTTGATAAGGGAAAAGAGGTGCTAATATGGCCCAGGGCAGATTCAGCCAAGGCTATGGCACTGCCCATTGGTAGTCCTGGTCCTGCATAAATTGATATGCTCCTCCGCCAAGGACAGGTAGCATCTGCAATTGGTAAGAAATGTGCATCTGACCAAGACTGCTTGACTGACAGTTTTTGCTTCTTAGAGTGGTTAAGGAGCTGTAAACACATTCTTCCTGCCCTGTAGAATGGCAGGTGTGTTCAGTGCTCTATGTTCTGGTCAGCATTTTGGACGAGGGCAAAAGCAGTGTGTGGTAATCAATGTGAACTGATCAAGAAATGTGAGATTACCAGTGCCCAGCCAAGACCTGTTGCAGGTACAGGGGAATATATAGGCGGTTAAATCTCCCAGTTCTAGGATGATTTGCAAGAGGCCCAGCGCAGCACTTAAAGCAGCTGTCATTGAGCTGCTACTCTGATGAAGGTAGTGAATATATTTTTAATGACTAAAGGCTACCTTCCTCCTGAGAACCCTATTTGAGACACCTTGTGGTCACTGTAAGATGACTCAAGGAGCTGCTTAAAATGTGCTAAATAGATTTTCTGCCTTTGCAGCATAGTGGATTTGCAAATATCTGTAAATGCTTGTTTGAAGATGCCGTTTCTGTTTCACATATTGAATTTGGTCGGGTATTTGTCAAATCTAGGAGGAGTCAAACCATCACAAAGCTCCATTGCTGTTAATGGGAATACACAAGAACCAGATTAAGCGGCCCTTTGTCAAAATGGACAGATCAGTCTTGGCAGTAACAGAAATCGGGACCATGAGGAGCATTATTTTTAGCCCAGCTGTGTTTGTTACTGAAATATAATTGCCAGGTGCAGCCTGATTACTGGTGTTGCGCTTGCTTAAGGTGTTTTTGCTCAACAAGGCATTACAGAATGGATGGGCAACTTCCTGGATCAAGGAAATTCCTTTCTTTTCATCTACTGTTATTTGCCCAGTAGACACAGATATATGTGACACACAGAAAACAAAGTAGTCCCACTAAGTTCAATGGGACTACAGTGGAACCTTGGGTTATGTACCATCCTCCTTACGGGTGCTTCGGGTAACAAACTCCGCTAACCCGAAAATAGATGCCCCTAGTTGTGAACTCTGCCCCGGGATGTGAATGGAAGTGGGAGGCCCTACAGTGGTACCTCTGGTTGCGAACGGGATCTGTTCCGGAGGCCCGTTTGCAACATGAAAAGAGCACAACCTGAAGCGCCCTATCTACGCAGGTGCATGGCAGGATATGGCGCTTCTGCGCATGTGCGAGCAGCAAAACCAGAGAGTTACCCTTTCCAGTACTTCCAGGTCACCGCTGAACGTAACCTGAAAGAACGTAATATGAAGCAAATGTAACATGAGGTATGACTGTATTAGCAAAATTAAGTTCATAACCGGAGGTACCACTGTACTTCGTAGTCTGTGTCCCATATATTGGTGTGCATAAATACCTGTAGAATCTGGTACCTGCTAGCATAGGGACATAGGAAGCTGCCTTAATGCAGAGTCAGGTCATTGGTCCATCTTGCTCTGTGTTGTCTACACTGCTTAACTCTCCAGGGTTTCAAGCAAAGTTATCTCCCAGCCCTTTCTGAAGATGATGGGGATTGAACTACAGAGATGCTCGACCATGGAGCTTGGGACCCTCCCTAATTTATAACTGGATGATATGGTCTTTGTGGATTTGTCGTTTGTACATACTCTGCCATTGGGGGAATGTTTGTTGTCCCTTTTGTATACAGACTCCCATTTTAATTCACAAATGATTAGCAAGGTAGAGGAAACCTCAAAATTCAGGAATCCACCTTCTAGCATACACACATTCATCTCATCAGCTTTTCGAGGATCCACACGCACTGTTTCCTTCTTAGGTCTCTCCTCTCTGTAGACAAATTGCATATACCCCAAGCACGTTCGATAAGCCTACCTGTGCCTCTTTCCTCATGTGAAACGTGCCACATGAACACACTCACTACCAAGGAAGGCTTCCCAGTCCATAATGCCCAGCAAATGATTGTTTGTGAGAGAGATTTGTTCTGTTTCCCATATTGGAGATGCTCCTCTTCACATGTCCCTCCAAGTTTCAGCGTCTGATGGAGGGAGACCCCCTTTCTTATTTATCAAGTGTCATCAGAATGCAGGATATGCAACTGAAACCAATGGGGGGGTGGTGGAATGGTTTCTGACAGATGTGGTTAATCTGCCTTGTATCCAAATGGTAGAATTCAAAATTACAGCATTCCCCCCCCCATTGAGTTTCTCAACATAGGAAACTGCCTTATACCAAGTTAGACCATTAGCTCAGTACTATCTGCACTGGTTGGCAGCCGCTTGCCAGGGTTTCTTGCAGGGATGCCTCCCAGCCCTACCTGGGGGGAGAGTACCAGGTTGCATCTGGGGCCTTCTGCAAGGCAGCAGATACTCTGCCACTGAACTGGGTCCCTTCGCCCAAAGCGTTTTACACGATTACATGCTACATTATAAACTTCTGCACTATAAACTGTTGTTTTCATAATAGATATGCATGCCTCCCGAGTTAGACTGTTTAGCTTTTTAATAAAGTGAGGTTTGTTTTGTTTTGTTTCTAGATATAAGGTGGAATCCAGGCAAATGTACTCAAGTGCACTTAACTTCCTCCGAACTGCATCCTTAGTACCTTGTTCCAGAGGCCCCTCGTGCCTTGCCAGATAGCAGTTAGGAAGAGGAGCTGCAAAATGGGGGACTCAGCTATAGCTTCCCTCACCACACTCCCCTTGTGGACCTTCTCCCCCTCCTTTCCTCCCTCCTCTCATTGTGCCTCACTGTAGGTGAAAAGGGCTTGTGCACAATGGGACCAAGGAAGGAACCAGAAATGGCTGGAAGGAGGATGACATCCTTGTGTTTCAGCTGTGGTTATTTTGGAGAGACTGGCAGGCAGCACCATAGCAGGAAGAGTCCTGTTTCCCTGCCCTCTGTGCATGCTAGGGCTTCCTTATTCTACAGACGACACTGATCTATGCATGTTTAGCAAATCCTCTTCAGCAGGTTAAAATGTCACCTTAGATGCTCTGTTACAGAGCTCCTCAGATCCCACGCTTGTCACTCCAAGAGCAAGAGGCTGTTGACAAGGACATCTCCTTCCTTGGAGGTTTTTAAACAGGTTGGATGGGCATCTGTCAGGGATTCTGTAGCTGTGATTCCTGCATTGCAGGGGGTTGAACTAGATGACCCTTGGGGTCCCTTCCAGTTCTGATTCTGTGTAAAAAGCCACCAGCCTTGCAATCTCCTTGTTCTGGCTGGAGCCGCACATCACTAGCGTCTTAATTATGTCACACAGTACTGATTTGGTTTTGAGTGGCACAGATGTTTATTTTTATACTAAACCAGCCAACAAGCCCTAAAGCTGGGTATACGTTACTTCGTAGAAGAGCTTTGCCCAACTTAAGTGGTAGTTTGGTCCAGATGGTCAGATGAAGCGCAAGAAGGTTATTGTTCAGTACTGCCCACATTATAAACTTTTGTTTTTAGTTGCTCCCCACCCCCTTTTCCCTGTCTTGCAGTGTCCACAGGTCCACTTCCTCCACTGCAATGAAGGGAGATACCATGTGCTGTGAGCAGGGCTGTGGCCACATGGGAGGCTGCTCTGGAGAACTTCCTTCTACTAGTCTTTACTCTCTGTCCCCATTTGTCTTAAATATGCTTCTTTATTGACACTAATTAAGAGGGAATCATAAAGCACTTGGGCCTTGCTTAATGTAGCCTGTAACTTCCATGTGCCATGCTTAATTTTCAAAGAGAGAGGCTCCAGCAAATAAAACTCCGCGCATGGTCAGAGGCACCCTCCTGTTTACAGTGATGTCACACACTCCTGGCAATTCACCTTGGTTCCTGGGGCTGGGCCCTGGCTCCAACGAAGCTCTGCCCCTCTCCCCCAATGCCAAAAAGGGTGACTGTGATTATGTGGCTTTTAAGAAAAATATTTTTAACTTGTACAGGATTTTGATATGTAGCACTAGTGTATGCTATTAGATTTATACATGTACCCATACTGGAATCTGCTCTTTTTTTAGCTGTTCTCCTCAGCCTCTGTGCAAGGAGTTTTTGGTATCTTGTTAACTGGTTATCGAGTCACTAGCTGGGTCTTTGACTCTTACACATGTGTTTCTTTAACATGGCTGCTGGCCGGCACACCCAGGTGGCCTTGACTGATGTGTGTGTATTTGTGTGTGTGAGAGAGTGACTGATGAAACTGTTTTTCATTTTAATTAACGTATTGAATCAAGTTGCAATGTGTATTATTTTGCATCTAGCTTACTGTAGAGAAGACTCTCTCCCCCGCCCCACTCTGGTTGCCCTCCAGCTGCTTTTGGTCTACCAACTTTCATCTGCCCCAGCCAGCAGAGAGGAGGCTACCAGGTCCAGGGAAGCTGCTGTAGAATTTTAAGGCCTGTGCGATCAAATTTTAACTGGCAGCAATCACTTGTAGGAGGGACTGGAAAATGGGTCTGCGGCTGGCAGGGCAACTCAACAAAAGGCAGTGTGTTAGAAGATGGAGGAATGGCCTGGAAGAGGCTGGTTTAAGCTGAGCGGTATGAAAAGTTGGGGGGTTTAAGCTGAGCGGTATGAAAAGTTGGGGGGTCTGCAGCAACTCTTGAATCTTACCTACCTACACCTAATGACAGGTTTTGGTGGGACTGGAGGTGCAAAAGGGATGATAACTGCAAAACACTCTCGCTCCTGGGGCTTTAGCAGTCCTGTGTGGTAGGGAACATACCAGTGGTAATATCCTAACTTATAACTTTTCTAGGGTAGACTGAGACATTATTAGCCCTTCCCACCCTTCTCTTTTGTAGAGTAGTCCAGTTTGAGCCACAGGGTTAAAATTGTTAATATAGCTTTATAGACTTCCATATTTATGTAAGTTCTTTCAGCAGTCAAGATTGGACCAGGTATTTAAATTTGTCCGAATAGGACATTTTGGGGTTGATGAGTTGAGAATTTCATTTGTGTGGGGGGAGGGGGTTGTACTTAAAATACAACCACCTGATGGAGCTGGATTTGGAAAGTAAAAAAGACCCCTATCCAGCCCAAAATTAAGCACTTTTACAGCCCACTGATAGCAGTGGGAGAGTTAAGTGAATGACTAATCTCTTCCAATTATATTAGTGGGGAATGTACTTAATGTTTGGCTGGATCATGCCCAACAGTAAACCCCCCCTTCCGCCCACCAGCCCTATTTTGTGTTTGATAAGTGGCATATAATTTTTGGTACAAGACACTGAGTGGTATTAGGTACCCTCCGTTTTCAATGTGCTAGAATTGAGAACTATTGAAATGGACAGTGGTTGGGTCACTATGCCACCCTGGTGCCCTCCAGATGCTTTGCACCACAACTCCCATCAACCCCATCACTCTATGGCTATGCTGGCTGGGGCTGATGGGAGTTTTAGTCCCAGATCCTCTGGAGGGCCCCACATTGGTAAAGGCTGCTTTGTGTATGCATTCTCCTGCTTCGTTAGCAGTTAACACCTTCAGATGGATGAGCTGTTACTTGTAATGCTTTCAAGTATCCAGAGCCTGAAATTGTTTGGGTTTTTTTTAAAATTACTATTATCATCAGTGAAACATATATGGAGTAAATAGTATGGTTTGCCTTTCCACCTCTGTTCCCCTGCAATCAGTAGCTGCTCATTTCAGGAGACTGCCGTGTTCTTCAAGCATCTTCTGTCTTTAGATGGAGGTAGCTCAGCAATCATTTCCTTGAAAAAGGTGTTTCTCTTGCAATCTGGTCTGCATCCAGTATTTGCTTTTTCTCTATTTTATACCTGAGGATTATGTATTAATGAACCTTTGCTTGTCATCTATGGGTCTTTAGCTTATTAAGCTTATTTTTATTAAAAGCCTGTAATATCCATGTCCTCTTATTTCTTATATGAAACTTGTACAGTTCTTTTTTCCCCAGGGTTTGTGTGTGCTGGTTGTTAAATCTATAATGATCGCTTCTTAAAAGGGTACTTGCATTAAAATAACACCTACATCAGTTATGGGGGCAGCACCTTTGACGAAAGCTATCTGCAGTGAGCTGATAGCGAACTGCAGGTTGCTTAATAATCCCTCATGCATAATGAACACTCTGGGTGCATGATTCTGCAGGTAATTCACATGAGAGGTTGGTCAGACAGAACCATCCCTTCTGTTTTATAAAAACTTAATGGCAGCCTTGGCCACCTTCCCCTGCCATGGGGATTGTGATCCTGGGGGGTGGGAGGTCCTGTAATGCACAACAGAAGGTACCAAACAGATCAGGGTAGCTCACCTGTGGCCCTCCAGATGCTGCTTGAATGAAATTGTGACTAGCTTTTGAAATTTCATTATACTGGGGCATGACATATTCTTCCCAAAAGAAAGCCATGCAAATACTTAAGCTTACCGTATTTTTCCATGTATAAGACACCCCCATGTATAAGACAAACCCTATTTTTTTTAACCCAAAATTAAGAAATTAAGTTTTTTAGCTTTTTGGGGGGCGTGGAGGAGGTCACTTCCACCAATCAGTCACCTGCCACTGCTAATTGCTTGCCACAGCCACTGCCAATCGCATACCTCGCCTCAGCCGCCAATCGTCTGCCCGCTTGCCACAGCCGCCAATTGCCACAGCCGCAGCCAATTGCCAGCAGGCCTTGCCGCAGCCACCAATCATATGGCCGTTCACCGCTGCCAAACTCCTGCTTGCTGTTACCATTATTTGCACGTCTCCCGCCCGCCCCCTGCATTCGTTATCCGTGTATAAGATGACACCCAATTTTTGCCTAATTTTTAAAGCAAAAAACGTCTTATACACGGAAAAATATGGTATTTAGTTTATGACCCTGAACTATTCCTCACTGTCTATAATGCCAGGGTTCAAGATTTACTGCTCATGGATAACAAACTTTATTCAGCCCATTTACAGTACACAAAAGAAACACAAGAGGTACAATAGGCTTTCACTGTGGGTTTTCCCATTAATGTCTAGATCACCATCTACGAGGGAAATCCCCCTGCATAAGCCCCTCCCCACCCCGGTGATAAAATGATGCTGAGTAAGAAACCAACCAAGGCTTTCCCTTATGCAGGGAAATATCAGTGGATTGTAGTCTTGAAAAGCAGAAAAGGAAACGCCAGTGCTTGTGCAAACTCAAGTTTTATGCTGTTTCTATCCACACTTTGTTTGCACCAAAAGCAGTTTAATTCTTCCTTTGCTGCAGTGAATTTAATCCTATATTCTGCCATTGCTTGGTCAGAGATAAAATTCCCCTCTCCCGGGGGATTGCATACAGAGCTTTTGACCACAAGTGGCTACACTTGAAGGCAGCAATCGAGAAAATCTCCATATGTGTAGGAACTCTTGACTACAGTGACACTCTAACCCTGCTTTCTGGAAGGAGGTGGGCACCACACTCATTCATACACTACTACAGTGACATGAGAGCCAGACAGACTAGCTGTGGTCCTCGAGCCTCTTGGTTGGGCATCCTCTTTCTCTTCTCCCACCTGCCCCCATCTCTAGTAGCAAGATGCTCCCATCATTTGCCCTAGAAACTGCAGAAGTAGCTGCCCTTCTTTAATGGAGGTGTTGGGGTTGCAATCATCCACACTCAGCTTCATTCACCTTGCCCAGTTACTTGGGAGCTGGTACGCAGGGCAAGGAAACTGGTGCTTATAAAATACTACAGGACTGCGCAAGCCTTTCTCCTGCCTGTTTACTGCTGCACCTACATTTTCAACTGCCATAAGAGGAATTTGGGGGTGGGGTTTGGAGGTGGGGATAGGACAGGCAGGGAACATTTTCAAACCACACCTTTCTCATGCCTATTGTGATGACCAAAAAGTTGATAAATATTCAAAAAGCATTTTAGCCTGTGCAAATACCATTTGGTCTCAGATTTTCCCATCATGTACAAGTACATCCAGAAATATCACTTCCCCCCATCCCACTAACAAAGGCTTGCTGATTATTATCTGCCCCCCGCCCTTGGTCTTGGTCTCTCCTTTGAAATGACGGCAAATGAAAAGATGTGCATGTGCGGAGGTAAACAGTACACAAATGAGAGTTTCACAAAGAGATGTTTTACAGCTCTCTGCTGGGGTTGGGTAGGGACCATGATTTTTTCTTTTCTTCCAGAGATGCAATAGCAACACATCTGCTGCCTCATTGACTTGATAGTTCCCAGGTTCCCGTCGACAGATCCAGGCAAGGAAACAAACAACGGGGCCATCCACGTTTCAGTGTGTTGGAACTGAGCAAGGAGTTGGTCTTTCTCCAGCTGCTGCTGCACCCAATGCAAAAAACTAGGCCTTTCGTCAAAGAAAAATCACTATGGCAGCCAACAATGGCTGGTACGCAAGAAACAATCCTCGTCACAACATACAGGCCTTAGTTGTCCTCGTCAGAAGACAAGCCTTCAATCTCATCTCTGTCTCCTCCGATGGCCATCCAGAATGCTTTGGCAACCTACGATTCAAGAGTTACCAAGACAAGTTAAAGTCTCAGGAGATTGCCACACTCCTGCAGCAGCAGCAGATGATGATGATAATAATAATAATAATAATAATACATTTTATTTATACCCTGCCCTCCCCGGCCAGAGCCAGGCTCAGGGCAGCTAACACCAGTAAAATTACAATAATATTTTTTTATAAAAAAATACCAATTTAAAATACAAGTTAAAATATAACTTAAAATGCAGCCTCATTTTAATAGTAGCCCATAGATCAAAACCATAAGGGGAGGGAAACATAAGGGTCAGACAATCCAAACCAAAGGCCAGGCAGAACAGCTCTGTCTTGCAGGCCCTACGGAAAGATGTCAAGTCCTGCAGGACCCTAGTCTCTTGCGACAGAGCGTTCCACCAAGTCGGGGCCAGTACTGAAAAGGCCCTGGCCCTAGTTGAGACCAATCTAACTACTTTGCGACTTGGGACCTCCAAGGTGTTGTCATTTGTGGACCTTAAGGTCCTCCGCGGGGCATGCCAGGAGAGGCGGTCCCATAGGTACATGGGTCCTAGAAACCATCTCTCATTTACACACCCATGGTTAAGAGTGGATGTCCTCTGTTAAGTACACAAGGGCCAATCTGTGTGGTCTCAAACACAACATTAAAATTCTCTCTAAAGATAAACCAAATTAAGCAGGTTCCCATAAAGTCTCCTTTTGCTAACTGCGGGAAAGGCGAGGCCACTAGAATCTAGTTGATAATATGCCAATGAGCCAAAGTACCAAAGCTCCCCCCCCCCCAAAAATAGTTGATTTAGGCTATTTTTGGCTTAGAATGCTTGCAGAGCAATTTCTACTTAGAAATGCTGGCCAAGAATGACTCTTTAAGGGCAGTTTTGAACTCTTCTGAAATCCTCACCTTTTCTGCATGCAGTTTCCTCTGTTCGTGAGGCAGCGTGGCAGCCTTTTCTATAGGAATGAAAAGGAAAGGAATTTACTGTCAAAATTGGTCAAGAGTCGAGAAAGAGCAGAAGGGTGTTTCTCCAGTTGGGAGAACTGGCCAAGCTGAAAGAAAACTACACAAAAGGGGCCAGCCTGAAAATAGAAAGTATGCACTGGTTCTTTCATTGCTGAAGAACCAGATACCAAACCAGCAATGCACCTAAAAGGCATATTTCCTGAATGAGAAATAATAATCTGCACAGCTCATAAAGCTCATCTCAAGCATAAAAATAACACTGAAAGGCCAAACATTCATCTCTGGATCAGCTTTTAATCCTCCATCTTTGCTCTCTCCTAAACCTCTCATTTACCATTACTGTGCTAACAAGGTAATAGGAGGCAGGCTGCATCCTTCCTCTCCTCCTCCATGCCTGAGATGCTGTTATAGCAGCGTGCCAGATGCAAGGAGTACTGGGAAATTCAATTTTCCTAGGGCCACTTGCATTTCTCTGTAGGAGGAGGAAATACCTTTGCTGCCACTAGAGTGGAACCTCGTGTTATGGATGAGATCCACTCCGGAGGCCCGTCCATAACATGGAACTGATGCAAGCCAAAGTGCCACGTCTGCGTGCGGTGCGATTTAGCGCTTCTGCGCATGCGCGAGCGGCGGAACCAGGAAGTAACCCGTTCCGGGTTGCTGCGGGATGCAACACGAAAACACGTAACCTGAAGTGGACGCAATGTGAGGTATGACTGTGTTGGGAAAGCTACAAAGAGTGGCAAGGAGGAAGAGTCACATTCTACCGCCATCTCAGTGACATCACTGGGGATGAAGCAAGCTCAGATTAAAACCAAGCTATCAAGTTTTAGAAAACATCCCCCCCCCCCAGTCTGACAAGGAGTTTTACCCACCACTAGAAAACAGAAAGCTGAGTAGAATCTATACTGAAATCTTAACTCCCAGATTAAAAACAAATAGGAAACCTCCCATGTGGCCAAGAACTGCTGGCCCAAATAGAAAGGCTTGCAAGAGACTGTGACATACACGAGATAGGCAGTACCTTTCATTTCCTTCAGCTTGGAGAACAATCGCTCAAAGTTCTCTAGGTCTCCCTCTCCTGCAGTGAGGCTTGCAAGCTCTTGAATATCCATATCCAGCATAGGATCTACAAGATTCATAAGAGCAGAATGAATGTATATCCACATTTGCAGCCCATCTCCTTTGGCTATCTATTTGAACATATTGACTACCTATATTAATCTACAAGTCAGGATTGATATATATATATATATATATATGCACGTGTGTGTGTGTGTGTATATGTTCGTATGTATATGTATATGTATATGTATATGTATATGTATATATATATATATATATGTGTGTGTGTGTGTGTGTGTATATATATATATATATATATATATATATATATATATATATATAAACTAATGTGAGCTGGTGCTGTTTTTCTTTCTTTCAACAATTTTTAAGCCACAGTTTACAATAAAAACAAGTAAATAAGAATACATAAAAGGTAAAGGGACCCCTGACCATTAGGTCCAGTCGTGGCCGACTCTGGGGTTGCGGCGCTCATCTCGCTTTACTGGCCGAGGGAGCAGGCGTCCAGCTTCTGGGTCATGTGGCCAGCATGACTAAGTACCTATTTATCTACTTGTACTTTGATGTGCTTTCAAACTGCTAGGTTGGCAGGAGCAGGGACTGAGCAACAGGAGCTCACCCCATCGCGGGGATTCGAACCGCCAACCTTCTGATCGGCAAGCCCTAGGCTCTGTGGTTTAACCCATAGCGCCACCAATTAAAAAACCCAATTCACTAAACACACACACATATCACTGAATGACAATTACTAACAGCAGCTGCAGCCAACATCAGGTGTCTCCTCTTTTTGTTAGATTTGAATTAAGAAATTTAAAGAAAAGCTAAGTGGATTTAGACCAGGCATAGGCAAACTCGGCCTTCCAGATGTTTTGGGACTACAACTCCCATCATCCCTAGCTAATAGGACCAGTGGTCAGGGTTGAAGGGAACTGTAGTCTCAAAACATCTGGAGGGCCGCGTTTGCCTATGCCTGATTTAGACCATATACATTTGCACTGGGCAAAGGCGTGGACCCAAAGACACCCCCCAATTCAAACGAATTCAACCCACAGCATTGGGGCAAATGGGCAGCTGTGACCTGCCAGCTGCTTGCTGGAGGGGCAGGGCCCTAGCTGCTCCCGGCAAGAAGTTTGGCCTTGCTTGCTGTTTTCTCCCAAAGAAAAGATAATTCCTCACCAGCAGCGGGGTCAGCTTGCTGGCTGTTTGCATCAGCCACGTCTTCTCCTGCATCGACAGCTCTCTCCACTGGCAAGGGATCAGGCTGGTGGGGAGGGAGAAATCAAATTAGATACAACAGATGCAACAAGAGAGCTGGTCTTCTGGCTTCCACAGGCCACGAGTCCCAGACCAACGTGGAAGGGAATTTTCCCACAAGCCCTGACAGGACTGGTTTTGTTCCCCACTGCTAAGAACAGAGCAGGATTTGGTACTGGGCAAAGAATTTAGCATCCATAGAATCTGAGGTGTTTTGGGCTTTCTAAAAAGGTAAAGAGCAAGTTAAGTTCCTAGTCCTCATGGTTGTGATAAGCTTAAGTTATGGACCTGTAAACTGACCAATTTAACCCACAAAGGAAGCTCACAGCTGCAATAAAGGGGACAGGAGTGCAAGAAAGGATGGACAAAGAAGGTTTTTTGGGTGGAGGGGGTAGGGGGAATTAAAAAAAAGGATTTTAAAAAATTACTGTTTACTTCTGGAGCTTCGTTTTCTTCTGTCCTAAGCCTGCGACTTGTGCCCGTTAAAGCAGGAAGGAAGCCAAAGCCTTGATTCACATCTGAAAAGAAAGAGCTGTGAGTTTAACACTTGAAGTGATGCCAGCTTCAAGGGGGAAGCAGAAGCCCTTCCTGTATCACTTTGTGTGTGAGGTGGGCTCGCTGTATAAAAACATAAGCAGGAGCTTCGTGTAGCTGCTGATCAGCTGACTGACATAAGGAGCATGGGAAAAGGCTGTGGCTGTGGATCTAGGGTTGGATAAGGGATAACCAGAGGGAGAATTCCTATGTAAGAACCATTTTGGGCTAGAGGTGAGTTCTAACCACCACCCCCACCCCCCATTTTGCTTAAGCCACCAGCCACGACTAGAGAGAGATGTCTGCCCAGTAACTAGGCTGTTCTCCAGGGAGGACATAACAACTTTCCCAAGCAGGCTTCCCCTGCGCTACAAGGGTGGGGGCACCTCTTCTGCCATTTGCTACAATGGTGCCACACTGAAGTTCAATTCAGAAGCCCCCTGAGTTTTTTGTAACCATCTGTGCAATCAAAGGGAAATTTCCCTCCCCGGTGGAGTCCTACAGAGTTTGCTCTGCTGTGATGTGTTAACATCTGTGAGTGTCGACTTAAAGAAAGGAGGTCTGAAAACTCCCACCTTGAAGCCACCAAGTGGTTAGCCTTGCGCATTCCCCCAAATGAGCAGATGTGCTCTGATACCACTGATGGCTCATTCTGTTATTATGGAACTAAGGAGGGTGGAGTATTCAAAGCACAGAGTCTCAGTTGTCATGTATTCGGCATGATAGGTAAAGGTAAAGGGACCCCTGACCATTGGGTCCAGTCGTGACTGACTCTGGGGTTGCGGCGCTCATCTCGCTTTATTGGCCAAGGGAGCCGGCGTACAGCTTCCTGGTCATGTGGCCAGCATGACTAAGCCACTTCTGGCGAACCAGAGCAGCGCACGGAAACACCGTTTCCCTTCCCGCCGGAGCGGTACCTATTTATCTACTTGCACTTTGATGTGCTTTCGAACTGCTAGGTTGGCAGGAGCAGGGACCGAGCAACGAGAGCTCACCCCATTGCAGGGATTCGAACCGCCGACCTTCTGATTGGCAAGTCCTTGGTCCTGTGGTTTAACCCACAGCGCCACCCGCGTCCCTTCAGCATGATACAGGGATGCAAAACCCCAAGGTCAATCTCCACACAAGTTCACCCCTGCCCACCTAGAAGTATTTGAGGTGAGAAAACACAGTGGAAAGGGTGGTGCAGTGGTCAGAGTGCTGGACTAGGAGCTGGAGAGACCAGGGGTCAAATCCCAATCAGCCACAAAGCTCCCTGAGTGACCTTGGATCTGTCACACTCTTGGCCTAAATAATCTCACAGGGTTATTGTGATGAAAAACTGAGAGGGGAAGAATGAGGTACATCGCCCTAAGGAAAGGCAAGGCAGAAATGTGAATGAATGTGAATATAAGAAGAAAGGAGAAGGGAAAGGAATATGGAGCAAGACAATCCAGGGTGTCAGCACTACTTCTGGCTAGTATCACATCTCAAATGTAATTATATGTCCAAAGAGGTGACGTTATCTGACCAATCCAGAAACTTTTTGTTTCTCTTCACTTGCAAGGGAAATGCATCCAATTCCAAGCAGCTGGAGAATCAGACCAGCCAGGTGCCTCCTGCAACCCAGGCCATTTCAGACCCTGTTAAAAGGAGATGTGCTCCGAGCCATTGCTCTGTGATGGGATGGAAGGCTGTAAATATAGAAGTGAAGCACAGAGCACCAGAGGGAGCTTCATTTCTAGTTTTAGGGGCTAGAGCGAGCTGAGGCTGGTGTCTTGGCTGCCAGGGCTCTGCTTGAATGAGTTTTAATTTCTCATAAGCCTCGAGTGCTAATTCTGATGCAGAATGACGGCATGAAGAGGAGCCTGAGCAAAGCAGTAAGAGAGCAGAGGAAGTTACAGAGGAAGAGACACTGTTTTTAAAAAGCAGATCGAAAATGACATACCATTTTTCATCACCACATTTGACCAAACATTGGCATTCAAGGCTTGGATGATTCGCTTCACTCCTGTCGATTCTGGAAAGTCGTCTAAAGAAGCAGAGAGGGGAAAGGAAATGTGCTTTTAAAAAGGCTTCTTCAGAAACCAATCAACAGGGGAAGAAGAAGACACCATCTCTTAATTTAGTTAGGAATTCTGGGTGCACTTACTTAAACACACAAAGAAGCCTGTGATAATGTTGCTGTTTCTTATTTTTTAAAGCCATTCTGTAAATTCTGGGAAACTTTCTCAGATATTCAGAAGATAAACATATGTTCATTCAATTTCCCAAAACGACATAGACTTCCTTTGGTTAAGGTGCATAATATCACTCTTACTTTCAACTTACACCCCAAAATGTGTTACCCATCCTGAACCTTTGGAGGAGAGTGAGATGCAAAAAAGAGCCTGGAACAAAGATGAAAAGTGTAATACTGAGTTCTCAGCCAGCTGTTGCTCTCTGTCAAAGCTGACTTTTGCTCTAGCTCAGTTTTCAAATTGGAAGCAACGAAGAATGGTTAAAAAAACAAACAAACAAAGGAACACCAACCAACAACTTCTGTTTGATCGCCTTTAGCATTTGTCTACAGATTTTCTCCTGCACAGAGTCAAAAGAAGCCAGAGAAACTGTGATGCCATCGAAAGACTGGAAACAATTTAGCTGGTTCAATTTTATTGTTAAACTGATGAATCACCTTGAAATTTTCCCACTGGGCTCTAAACCAGCAATTTTTAAAACTAGGAAAGAGATTATGATGTGGCATGCTGTTTCACGGGGAAGGGCCATAGCTCAATGGCAGAGCATCCACTTTGGATGCAGAAGATCCCAGGTTCAATCCCCAGCCTCTCTAGGCAGGACAGGGAAATACTGCCTGTCTGAAACTCTGGAGAGCCGATGGCAGTCAGTGTAGACAATACTGAGCTAGATGGACTACTGGTTTCACTCAGTGTAAGGCAGCATCTTATGTCCCTAAAGCACCGGCAGGCAGCTTGCAGCCATGGCACAAGGTACAATGCTGATTCGTAATTCTGGTGCTGTGTCTGTCACCAACAACAGACGGCACCAGTGCAGGCAGAGAAGCTAGAGAAGAAGTGTGCCCAGAAATAAGAATCTGCAGAATTCTAGGCAGAAACTGGCAGGCAGGTAGCAAAGTTAACTTCATGAAAGGAGGAAGTGGAGGGAAACTCACCGTCCTCATCTGGCAGCTCTTCTGGGTTGAGCTCCACCAACTCAAAGCCGTGCTTGATGCACCACTCTTGCGCTTTCTGTCGACTGATGCCTAAAATAAACGGAATCTGGTTTTTGCCAACAATAGATGCACTTCCTTTTGCAGCCACATTAGAACCACAGTACTGGGAGCTCCTAGGATGGAATGCCTTGGGGAAGGTTCTTATTTTGTCCTAGAAGCTATATATGGGCAACTTGTTCTTGCCATCATATATTATCACACTTAAACTAATTTATGCTGCCATTAAAGGCTGGAAACTGCAGAACAGAAGGTGGGACTTTCAACAACCTGATCAATGCAGCTGACGCAGAACTCAAATTGCCTTCTTGAGTCCCATGATGGAAGAAAAGTGGGATATAAATACAAAGCCAGGGTCAGCATTCAGCACATAACCACAAACCATGCTATCTTACTAGGATGGAGAGCAGCATTCGCCAACCCAGTTCTTGCCATGCATTCTGGACTTCAACTCCCATCAACCCCAGCCAGAACAGTCATGCCCACCCTCCCAAAGGCCTGGCCTTGTTGCCTTACCATTTTCAGAGACTCTGTCACAGACTAAGATCATCACTTCTGGTAGCCACTCTTCTATGAGAGGGAGCCACGTAGAGATGCTGTCCAATCCAGAGATCTATAAAAATTATACAGAGGTTGCTGGCCTTCTTCTCCGGGTATTTATTTTAATTTTTTTTAGTATTACAAGTGAAAGTGCATTAAGTACCGTTATAGAGAGGCACTCTCCTTTCTGAACTTCAGGTGCACAGTGATAAAGACTTTCTTATTCCAGCAGGCATTTTATGGCAGTGTTTAGGTTTAATTGTTTATTCTCTGCATAGTTTATTTTTATGTACACCACTTAGAAATGCTAATGATTAAGCTGTATATAAATGTCACAGTAAATAAATAACATAGCCCTGATAAGAAAGCACAGCTGAGAGTAAGAGAGATTAAAATACAAGAGATCATCTCCAGAAGAAAAACCACCTTGAAACTCATGTGAAAAAAAGCAAGACATAAATATATTTTAGTGTGATGTCTTTAGTGCGATTAGGGGCCAGCTGCTAGAATTCACTGGGTCAAATCCCACCACCCAAGCACTGCTTACCTGGCCCCCAGTTGCCAAACAAAGGGCAAAAAAGAAAAATGCAGAAGACTGGCAGACAAGTCAACAGGCACAGGACAGGGTTGTAAGTCTTTATCTAGTTGCTCTGGCTAATTATTTTGGGAATCAGGATCATTTTGTGAAAAATGAAACATAGTCCTAATTTGCGCACAGAGCAGCAGTGGAAGGCATATCATTTACAGTTGCAGTTTGACAGGAACTGAATATGTGACAGAGCAACTTGCTCAAGGATATATACGAAGTGGGATTTGGAATGCAAATCCAACTCTTGCTTGTAAATGCTGGCTTTTGATGGGGCAGGAAAGAGATTTGGGTTCCAAGATTGCTTTTGAGAACATTGCTCAATTACTCCACGCTTGATTTCCTCCTGTCCTTTAATTGTGACCACTTAGCAACAAACAAGCATCTCAAATTTGACTAGACACGGAGGTGAATGAAACTGAGAAAAGATAACAGGTCTAGATAGTGGTTCAGCTACTTGTAACTCTTGTTTTCAACCACCTTCACTCCAGGGAGGAAATCTTACAAGCATCAAAACAGAAACTTGCACTGTCAGCCTCAAAGATGTCCTCCTTGGAGGAGTCACAGCCCATTTCCTTCGAAGTGCCACTGTGATGCAGTGATATACCTCAGCTTAGCAATGTACATGCTAGACCTGGCAGATGCCACTCTAACAAAAGGAACAAGGAACAAGAGTCCACCCCACTAAAATGCACATTAACCAATGAAACACTATGCCACCAGAAGAGGTGCTTGTCACAAGAGAGCCCTGTGTCTCTTTGCTGAGAAGGCAACAGAAAGATTAGCTCTAGAGCAAAAGTGGAAGGTCTTCCTTCTGGGAATGAACCAATCTTCTGGCGCATGGAGAAGAGAGCACTTCTGCGTTGTAGTCCACTGGGAGCTAGAGAAACTTTTTCAAAAAAGTTTTTAAAACTTTGATGTCAAGTTTACTATTTAACCAACAAAGCTGTTACAAAAGTGCAAAAGTAATACTGTAATGCTGCCTAATGGTAAACACAACATTTGAATATAGCCAGAGACCCTCTTTGCTTTCTTGCATTTCCTTTTCATCTGTCTTCTGAGAAATCTCTATGTGGGACAAGAAGCTACAGTTAGAGCTGGATATGGAGCAACTGATTGGTTCAAAATTGGGAAAGGAGTACGACAAGGCTGTATATTGTCTCCCCGTTTATTTAGTTTATATGCAGAATTCATCATGTGAAAGGCTGGGCTGGATGAATCCCAAGCTTGCTGGAAGAAATATCAACAACCTCAGATATGCATATGATACAACCTTGATGGCAGAGAGTGAGGAGGAATTAAAGAACCTTTTAATGAGGGTGAAAGAGGAGAGCGCAAAATATGGTCTGAAGCTCAACATCAAAAAAATGAAGATCATGGCCACCGGGCCCATCACATCCCAGATAATAGGAGGAGAAGAAATGGAGGTAGTGAAAGATTTTACTTTCTTGGGCTCCGTGATCACTGCAGATGGTGACAGCAGTCACAAAATTAAAAGACGTCTGCTTCTTGGGGGAAAAACAATGACAAACCTAGACAACATCTTAAAAAGCAGAGAGATCACCTTGCCAACAAAGGTCCGTATAGTTAAAGCTATGGTTTTCCCAGTAGTGATGTATGGAAGTGAAAGCTGGACCATAAAGAAGGCTGATCGATGAAGAATGGATGCTTTTGAATTATGGTGCTGGAGGAGACTCTTGAGAGTCCCATGGACTGCAAGAAGATCAAACCTCTCCATTCTGAAGGAAATCAGCCCTGAGTGCTCACTGGAAGGACAGATCGTGAAGCTGAGGCTCCAATACTTTGGCCACCTCATGAGAAGAGAAGACTCCCTGGAAAAGACCCTGATGTTGGGAAAGATTGAGGGCACAAGGAGAAGGGGATGACAGAGGATGAGATGGTTGGACAGTATTTTCGAAGCTATGAACATGAGTTTGACTGAGCTGCAGGAGGCAGTGGAAAACAGGAGTGCCTGGCTTGCTCTGGTCCATGGGGTCACAAAGAGTTGGACATGACTAAACAACAACAACAACAACAACAACAACAACAACAGAGACCCTCTCACAATAACATATGTAATAAAGCTATCCCAAGTAAACAGAAACTATCAACAACAACAACAACAACAACAACAGAGACCCTCTCACAATAACATATGTAATAAAGCTATCCCAAGTAAACAGAAACTATCCAGGGGTAGTCAAAGTGGCGGGCTCCATATTTTGCTGGACTACAACTCAGTATTTCTGATCACTGGCTCTGCCAGCTGGGGTTGATGGAAGCTGGGAACCTAACTATATATCTGGAGTCCAACTAGTCCACACTGGCAACCCCTGACTGCTATACAAATTTATATAAAACAAATAGAAATTGCTTAACAATTTCTCAGGAAACTTTTTTCTACTAGCATTATGTATGTGTAACAGAAATGGTAATGATGTAGCTCAGCTGGAATTTCCAAAATTGGGATGGTGTTGTTCTAAAAACACAGCCAAAAAGGCTTTCAGCAACCTGGTGCCCTCCAGATGTTTTGGTCCATATCTCCCATGAGCTCCAGCCAGCATAGCAATTGTGATCCAAAAGAGCAAGTTGGCAAAGGCTAATTTACACAACATAGGTGTTGTTGAAGAGAGGAAAAAATATTCTAACAACTGCATCAATTTAATATGAGGAGAAGGTAGCCAACATTAAAAGGCACATAAATATCCATGCTGGAATTATCACATGACGGTGTTCCTGAGAGTCTGGGAGCAAAATATAAACAAGAATTCCCTGTTGCTTTTTACAAGTTCTTCCTTACCTCAGTTTTGGGGCAGGCAACCTTAAAACCACTTTCAAGGAACTTACCAAGTTATTTGTCAGTTCCAGAATTAGCCATTATAATTTCCAGGGACAGAGGGTTGCAGAGATCAAAATTATTATTCATGAATTCATTCCCTGCCTTTCTACAAAAATACACAAGGCAGGTTACAGGAAACTGACAACAGTACAAAACAAAAGTAAACTCATAATAACAAGACCAAACCCCCTCCTAGAAAGCAAAACAAACTAGCAAGCAAAACCAGCAGCAATTTTAAAAGATCACACATGATCCATTAAGACAGGCAGGCACTGAAGTTCTGAAGTACTCACTGATGTGCTGTCAAAATAAACCAAGAAGGCTTGCACTGACTCAGCAATTTCAGCTGTCACAAGGAACTGATTTGTCACAACGCAGAGATGGATGTCAGCCGAGTAGTATTTATTCTCTATTGTCCAGGGGTAAAACCGGGCTCCGCTGCCTGTGGAAACATCTTCGGGAAGCTCATTTGTCCCAATGATACCTGAAAGAGGAACATATGGAGGACCTTAAGAGGTGGTGATCATGACCTCGCAGCCCCTGTCCTCTTTGGGAAGCCATGGGAGTGGGGAGAGAAAAGAGGGACACCCAAAAATGCTTGCACAATCTTGCCCAAACAGATGTTACTGTAGGGAACGGGTTGCTGTTAATGTTAGTCAGATGCTCTCTTCATCACCCAGTGAATTTGTTGTTAAAGGGGGGCATAAAAATGCTGCACACCAGTGGTAGGGAAACCTCCTAATCAGACCCAGGAGGCCATTTTCCCCAAACCACACCCACCTGCCCCATCCCTGATGAGGTCAGGTGTGAGGTACATAAAGGTGCAGCAAAATCACCTTGAAGTCCACTTCAAAGCAGTCAGTGATGAAACTACTTGCAGACCAACTTCAAAGGAAAGCCCCTTTCCATCTGCCTGCCCATCTGCCAAAGTTGCCCAGTGAGGAGGAGGGAAAGGTAGGTTCCAACCCCCTGCTGTAAATAAATAAAACCAAAGGCTCTGCAGCATTGTTGACGTCATTTTGGTGGGTGCCTAAGAAGCTGCCTTATACCAAGTTGATCTAGGCCAGTATTTGCCACACTGACTGCAAGAAACTCTCCAGGATTTCAGGCAGGGGTCTCCCCAGATGCCTGGGACCTTGTTCATGCAGAGCAGATGCTATCGCTGAGCTATGGTCCTTTCCCACTATTCCATTAATAAGCCATTAGTGAGTATTAAATGACTACTATTCTTTTCCCCTTCAGTTTATTTACTACTTATCAACCCTGCCTTTTCTCCAAGCTCAAAGCAGATTGCATCATCCCTCCATTCTTATTTTGCTACCATGCAAGGTAGCAGAGAAGGTAAGAGAGTGTGTTGACCACACTGTGAGCTTTATGACCAAAGGAAAGAGATGTCACACACACCAAATAGTACTCTAGTCAAATGAGAGAAGAGAGTGAGTCTGCACTCCTGTACACAACCTCAATGAAAACAGGAGTGTTCATACAAGTAAGCCTAGGATTGCCATCTCATTTAGGTACAGTGGTACCTCAGGTTACAGACGCTTCGGGTTACACGTTTTCAGGTTGTGTACTGCGGGAAATCTGGAAGTACCAGAAAGGGTTACTTCCGGGTTTCGCCACTTGTGCATGTGCAGAAACGCCAAATCACATCACGCACGTGTGCAGAAGCAGCACTGCAGGTTACAAAGGCTGTGGGTTGCGGACATGCCTCCGCCACGGATCACGTCCGAAACCCGAGGTTCCACTGTATCTGCAACTTGAAGGTCCTACAGCTAAATCCATAAAATCATTAAAATTCAGGAGGGCAATGAGAATTCTAAAGCCAGTTATAAAACGTGTTAACATGCTCGGGGCTAGCCAACATGGTGCTGTCCAGATGTAAATGAACTCTAACTCCCATCAGCCTTAGCCAGTAGTCAGGGACAATGATGGAAGCTGTAAATCAACAGCATCTGAAAGGCATCATGGTGACTACTGCTGGGAAAATATCAACCATTCCAGACCCTTCAGTAGACTGCGTGGAGGCTCTTCTCATCCAACTGGTGAGCTTGGCCCCTGGGTAGGGATGCAAGGACCTTCTCTGTTGTGGCTCCTTCAACTGTGGAACTCCCTTCCCATGGAGGCATGGAGGCACCAAGTGAAAACATTTTTATTTTCCCAGGAAAATTAGTGATTGCCACTTCTTGAGTTTTGTATTTTCTCATGTTGCTGTTTTACTTTGGGGGTGGGGTGTTTAATGGCTGTTTTTATTTTACATTATTTTGATACCTGTGGTAATACATAAGAAACTGCCCTGAAATTACTATTTGATTTGATTTATGAATCGCTTCTCATATAATAGCTCAAAACTATTTTGAAATAAAATGATCAGCAATAAAAACAAGAGCACAATTTCATATAGCCCATGACACAATGAAACACAGTCTGAAATTTTGTAAACAAATGGTAACACTAATACTAAGACCTCTCAGGTAGGTCACAGCAAACCAAGCTCTCTTTCTGGTCACCACTACTACACCATAGGCAGAGATAAGGCCCAGAGAAGAGCTTCTGGAAATGAACAAGAGGTTTGTGGAGGCCAAGGTAGTCACTAAGGAATGCCAGTTTCCCCGCTCAAGTTGCTAACACAGAGACAACAAAAAGTGTGTGAAGAGAGATGACTGTGGCAGAAGGGCTTCCTGGCAGCCCACTCTGTGGGTTGGGTGGAGCTGTGGCCCACCTTCATCCCATAAGTGGCCTTCCCATAAAAGTAGCTCTTAGTCTAGCCAAAGGGAGAGGCAACCTGATTCATCTGTGATCCATTTGTATCAAATAGCTCCAACTTTAACTTACATCCCACACACTAGCGTGCAATAGCACCCACAAGCCCTCCAGAACCTTGGAATAGATGCACTCAAGCCGTTGGGTTTCAGAAGTTTCCCTCAAAAGCAGTGTACGTTTTCATGCAAATATCATAGAGCCCTCCCACTATAATGATACCTTTCTATATCTAGCTGGAGAGAACATAACCATTTTAGGATAAGCTTTCAAGTCCATACTTGCTTTTGGCCCCAAAAAAGGCTTTTCAGAAAACTGCTATAAAGGCAAAAATACGTGGGTTTGGAAACAACCGTGTCTCGATGGAATTGCTCGCTTTTCATTTTTGATCTTCACAACCATAGGGAAGGTCTGTGGTTTCACATCCAAAGAGCTTTGAAAAATCAACAGACACACTCGGTGACCACAACACTTCAGCTTGCCTCAAGGCCAACCTCTGTGGTTTGTGTTTTCACAAAACGCAAGCTAGCTCTTTGACACCTTCCTACTGTGCTCTGACAAAGAAGATCTGCTGCAGCAGGCACCCAACTCACTCACATTTGCAAAGTGAACTACGCTGAACAGGGGTGGACTTGGGCTCCTATCTGAACCAGAGGGCCGGTTCTGCATCCAAGAGGTGAGTGTAGAACAGGGGAAAGCAAGAAGACTGAACAATTGCTTAAATCACATACGCAGTGGTATGATTCACATGACACAGTAAGGCAAACCATGATATTGCTACAGGTAGGTAGCCGTGTTGGTCTGCCGTAGTCAAAACAAAATTTTAAAAATCCTTCTAGTAGTACCTTAGAGACCAACTAAGTTTGTTAGCGGTATGAGATTTTGTGTGCATGCACACTTCTTCATATACACTGAAACAGAAGTCACCAGACCCTTATATATAGTGAGAGGGTGGGAAGGGGTATTACTCAGAAGGGTGGTGGGAATGGCTGATAGGTGTGGAAAACCTGTTGACGACTGTTAACGCCTGCAGTTAGTCTTACAGGAAAAAGCAAGGGGTGAGATGGCTAAAAATAGTTTTATCATGTATAATGAGATAAGAATCCAATGCCTCTATTCAGACCAGGTCTCTCCATGGTTTTAAGTTTGGTAATAAGTTGCAATTCAGCAACTTCTCTTTCCAGTCTATTTCTGAAATTCTTTTGTAATAAGACAGCTACTTTGAGATCTTGTATAGAATGTCCTGGGAGATTGAAGTGTTCTCCTACTGGTTTCTCTGTCTTGTGATTCCTGGTGTCAGATTTATGTCTATTTATCCTTTGCCGTAGGGTTTGGCCTGTTTGTCTATGATATGGCTTTCTGTGATTTTGCAAATGTGCTTGAAGCCACCTTGCTCCTTTTTACTGCCATGTCGTGCCAGGAATTGTGGTTAATCTCTCTTCTCACTATGAGCTATAGCCAAGAACAAACAAAAGCAGAAGTCCTTTCTCGTTTCAAGTTAAGCTCCTGAAGGTTTTTTTCTCTCTCCACATTGGAGGCAGCAGTTTGTACTCAAACCAGTTCCCTGAGCACTTTGAATGCAAGTTGCTTTTTCTGCAGAGGGGGAAATAATCCACTTTAAGAAGCATTTCCTCCTCTGCAGAGACTTCAAAAGGACTTCATGCAACCAAGGTTCATCTTACTGTTACTTACAAGGAGCTTCTCTGAAGATCTACTCCCAGCATCAACCAGCTGATTGGTGCTTGAACATGCATCTTCAAAGGATGTTGCTGCAAGTGACAATCAGCTGACTGCTGATCACTGTGTCCTCCTTTGAACTTTGACACGCATCAATCACCTGGTGTCTTTATTACTGGCAGATGGGTGATCCCACCCATCTGTCAAAATAGGCCTATGGGGATGGTGGAGGGATAAGGATCTGGCCTGCCAACCCGTAACAATTCCCCACACTGATATAGCCCACCTTCTCTCACTCAGGATTGAAGGCAGTGTCCACATCAGCAGCTGTGGTCCCAGGTAGATTTCAGCTGTAGTACCACTGAAGTTACAACAAATGACCGCAGACACAACTAAGCAAGACTCATATATACATCAACACAGGGGTGCCAGAGATTCAACCTCCTGTCATCTCAATTATTGTTTTGGAAATCTGATTTGGGAGTAATCACATTGTAATATACTTGTATGATGATTTCAGCTATGACTGCATTCATATTTGGTTATATGTTCTCTTCTCCATGCATTTGTGTTATTTGTTTTGTTGTATTTCATATATGTAATGGTACATCAATTAATATAAAAACATCATATTGCCACAGATTCCAGTCCAGCCTACCCAGGAGACTAGATAGTGACTGTGCAAAAGCAGAATTTCCACTTCAAATCAATAGGTGGCTGTTTTTATGGCTTCAATCCAGAACACAAACACACACACAAAATTATTTGTATGTTACTAACTAGCTGCTCTAGCAAGCTACAAATTCCTTCTAGCCTGACTTTTGACAGTGTTCCCAACAGGTATTCAGCTTACTTCATAGTATAAGCAGTTGTGATTCCTTCAAATGCTTTTTAAAGTGATCTCATTTAATTCTCTCCGGTTTGGGAAAGTATGCAAACAGAGCTCCTGCTTTATGTGTCTGGAGAGCCACCTGCTGGAGTAAACTTCAGAAAACCTCTCACAGAATTGCAAGAAAATCTACAGGCTGTTCACATGATCAAATTTTGGTTTAATAAACCAGATTATGTAAAAGCTTTGTTGCATCCACCCACAGTCCCTTTGCACAAGGAGAAAAATAGACTAAGTATCCAGAGTTAACCATAGTTCCCATTATATGAGAAACAGCAGCTATGGTTAACGGATTGCAAACAAATGAGGATTCAGACAATGCCTTTTGTTTCTGGGGGTTTGAAATTGCTGCCATTTGCCTGTCTAACAATTACTTCATTGGAATTATATGTTTTAACTGTTTTATTATAACCTGTTTTGGGCATATACTAGAAAAGTGGCATTGCAATGTTTTGTACAGATATTGTGTGCTGTACAGATGGCAGATACCAAAGAGGTAGATTTGGAGAACACCAGATCAAGAGAAATGTGAAATGCAGAATACAGGAGGTACTGGAGGAAGGACAAGAGAGGAGAGGAAATGGGTCTCCAATGTGACAGCCCTTCCCACCTATGCGAGGACTGACTGTGGCCACCAAGGAGGCAAGTAAAATGATCTCTGCATATACTCCAAAGCACTCTTTATTACTTCACAAGTCTGAAGATATGAATACAAAGGTTCAGCGTCTGATCTCTGAGCACCTTCCATAACCCACTTTACTCCTCACACTTCGGAAGAGCAATCAGCACAGGCCTAAAGTCTGCTTTATCTCGCTCGCTCCCGTTTATTAGTAGCTATTTTCAAGCCTGACACCGAAAACAGGTCTGTTGTTGACACTCTGCACATGCTCGTGCACACTCCATTATTTCCCGGATTTTAGAGGAGGGAAACTCGGGGGTTGGCAAACAGGCTCCAAGTCTAACTCCACGTAACTGAGTAACTAGTTTGCATTTTAAGGGGGGAGGAAGTTCTTAAATACTGCGACGCGCAGCTGCGGGGGAGGTGAAAATCCCACGAGAAACGGCGCCAAAATCAGAGGCGGCGCCGGGAGATGACGCCACGGCGCAGCAGTTTAAAAGAAACAAGGCTGACGGGGGTCGAGCCGACTCACGTTTCACCAGCTCTTCCCCGGGGAACTCGGCGGCGCAGCTCGTGATTAAGGCGCAAGGGACAGCCATGACACCCGCTAGAGAGGTTCTGAAACGGCCCTGTGCTTCCTCTTCCGGTCTAGATCACGCCCCTTCCGGGCCATTTGGGTCGTACTATTACCGCCCTGGTGAGGGGAGAGAGACGTAGAATGTTTGTGGACTGAGGTTTAAGTCTTTTGTGCAGAGGAAACGAGATGTGAAATGAGATGGAAACATTGGGTTCCGCCTCACCCTAGGGCTTATTTTTTTCTCCTTGCTGCATCTCCACATAAAATCCCCTCAGATTGACAGGAATGGTCCCGCCCGGGCCGCGCGTCCCGTTGCTAAGGCCACGGTCACGTGGTGCACCGCAGTCCCGCCGCTGTGGGGAGGGAGCCTCAGCCAGGACCCATGGCTGAGGTGGCCGGGCCGGGGGCGGAGATAGGGCGCATTTTAGTCCAGGTGGGTCCAAATAGCACTGCAGTCAGGTCCCTCACGGCCGCCTCACTAGCCTCGTTTCTATTGGTCTTGTGGCCACTTGACCAAACTCCCATGAACCTTTGCTCTTATGGCCTCCCGCGCCCACCCAGCCTTGCGTCGCTCCCATTGGACGAGGGATGGCCTTGAGGCCCTGAAGGCCCTGATGATTAGGCTGGCCATTTACAAAGCGCCAAGAAGAAAAGACGAGGAGCAGCAGCAGCATCGTCCACAAGGTTCACATAAAAGTGGCACATGCTAATTCATATGCGTAGGTGCACATTTAAAAATAAGCACACTGGAAGCTTACATTTGCATTTTAAACTGTTCCATGACATGTTTAGAGAAGAGCTGTAATTCAGTAGTAAAGCATCTGTTTTGTATGTCATAGGTCCTAGATTCAATCCCCAATGGCATTTCCTGGTGGGGTTGAGAATACCTCCTGGCTGAAAGAAAGCTTGGAGAACAGGCACCTCTCAGTGCAAGTAGACAGGCCCAGTGGTTTCCCTCAATATAAAGCAGCTTCCATTGTTTCCTAAACAGAAATACAGCTTGGCACCATTGTGACCTGATGACTTAGTGTGGTTCCTCTGCTGTTCAGGTTTGCTGATTATTGATGGGCAACTTAAAGCTCTCCCCACTCCCTTCTTAGAATTTCTTTAAACCAGGTTTTGACTGGTCAGCCTAACAAACAGAGGACTCCTTAAAATAGAGGACTGTTTCCTGCACCATAGGGCACATAGCCACACCAACCCAAGTGCAAATCTCCCTTCACACATTATGCTCACTGTGGCCCTCTCTGAAGTGGTCAGTCCCTGTGCCTCTCCATGCAAAAAGGAGTCCCTCCATGTAGACAAAAAGCATATCAGAAAGGAGGGCTGTAGCCAAGCCTTCTGACATGCTAGATGTCTATGTGTGGGGACTTGCCCTGATTTTGTATTGAAGAATTAAAATCAAATCAGCCCTCACCAGTCTGAAATGGTAGTGAAAATTAAACCAAACTATCTCACTAAAAACAGTCATGTGGCATCGTAAAGACAAACATCTCACACATGCACATACTTGCCCTAACCCAACTGAAAAGATTGTTGTGAGGATGAAATGTGGGCTATACTGAGTTCTGGGTATAGGAAAGATAACACATTCTATGCTTTGATTGCTCCAGAGCCTCCTTCCAACTGTTTTTCAAATTGCACCTTTTACGTAACTTCTGTGAGCTCTTGCCTTGATGCCTCCCAGCTTTCTTCAAATGTTAATGTTTATTTTTCCTCTCCTTTTGCACATTGAAGCGTAGCTTTTTGGCAGAGAAAGATCGGATTTAGCAATGTTTATTGAAAATTTCAAGGGAGCTGAGATTTTCCATAGTAGCTGAGGCTGCAATGTCATGCACACTTAACTGGTGAATAAAGTCCATTGAACTCTGGGCCTAGCCTCTGAGTAAGCTATGCTTAGAATTAGGTAGCACATTTGATTAGTCTGCAGTGAAGACCCTTGCGTTGATCTTGCAAAGCTTAGATCTTGCAAAAGTCACTTCATGGTAGATGATCAACCATGGTATCCTTCTGGAACAGTTTGTCTAACTTAGGAGGGGGTGGCACTGCTTTGTGGTGGTTCCTACTTGGATGGTCATTTCCAGAGGGGGATGCCTGGGGAGTGCTCTTCAGCCCTGTGGAGCCTCCAGTGAGGGTTCCTCAGGGTTCAATTTTCTCCCCTATGCTATTTAATATCTACATGAAACTGCTTAGTGGGGTTATCCAGAGTTTTGGAGTTTGTTGTCAGCAATATGCATGCTTTCTGATGAGTATGGTTACAGAAAACATGTTCCATCAGATGTTTGAGTTCCTCTTCATGCCAGGTACAATCTCAGGTGCTTGTGCTGTCCATTCCTGTTTAATAGGCTGACTGGGGCTTGGGAGCCAAATGTGGCCTCTCCCTTTGGACATCAGGACTCTCACCAGACCACATCCGCTCCCCAGGTAACCCCTTTCCCCAACCCTGCTTCACACACCTCTCAAGTGCTTTTGTTTGGCTGAGATGTATCATTGGGCTGTGATAATGCCTCTAGCTTGACTGGATGGAGGCTAGTGTGGGGTAGGTGTAGGCTGTGACCTTTGTGAGACTGGAATGAAGCCTATGACACAAAGGTAAAATGTGCATTTGTTGCCCTGCACACTTTTGCTTCTGGCTGCACCCACCACTGGCATGCTACTCTTGGAAGATTCCCCACAAGGAAATGTGGTCCTCCAGCTGAAAAACATAGCCCACATGCACTGGGCTCTGTGTATTTTTTAAAAAATACCTCCAGTCCTGTGTCTCATTACCATCTTGGCAGTCTGCTAAGAATGCCCTCTTTGTTGTTACAATATGATGCTCATTTCATAATGATGTATGGAGTTACTGTATAACTTGGTTGCTGTGTTCTTAGAGTGTTGCCAAAGTCCAGGCTTAAACTGCTGCAAACCTTCATTGTTTTCGGTTAAGCTCCTGGAGGTAATTTTAAGTCGACAGTGTATTTCATTGATATTTTCATCATATTTATTTCCCTTTCTCTTATGGATGTACTATGTTGTAAGTTGCCTCAAGCACTTTGGATGACGTGGGTTAGAAATCTGACAGTACTATCCTAAGTATATGTACCCAGAAGCCAGTTTCATTAAGTTCAATAGGACTTATTTCCACCCCCATCGTTCAGCACAGACACTGAGGTCCAGCTCCGAGGGCCTTCTGGCGGTTCCCTCACAAGTTACAGGGAACCAGGCAGAGGGCCTTCTCAATAGTGGCATCCGCCCTGTGGAACGCCCTCCCACCAGATGTCAAGGAAATAAACAACTCCCACCAGATGTCAAGGAAATAAACAACTACAGTAATACCTCCACGAATGTCCGCTTTGTCTAGCGTCCATTCCAGCGAATGTCCACGGGAAACCTGGAAGTACCGGAATGGGTTACTTCCAGGTTTGCCACATGTGCAGAAGTGCAAACTGCTCCGCGCATGTGTGCAGACACGGCACTTTACCCTGCATCCTTTTCAGCTAGCGGCCGGGGCTCTGGAACAGATCCCGGCCGCAAAACAAGGTACGACTGTATCTGACTTTTAGAAGACATCTGAAGGCAGCCCTGTTTAGGAAAGTTTTTAATGTTTGATGTTTTATTGTGCTTTTAATATTTTGTTGGGAGCTGCCCAGAGTGGCTGGGGAAACCCAGCCAGATGGGTGGGGTATTAATAATAATAATATACCCCACCCATTTGCCTGGGTTTCCCCAGCCACTCTGGGCAGCTTCCAACAAAAATATTAAAATACAATAGCCTGTTAAACATTATTATTATAAACAAATTATTATTATTATGTAGGGTTGCAGTTAAGCAGTGCAACCCTATGCAGGTTTATAAAGAAAAATCTGATTGCATTTCCCAGCAATGAAACTTTTGCACTTTTGATTTTAAGTACTGTCTGAGATATGTTGCGGTGTTGTTTCCATTGTTTTATATAATATTATTGTTGTGATCTGCCCTGGGTTCCCTTCAGGCAGGAAAGGCAGATTATACATTTTAAATAATAAGTGTGTTTAGGATTGCAGCCTGTATAGAAGAAATAGATAGTTATCAAATTTCCCCCCCTGTTGCATGCTTTTTGGGGTGGAATATTTTACACCCTCCCCTCCCTGCCCCTTTCAACCTGCTCATCTCCTCTTCTGTGTTCCGTAAAATTGCAGAGGTTGCTCCCTGAAGTGTGTGTTTGTGAGCAGTGCTTAATAAATCTGTTTTGCTTTCAGTTTCTGTGAAATATATTTACACCCTCTGATGATGCATGCATTTACTGCAAGTTTCAACTAATTTTCTAGGTTCAAGAAGATCTTCAGCAACTGAAGGACCAGCTGCGAGACATCAGCCATGATTGGGAACTGCAGGATGCTCAGAACCTTGAAGCTGCTATTGAAAGTACAGAGAACAGATTAAAGGTAAGTGGATGGAGAATCTTCCAACAAAAATGGGGAAACATCTCCCAGTGAAAGTGTTAATCAGTATTTTATCCTCAAGTGAAAATGTGACACCTCATCACTTTCTAAATTCCGTTTCTGAATAGTAAATGGTTTGAAGTGCCAAGTATTGTATTTTAGAGCAGTGACAGTATGTTTTGGGTGCTCAGCATTATACGGCTGTCTTAGACATAGCATAAACTCAGACAAATTCAGAGCCTGGGGTGATGTCTTTCATTTTTGTTTTCAAAGCTCAAAATTTGTTCAGATCTGCTGGCTGAGGTAGCTCTGCCATCACCTCAATATCCTATATTTTCTTTCTCCCTATCCCTGAACAGAAACACGCTGAAAAGTATTTAAATGCTGTAAACCAAACTGTGCTAACGATTTCGTCACCTTCTAATGTGGATCTGCGTTCAAGACAGGTGTCCAAATGGTAAGAGTACTGGAATTTATTTGTGTATGTTACTTTATTTGAAAATTTTTAAATATAGATGTTTATATTCTAATTGTAGTATTTGGGTGTTTGTAGAGTTCATATGGCATATTACAAATAGTCAAAAAGCCACACACAAAAAGCTGTATCAGAAGACATGCCTTCCATCTTATAGCAGAAATTGGACTAGTTGTTCTCAGGATTCTGTAAATTTCTGTGTCTACAGAGTTAAGGACACTAATAATGCCTCCTGTTGTGGTTTCGAGTTCATATACTTAACCCAAGTTTTAAGGTTTTTTTCTTGTTTCATTGTTTGCTGCCTGTGCTCCTCTGGGAGAAAGGGTGGGATATGAATTTAACAAGTAATAAATAAATTGCAGCAGTTTAAACTATTGCAGGTGTGGAAATAAAGTTGGAACTGAACCAAATCTTACAACATTTCCCTATTTATTTCTCTCAGGGGGCTCCCCATGGAGGCTTCACAGAAAGAAATAATTTACCCAGAGATGTCTGCAATTACCACTCAGCCCTGCGGCAGGTTATCACCACATAGGTCTTCTGCACCAAAGGTCTGAAGGAACTCATGGCTTGTAATCCTTCCAGTGATTTTGTAACCGTCTTATACTCCCAACTGAGTCTCTTTTCCCTAGTGCTCTCTCAAAGAATCTCTCAAGTCCCAAAGGGCAGGCCTAATGCTTTGCTTTGCAAAGCAGAAAGTGGGTATCAGAGTATGTCCTTGTCTGCAAGGACAATGAATGTAGCTATAGCGTGTGAAACTACACATGAGCCAAATTGCGGGGGGGGGGGGGGTGCACCAGACGTAATCCAGTTCAAGGTCACAACTGCACCATATTTTTAAAGCAAATGACTTCCCCTAAAGAATCCTAGTTTTGTTAAGGGTGCTGAAAATTGCACCTCTGTGAAGTGTAAACTATAATCCACAGAATTATTTGGGGGAAGTCACATATTTAAAAGGTGCATTAAATGTTCTTTAAATGTAAGGTGTGGATGCTCTAAGTGAACTATATCATAAGGAAATGAAATGCTGTGATGAGCAGCAGAAGCACAAAATATGTGGAGGATCTATGGACAGAAGATCAGAAGCAGGTTGGCCAAACCCACAATGACAGTAGGCTAAGCGAGAAAGGGGCTGCTCCTGCATTAAATGTTTTTTGCTTCTAATACCAACCTCCAATCTTTCTCTACTTCACTATGCATGGTTGATCTTAATTTGGAGAGGGGCATGTAATGGCTTACCCAGGGTTTCCCTTGTGGGGCTGAAGCCCCACTGCCCTTTCATATCATGTCATTATGGAATCTGCCGACAAAAAAGCCAGCCCTAATTTAACTTCAGAGAATAAATGTAGTTCAGCTTTGCCAGCTGTTCTCAATTGCTGGTGCATTGGCAGAATGACTCTTTATCATGAAACAGTTGTGAAATCCAGCTAAGAGATTGCTGCCTGTTACCTGCCTTAAGCTTCTGGGTATAGGGACACGGGTGGCGCTGTGGTCTAAACCACAGAGCCTAGGGCTTGCCGATCAGAAGGTCAGCAGTTCGAATCCCCGTGACGGGGTAAGCTCCCATTGCTCAGCCCAGCTCCTGCCCACCTAGCAGTTCAAAAGCACATCAAGTGCAAGTAGATAAATAGGTACCGCTCTGGTGGGAAGGTAAACGGCGTTTCTGTTCGCTGCTCTGGTTCTCCAGAAGAGGCTTAGTCATGCTGGCCACATGACCCGGAATCTGTCTGCAGACAAACACTGGCCCCCTCGGCCTGTAGAGCGAGATGAGCGCGCAACCCCAGAGACTGTCCCTAACAGTCAGGAGTACCTTTACCTATAGGGCAGGTTAGACATTTACATTGCTGTGTTTTCTGGATTCTGTGAAAGCCCCAAACATGGAAGTTCAAGTAAATCGTTAAAATGAGACTCATTTTGGCAGAACTGCATAATTATGTTGAGGGCCTGGGCTTTTTATGGCAGAAATTTTGAATCATTTTTGGTGCCAGATCTTCAGCCTTGATAGATTGCTGAACGTGCTTGAGCAAAAGCAGAGAACATCAGAGCTCTAAGCAGCCATGCTTGTTCCCCATTCATCAGCTGGGGAATAAGCCTGTGTTCATTTTCAGTGCCATGTTTACGGGAAAACTACAGGGAGGTATTACTGCTCTTGATACAGGTCCAAATGTGTTGTTGCCTCTCCTTTCAGCACAATTAAAAGACAGGCTCTGTGTGAAATGCAAGTGCCTGCACACAGGGATAATTCTACCCTGTGTGTTAACTTCTGTGGCTTCTATTTTTATATCCATAAAACAGAAGGCATCATATTCATTAAGGCAAAGATGAGCTTATTAAAGATATGTCCCCCCTCCTTTCCACAAGGATTTTCTTCCACTGGATTTTTTTAAAAAAGCAAGCAAAATAGCTGGAGACATTCCATCCAGCTAAAACCAGTATTATCACTCCCTTCAGGATTGTGAATTCCCATTTCTTTAATTATTATTTATTTCCCATTTACTTCCTAAGCATGTTCTTTACCTTCATGGAGTCAGTGAACTGAAGCTGAACCAGAGGAAGCTGTTTTGGTTCACTGGGCCGGTAATCCCTGATTTAAAAATAAATAACTAAATAAAAATCTACAGCAAGTTTGGCAGGACCACAAATGTAGCCTAATGATCAGAGTAGGAATCGACTACATCCGCTTCACACTGTGGAATGTTTAGAGCAAAAGATACTAAGCAGAGGAGCCCAATGGATTTTCTGGCTTTTTCAGCCAGAGAATCTCAACATTGGGGGGGGGGTGGAAGTGGGGGGAGTAAGATTCTAGTCCACAAAAGGCAAGGTTAATAAGATGTGGATAGTTTTTTTGATGAAGGACTTAAAATGTAATTCATACCCAGTTCCTAATTCATACCCAGTCCCTGCAGATGAGATCCTGAAGCCTTGATTCATGCCTTCATGGGTCCCTTGCAGTCTCCTAACAAAGCATGCCAAGCCAAAAGTGCCGCTGGGTGGAGCTACCCTCAGGATTGAATTTACCCCCAAAAAGATAGTGATGGCTACCAAGTTAGATGGCTTTGGAAGAGGGTTAGATTAATTCATGGAGGATAAGGCTAGCAATGGCTGCTTATCAGTAAGCATCTGAATACCAGTTGCTGGGAATCACAAGTAGGGAGAGTGCTGTTGCCCTCAGGTTCTACTTACAGGTTGGCCATTGTGAAAACAGGGTGGTGGCCTAGATGGGGCTTCTTATGTTCTTAGGGTTCTGCAGGGAGGTTGCCACAGAGCTGCTCAAGTATTCTGTGGTGTCAGGCTCAGGCAGAGGTGATGGGATAGCCTTTTGAGTCTAGTCAGCCAAAGAAGCTCTAGGTCCTGCAAATGTATGGCTGCCAGCCCCGGGGTCCAGAGCTCTTTGACTTAAGTGAGGCAAAAGCTGCCAGAAAGAGCCTCTGAGATTAGGATCACCTTTGCTGCAGAGTTTTGGGCCACAAAGAGGGTAGTAGCTAAGAGTTTAGTTCCTCGGTTTGGTGACAGAAGGGCAAAAGCAGGGGTTATACAATCTAATGTTTCTTACTTTAGTGCTGCATTCTGGTCTTTGACCTCCCTCATCCACACAGGATGTGAGCTTTGGCTGTATATGTCTGCTTTTTCTAGTTAGCCATTTTGTTTGCATTCTGCCTTGGGGTTGTACATCAGTGCACTAAGCCAATTGCCCAAAAAAACCCAGTGCACATAAATCCTTAGCAACGCCACACATGCTTTCAAAGTATGTGTGCAAATTATCAGCAGATGAGTTCTCTAGAACCTTTGTTTTTGTTCCATTTAGCATCTATTTACAGCTTTTTCTCTTGCAGCAAAAACTTTCAATGATGGTGAAGATTATGTACAATCCACGCAATGCTTGCCATCGAAATTTTGTAAATGAGAACTATGGAGTTGACTTGCCAATAATGAATCAGAGACAAACAGCCCCTGTAAGTAACAAAGATGTGGTTCAATGGCTTATTTGTTTCAATATTATTATAACTATTGTAAATTATTCCCCAAAACAATCCAGGCAGGCAGTATTGCAGCAGCTTTTTGGGGGTGCGTGGTTAGGAAATGCAGTCCTAGTTCAGAAGATCAGCCTCAGAAGAAGATGGGGCTTCAAATGACATTGCATTTTTTTTTTACATTTGATGACAACACCTTCTTGATGAGTAAACTCTTTCCATTAAAAAGTTTTGTGCCTGAGGCAATGGGAGGTAGAATGAAAGTTGTGTTTAACGTGTTTAATGTGTGATGGCCCCTTCATATGTTCAACCCATCACTTGATGTTGTAGTCATCTGATGATTAGTTTGCATATACAAACTAGCCCTGAGTCTGTTTCAATTATATTCTCCATGTTTTCTGTGCTTAACCATTTTTCACCATAAGTTTACAAAAGATAGCAACTTGAATCTAGGAAGTTGTTTCAGATAATGCACATTTACAATAAATCCTGGTCCTTGAAAATCAACATTTTGTTTAAAAAAATGATAGGTCAATTATGTTAAGTACAAACCACTTGGTTGTATAACTTACTGGTATTCATGAAAAATTATCTGCAAATTATATCAATTATATGCAACTGTGATATACAAGAAGACAGCACTTGTGAAAAAATGAAATTATTTTAATTACAGCAATGGAAATATACAAATTAGCACTGTTAATTAAAATTACATGCAAATTATGTTAATTGCAAGCAATTAAAATGTATAGATTAGTATTGTTTGTGAACACATGAAATTATGTTAATTACATGTGGCTAAAATATGCAGATTAGCAATGTTAATTAAAATGGGATGCAAATTATGTTAATTGTCTGCGTCTTAGAGATGCAAATGAGCTGCATCCCTCTAACATTCCTCTCGCCCGTGATTTCTGACATGGCCTAATGAGCTGCTCGCCTCGGTCATAGAACATACACCAAGGAAAATGGCCGTTGAAATTGCCACAATGATAGTTCTAAATAATTGCTGTGACCTAGAAGGAGCATTCTATCGTTCTCATTTTCATAAAGATTGCTGCAGAGCCATAGACTTATACTGGCATTTTGGTCCCAATATCCAAATAAATAAATAAATAAATAATGTAAACTTGGAACCTCTTCATTTATTCATAAGGAAGAATTTAATGCTGTGGCGATCTCGAGTTTTTACGAGTTGCTGTCTTCTGCTGCCCGTTGAAGTTACTCCAATTGCTCCTTTTCCTCTTCCCGCTTTTCCTCTGTGTGTGTGTTTTGTGCTATATACGCATGTATTTGAATTAATCTCCTACGGGATGCATGCATACATTTTTTAAATGACGGCAATAAAGCAATTTCATTTCAAATGAACAGGAGAGTGGATAGAAGCAGTGTAAGATCTGAAGAAAAGAATATACTGCACACACACACACACACACACACTTTAAATGCTTGCATATGGCTGCAATTACAAAGAAAACCATAATTTTGGCATCAGTAGCAGAATTAGACTTAAACAAATTGATGTTCCACTGCAGTAATCTGGAATACGTTGACTGCATTTATAAGAACGTAACAGGAGACCACAGTGAATTAATAAACTGTCCCTTTCACCAAAAATAAGAGAGGGAATAATTGGTGAGACAGAGTTAAGTGAACAGATGACTACATTCAGCCTCCTCTCAACCTAGAAATGGGAATGTGAAGGTCACCCCTATCCTGGATGACAAACGGAGAGCTCTTTGTTGGTAAACAAATTAATCTTTGGAAAGGTCACCATTTGTTTTACATTTTTTATCCAGTTCTTGTCATCTGGAATCCAAGATTGACTGTCATTCTGCAAGGCGGAGTGCAGCTGAAGCGGCTTCCGTCCGTATCAGCATTCTTTGACGGAGCTCGGCGCCTGATTGAGATGCTATGGGCTGCTGGCTTACAGCTGTCGCCGGACCAGAATGAAGGCCCAGCCCAGAATTCCAATAAGCAGCGCTGGCCAATTCTGCCTGGTGTAAGCTGGCCCTCTGCCCACAAGTAAAATGTGTGGCACTTCGAGCCAGCAATTATCTTGCTCACTTCCTTCTGTGCTGCTTCTGTTTCGTTTTTTGAAAAGCACATGTGGCACGGACTGGAGTTGTGTAGCTATTTTTGCACAAACACCTGGTACGGCAGAGTTTTGAAATGGATAGATTTGGGGAGGGGGGACTTTTGGTAGGTTTTCAGTAAAAAAAGTATTTCCTAACAGTTTAAAGGGAGACTCCTGCACCCCCCCAGTGCACACATGCACACAAAGAACTGAAAGGCATTGACTCAGTGAGATGGTAAGGAGGCTGCAGACTTAACCTAGTGGTTAAAGGGATGAGCTATGAAATATCTATTTCAAATGTCATGTTAGCTATGAATTCATTGAGTGGCCTGAATATGTTGTAAACCCCACCCCACTAATATTGGCCTACCTTACAGAACTGTTGGAAGGATTACTGGCATATATGTTAAGCGCTTCTAACTACCTAGAGAGAGGGGGGGCATATTCAACTCATGGAAATCTTTAAGAATAGATAATTGTGCAGTGCTCTTGATTTAAGGCTTTATTAAATGTGTAAAAACATCTGTAGGTTACATTATCTTTACATCTAGTACCTCCTTTTTCCACAGTCAAAAAGCATTTTAATAGAGAGTGACAAAATCAGGAGGGGTTTTTTTCTTCCTTTGGAAGACTATCAAATACTCAATCTTAAGAGTTTCATCATAGATGGAAAGTATTTGGGGTTTTTTTGCACGGACTATATATTTTCCATGTGTCCATAATTTTGTGAAATCAATTCCATGGGCCACTGATAATATGAAATAATTATCCAACTAATTTGTCAGTGTCACTAAAGAGCAGCATTTGAAGCCAAATCTGCTTGTGATCCGTCATCAGCACTGATCTGATGCTAAGAGAAAACTTGTCTGTCAGCTACTCAGCTGTGCAAGTATAAGGTGGACAAAGTGATGGTAACCTCCAGTGTCCATTCTCCTTTTCTGAAATGTGTTTCTCCCTCAAAAGCTTCTTTTGCCTCTGCACTGCTTTGTTAATAACAAAAGAAATACAATGAGCTAAACAGAAAATCTTTTTTTTGGGGGGGGGGGGAATGCTCGGTTTAAATTGAAGCAGAGAAAAATAACCATATTGAGTGGGAGTTCTTATCCACAAGAGAAATGCACTTCAAAAAGACTAATAGAATTGTTTTGTCTCAGGCCTCTAGTTAATTATACACAGAATTGCTTGAGATCAGGAGAAAATACTTCTGCAGCACGTTCCAGGCATATTATGCAGAGCAAATGTTTGCCGGCAGCCCGAATTAAGATCTCTCTTCTAACCTTTGAAAATTGTGTTCTGATGTAATGTTTCTCTTCGCCAGAATGTTTCTGTGAAATTAGATATGTCAGATTCATTGTGTTGTAATGAGTCATCTGTGGGGATTTTTCAAGAAAGATCTGGTGACTACAGTGGTAGATTCTAATCTGATTCCTTCCTGCTCCTGAGATTACCACAGACCATGTTGTGTGGCCAACCTGGTCCAAAGAAAGGTTGCTTGTGTGAATGCCTCTGTGGGGGAAGAAGGGGGGAAGCATTCCCTTGGTGGCAAGTGTTATGTTGGAAAAGGCTCTCAAATGGTGTGTTCAGGCTTACAATCAGTTGATGGCTTAGGCTGCAATCCTAACCCCACTTACTGTACTTGGTAGTAAGCTCTATTGAAGTCAATAGGACGTGGTTAGGACTGCAGCCTTAGTGTTTGAACCAATGCCAGACATGGCACTGCAATTGAAGGGACTTACACTTGACAGTAGTATAAAGGTCAGAAAGAAACCTATTTTCTTCTTTTTGTTTTTACCTATGGCTTTCTCTATGGTTTTTTTTTACCTATGGCAGCATTCCATAGTCTTTTTGTTTAGGCAACTTCCTAGGTGTGTTGCAGTGGGCAATGGGTGCCTTTCCCCACTATCCTATATCTGGAAATATGGAATGAACTGGATCCTTTTGGCCTCCCAACTTTGCCCCTAATTCTCTTCCTAAGAACACTATCATGTATGACAAATAGGCACAATCTGTCTGTAGCCCACCCATTCTCTTCTAGGTTAGTAAGGAGCTGTTTCCTAACTAACTAATTGATGCTTCAAGCATGGAGGTGTGGAAGATGGACAAAGCACTTTCTGTCCCCTCCTGCTTTCCTTATGGTGTGTCATTCATTCTCCATCTCTTTTCTCCTGACAGCTCTTTGCTGTGGCCTTTGCTTCACTTCTGATGAAAGATATCTTCAGTTGTGAAGATAATTGAACAGCCTTTGATGGTCAAGTCCAACGCCTCTGTATTCCCCACCTCCTGTTTTGTGCTGAAACAGAGGTGTAAATTGACAGCCCAAGCTCAGATTTTGCCGCTCACTTATTTGACATAAAGTAGTGAATAAGCACCAGATTTAAAACTGCTCCATGTTGCAGATGTTAGATATGATGAAGAGCCATTCATGTACACTGGGCCCAGGGGTCCACATGCAAAGGCAAAATCACATAAAGCCAGGAATGCCCAGAACCATCAATCCCAAGCAACCATCCCTACCTGTCCAGAGTTGGCTTCTAGGAGTGTTCCAGGGCCCTTGTGTGAATCTGCCAGAGACCAGTAACCAGGCAGAGGGCTTAAAAAGCTATTTCTGTGGCGGGTTTCCCATTTGTTTAATTAATTTTTGGCTATTCACCTCGAATCATGAGTGTTTAAGTAGATTATGCATGAGTTGCGGGCCCACTGTATACCATAGATCAGGGAATTGAGTGAGTTTCACCAGGCCACCAGAAATATCCCAAAAGGGAGAGTTTGTAGTGGAAGGATGAGATTTGCCTAAACCACTTTATGAACTACCACAGGTGGCTGTTTTAGAATAACCATTTTTACATTTTCAGCAGGGGTGGTTAACCTGTGGCCACCTCCATATGATGCTGGGCTACAGTTCCCATCATCCCTGGCACATTGACCATGTTGGCTGGGACTGATGGAAATTGTAGTCCAAAAACATCTGGAGGGCCACAGGTTAACCTCCCTTGGTTTACATAGTGTCATTGCTGAAACCTAGCTATTTCTTTGTAAAAGGCCCTGGGTGTTTTTGTTTTCATAAATTTATTTTATTATTTATAGCATAGCGGACATCACAAGACATTGATTAGATTTTAATTAACTCTCCTTTAAATTGCTTCAACCGCTGACAGTCGACAATCGTGTGGCATGTTCCTAAGCAGTAAAATCTGAGCTCATACTGTTTTTTGTTATTAAACCTTAATGAAACTATTCATAGTGGAAATGGTATTTATTATTTAGCCACGCGTGCGTGAAGAACTCCTTAATATCAAAAAAGTTTGCAGCTGATGAAGGAATAGGTTTCCTCTCGTCTCTCCTTAGGCACCAACTCAGAAGATAGCAAAAGGTGTTACGGTCCCCAGCCTCTCAGTAGCTCCACCTTCCTTCCATTTGAAGAAGGTTTCCTTTCCAGTTTCCAAAACAGATGCGGAGAAAGGTCAGTCACAACTGCGTGCCCAATCCTCTGGGATTTATTTTGCTATACTTGTCCTGGCATGTATGTTATGCTTGGCATATATAACTTCACCTAAACCACTGGTTGGCAGCCAGTTTGACTGGTGGGCTGTTTTAAATAGGGATGAATGGGCAACACCTGGCAGGAAGTTCACTCACTGTTTCCCCCTTCTCTCACCTCTTCTTTGCATGGTGTGTGAAAGGGGAAAGAGTGTAAGGACAAATTACAAGTGAAGATTCCATCCTTCTGTCATGGGCATCTCTGCCTCCCTCCCCCTTCCAGTGGAGGCTAGTCTGTGAGGGCAAATGTGGTGCTGCCCCACCAGCCTCAGTCTACCCTCAGCCAGCCCCAAACTGCCTATGTTCTTATTTACAACCAGTCCTGGGGTTGTCCCTGGCTGTCAGCTTCTTCTTAGTGAAAAACTAAGCAGGGATGGGAGGGAAACTAGAATACTGTAGTTGACTCTGTCCATCATTGGTTCAGGAGCTACCTGCTGTTGGGCTGCTCCTTACCTTCTGCCCAGGGGGCACCAGCCACCACCACTACTCCCCTGTCACCTCAGTCATATTCCAACTGGAGGAGATAGTGAAAAGGAAAAAGAATACTCTCATTTATACATTCTTCTTCCTCTTCCACCTTGATCTCCTTTTTGAACCACTTCCTGTCTCAGAAGGTTGAGAGAGATGGAAGCAAGAGGTAATTGCTTCCTTCCTCCCAGCATTCTTCCATCTCTCCCTCCTTTTCACCTTTACCAAAGGCAAATGTTAGCCTTAAAAATGTTGCTTGGTAGCGGTGCAGCAATAAAACTGCTGGTACATTTTGCAAAGCTAAGCACGGTTTCAGATTGGATGGGGAACCACGGGTTGAGATTCCTGCGTTAACAGGGGATTGGACTTGATGGCCCTTGGGGTCCCTTCAAACTCTACAGTTCTATGATATTGGTGGGCTGGCTTTAGGACTGAGGAGTTTACACTTCCCAGACCAAGCTGCTTCTGAAAGAACTTGTTGAGTCTCCCTGGTTTTTATCTAGGGATCCTGAATCTTATTGAAAGAGGCCTGATTCCACGTGCAGCTAGGATTACTCTAGCGAAACCTCCCATTCTTCCTCAGGCTGCTCCTCTTCATGAATCTCATGAAAAGCACAAGAAACCAGCTGCAGGTAGGGACAAAGAGATGCTGCTGATACTGTAAAGGAGAAACTTTCTCCATTGACTGGTCAGTGTTCCGTATTTTGGCAATGGCATTGGTGTTTCTAAGGACTAGTGGTCACAGCAGCAGACAAACCCAGTAGAGTCTGAGGGTGATTTTTCTTCCTTCCTTTCTGGTAACTTGCCAGAACAGTTCCTCCCCTATTCTCATCTGAGGGCTGCCATTCCAGCACTGGGAGAGCTGAGTAGCAGTGCTTACCCCATTGGCTCTGCTTTGAGAGGCCAGCTCCATCAGGTCTCCTCTCGCCTCAACTGTCATCTGAGGGCAAACATTTCATCAGGCTGCCTCAGAGGGAGAGATGGGAAGCACGGCTCATTCTGTCTGCTTTGCTAGAGGCCCAGCTCCATTAGGCACCTCCTGCCTCTGAACTTTACTAGTTGGTCAATATAGAGACAACTGTGCAGAAATTGGTGCCTGAGTTTTGAGTTTTATTTTCTTCTTTTCTCCTTGTCCCTTTTCCCTTATCTGTTGTATTATTGTTTGTTTGTTTGTTTGTTTGTTTGAACATAAGTCTGTGGGTATGGAATGTCTTGTTTTGATTTCATGTAAGCCACTTTTGGGTGAAGAGCAGTGTACAAATGCTCTAAATAAATAGACTTCAGTTTGTCAAGCTTGCTTGAGCTGACCAATGGTTTTTACCATTGCCACCCTGCCTTTTCAGCAGTCAAGCTACCAGCCATCCCACTCTGCCAAAGCTCAGCCTCCTGGCATCACATGGTACTCTTCAGCAAATTAAACTGTAACAGCAGCTCCTGTTCTGCTAAGAATTGGAGTCTGGACCCATGAAAGGTCCGTTCTGCCTCTGTCCGCTTTGTACCTGAAAATGCCTTTCCAGTGCCATGCATTTTGTGTCTGTGGTTGCCTCCAGCTGACCTGTTTGTTGAGCATTCATCCCAATTTGTTTGCAGGGAGGTTGTTTCTTGCACTTTCATCTTCATAAGAAGTCTAATTTGAGTGTCTCTCCCTGTGTGCAAATCAACTTGAATTTGTCTGTATGTGACTGAATCTCCCCAGAAAATAGCTACAGCCTGGAAGAGTCCAAATTGTAACTTGTAGCTTAATACAGTGGATGCTTATAGTTGTAGCTTTCATTGGAAATGTTGGGAATAACAAAACAGATCTAGTCTTAATTCCCTGTGTATTTCATCATTCATCAAGGTTATTTATTTATTTATTTATTTATATTTGATACCTAAGGTTTAGTGATCTAATATTTACGTTTAATAAAAGCTGTTCAAAACATTCATCCCTTCTGTAGATGGAGGTGTGGAGAGCAAGAAAGGGGAAGTCCGAGCTCCTCTTTATTCAAAGTCCGGGTCCACCTCAAGCAAGGGAAGAGGAGGAAGCAAGGGCAACATTGCTCCACCCCCATCCTGCATCTCTGTTATTTCGCCCAAGAAATCAAAGTTGCCCCTAATTCAGGCAATTCAGAAGCGGGCATTGTCCAAGTCTTCTTCCATGGTGCTAAAGGTACGACAGAATCATTTCCATCCTGTAAATGTTGGGTATCTATTTGATTCATAGCACCCAGCTACATAACCCCAGTTATGTATAAAGCCACCAAGCAATTTTAATATGGCCTTCTACAACCTAGTGCCCTCCAGAGGTTGTTGGACTCCCAACACCCTTCAAGTCCAGCCAACGCGCTGATGGGAGTTCTGATCCAAAATATACGTATGGTATGCACCAGATTTGGAAAGGCTGATATAGCATTCAGGACTCCATATGCAGATGAGTTTTCCTGGGAATGGAGCTGCCCTCTATTGAAGTGAATGAGGAATCCCTCACAGACTCCAAATGTAGATTGAGACACATTGTCAGGACTGAGCTATGTCCAGTTGTCTGAAGTGAACCAAAACTGGAGCTCGGTAGTCAGAGTCAGAGACACACAAGGAAGACCTCGTTGCTCAGGCAAGATCTTACACCTAAGAGGAATCCTTTTTATAGCTGTTCCTGTCAAGGAGGACTTAGCAACCAGTCCAGAGTCTGAAGGTACTTCACTGCTAGGAAGGTGTTCCAAGCTGCGCATTTGCTAGATCATGGAACAGCTGCACAGAGAGCTGCATGTTCCTAGTTCTAGCTGCGCCGACCCCATGAGAGTTCTCCTGACATACAAATAAAGAAAAAATAGCTATTACATCATGGTTGGTCACGTTAGCACCTGGCCTCTTCCCAAATAGCTTTCTGAGTGCGCATTTAGATAAACATTACTCTTCTTCAGTTGACCCATAAGGTATTTTATTTCTCTTTTGTGATTGATCAAGACCGTCCTTGCATTGACAACGTTATTAGTATTGTTGTTGTTAGCAGTATTTGTAATCCGCCCTTCGACCCAAAGGTTTCTAGGGTGGTACACAAAATTCAACATAACAGTATTGCATAAAAAGCAATAACACCAAAAGTAATAAGCCCTTAAATCACTCATTTCCATAGGAATCAATACATCTAGTGAGATCTAAAAACAGATAAGGTGAAGGGCATCTGTATCTCCAGTGGGAGGAAATTTCACAGCAGGAGCCAATGCAGAGCTTGAAGGATCAGTAACACATTATCTCACATTGCACACAGCTGCAGCTTCTGGACCGTCTTCAAGGGAAGCCCCACATAGAGCACATTGCGGTACCCTAAATAAAACTGCAGAGCTTGTGCTACCAGAGCTTGTGATATCGTAGCTAGGCTAGATGCATGTTGAATTGGTAGTCACAATATTCCAGGATTTGGATCCTTAGGATCTCATTGTAGGTATTTAATGGGACAGCATGTCTCCACTGCTTGTTTTACTCCTTTATGTCTTTCACTCTTTCCATAGACTGCAGAAATAACATCATCTCCGACCTTCCAGAATCTCTCTTTAGAGTTTGAGATACCAATTCGCAAGGGAGCCATAGACTACACGGCTCTTGATCTCCAAGGGTTTAAAAATCACTGCTGCTTATTCTGGGGGAGTGTCCTTTCCTTCTTGGAGCACGTCTCTAACTTTTTGAAGGACTATGCTGTTCCCTCCGCCATCGTCAAGGGGAAAAGAGTGATGGAGATCATTCCGGATTTTGAGCTGAACCAGAGGCCAACTAAGGAGGAAATTCTCTCTGTGATAAAGAACATTTCGGCAGTCAAAAAGCTCTTAAGTAAACCTGGCCAGAGATACAAAGGCCAAAATGGCACTGCAGTAGCAGCTACCAAGATACAGGCATTATGGAGGTGTTACAAATTCAGAAAAGCCTACATCACCTTCAGGCAGCAGCAGTGGGCCTCGGGAGTGATTGCCATCTCTTGGCTTGTGCATGTTCACCGGGGGCGTGTCAGAAATACCCTGAAGGAATCGCGGCAGAGACACCTGGAGAATTTCTACATCAGGGCCAAGGTGCGCAAGGCTGCCAGCTGTTCTGGCAGTGCTCCTTCTCTAAACATCACTTGCTTGAGTGGTTGCGTTAAAATGCTACTATTTTTTCATTTAACTGTAGACATGTCCAAGCACTTTTCATCCTTCATTAGATGTTCAGTCTTCTGTGCATAAGTTCTCTCCTCAACCCCCTCTTCTCACAAAAAGGAGTGGGGGGGTCCACCCAGAACTGCTGCCTGTTTCCTCCCCTCTACATATTAGGGGGGCAATTCCTTTTTTCTACTTGGGTCACTCTTGTTAGAAAATGATCTAGTTTTTCTAAATGGATTGACAGAGGTTGAAATTAGACGTCGCAATGAATGTATTTTGGCTGAAAATGGCAACCCTATTACATTTCCCCTCCCCATAATTCTATGTATTTCTGTATACTGTTCATATTCTTCTTAACATAAATAATCTTTAAGCTGGGTACAAGAGTACAATAAGAAACAGCTAAAAATGAAGAGATGCATATAAAAATACAGTGAAATAATCATCTCTCTCAACTTGCACAGTCTGAAAAACTTTTCAACATCCAGGCTTTCATCATATGCTGAATCTCACCCCTTTACCCTGGCCATTGACATCTAAGATGTGTGTTTCAGGACCCACCCTATTCCTGAGACTAATAACTTTAATAATAAAATATTAATAAATTTGGAATGATCCTAACATGGGCAGTGTCCAGTGAAATGCTTCTGTTAGTGCAACAAAACTTCCCCCATCTCTCTCCTCCAGGCCCTCCCCAAGTCTGGAGAGTTGGGGTCACTCTAGGGCAAGCTGGGAGGCCACTAGGGGAGAGGAGTTGGACAGGAAATTCCCTTGCATGGCCAAAAGTAGCAAAAGCATTTTGTTGGATACCACCCTGTGCTTCCATTTAGACATGGTATAGGGGAGTGTAGGGTGTACTTGATTCAGTGCTGCCATTTTGGGTAGCAAAGCACATATCTGTCTTCCAGTCTAGTTCCACTCTTTTCTTCCTTCATCTATGTTTTCTCTCTGCCTGACCTTTCCTCTCCCCTTACACCTGTGCTGTGCACTTGATTGGGGGGGGGGGGGTTGGAGGGCGGAAAGAATTCTCACTTGCTTCTGTAGCAGTCCCTACTTTGTCAGAAAGTACTTAAGTTTGCAGACAGGCTTTTAATTAGTGCTCACCATTTCATTTATGTTTGCTTTCTTTTTTTTCATTCATATTCTGTTAATTAAGTGATCAGCCTCTAATCTTCCCCTGCCAGTAGCTTCATGTAGCCATCTAATTAAATTAATTGGGGAAGATGTTTTAAGTATGTGATTAAATCAATTAATATAATTTATGCCTGGCTTAACTGTACAGTGGGAAAAGGGAAGGGGGGAGGGAAACAGCTGAAGTTTGACTGGATTGTATCCGCCACAGCTTCCCCCTGTCACTGATCAATGCCTTCTCTTGATTTTTAGCATCTGGCCGCCAACTGGAATCGCATCAGGACCTCTAGGAGGACCATTATCCATATCCCATCATTAGGTATAACGCTTTTGTCTCTGGATCTATCAGCAACCTCTATTACCCACCACATTATGACTCCTTGATTGAGTTCAAGGAAGGCCCTTGTTTTATTCAAATTGGTCTCGGCAGGAAAATGTTGTCGACATGATGAGAGTAATAACACAGGGCCTTCGCTTGAAACGGCGTTTAATTTGGGGATTAAGCAAATAAAGTCATTATGTAGAGGCCGCTATTCAGTGGAGAGGTGATTTGCTGTAATTCGCTTTCATCTGTATGAAATGAACTAAAAAGTTGTATTTTCCCCTCCCTTCTTTCCCCCCTCCCCTCCCCTCAATATAGCAGATAATGTTTCCAGTATCCGTTAATGACAGGGGGGACATGGGCTTGCCTGCTTCGTTGCTATTACACCAATAAACTGGGATCTTGCTTGCGCCCTGTTTTTAATCAAATGTGCAGTCAAAATGATAAGCTGCATTCTCTGAAATTATTTAGTTCTAATTACGAGCAGATGGGATGCTTTATTTGCACCTTGGGCGCCTGAGCAAAAGGAGATGCTATGTGCACAAGAATAATTAAGAAGTTGAATAGTGGGGTTTTTCCCCCGTACTTAAATAATCTGCAGTTTCATGTTAATTAGCGCTAATGTAATTATTTAATTACATTTATGAATTGGGGGGCTTTAAAAAGTCTTTCCTGGAAAGTGATGGGGTAGCCTGAGTGTTTTCTCAAAAGGGTAGAAATATTCTCTCTAGGAAATTGGTGAAAATATAAGCCGTGGTCACAGATTTTAAAATCCACTTATTCAGGAAATGTAGTTGGCTTAATCCGAAGGAGTGAAAACTATGTAAGAAGTATTAAATGCTTCTCTTCAATATATGCATCTTTGCTCTTGCTTATGGTTTCAGCTTGGGGGGGGGGGTGAATCTCTGGGGTGACTTGGCTGGCACAAAATGAACAGAATGAAGGGGCAATTTCATAGCTGTGAATGTCCCAACAATTGTTTGCAATCCGTTGGTCTTATTCAGTCATTCCTCTTCAAAGCCACATGTAAAGTGTCACAGAGGTTTGGAATATGCAGCCTATCTTCCTTTTCTGTCATAGTACCTTATCATTTTATTTTGTACTTTCTACTGCTCTTGACCTAAAATGCAAAGAGGAGTTGGGCAATAATTTTTATGGCTGGCAAACAAACATTTTTAGATCTTTGGAATCAGATGTCAGCAATATTACCACATGCTTAGTGCTTTTAGAAGTCCTTTCTAATTCTTTTGATATAATAAAAATAGATGAAGATTTTTCTGCAAGTGAGCCCCATTAATATTCTATATAACCTTTTGCTTTCTGTTACCTCTAGCAAAATATACAAATGTCATTGGAGATTATGCAAATGTCTTGAAGATGTTTTTTAAAGAAATAATTTGTTTCTCCTTTTTGAGAACATTTGACAGAAAAATAAAATGTTGGTGCTATAACTAAAGGGGTAGCAATTAGCGTCTTTAGAATATTTGCGCTTTAAAAAGACCATTTTCACTTCAAAATTGACATTTTGCCTGATCTATGGCGGGCACTTTCTGGCATCCAGGAACCAGACAAATTCTATGGAAGTATCCCACTGAGTTCAATGGGACTTACTCCCTAATCAGGCTGAGAGAGATACTTCATTCAGTTTGCATTTGAAGATGTATCTAGTTAAATTGCACTTCCTGAAACAATATGTAAACTGAAACACAGTCATCCTTCCATATTTTAATGTACCCAAATGTTGCAATGCAATCAAGTAATGTGTAGAAAAATGCTTATGTGTAGGTAAAGGCATTATGTTAAGAGAAATCACTTCCCAAAATGTGTGTATTAGGTGAAATTGCATACAATAATCTAGATATCAAGATAACTTTGCACTAAAATGCTGGTGAATTTTCAGGACATAAAAAAAAAAGAATCCACAAACTGATGTAACACTTTTAGCTCTTCTTTCTTTCTTTCTCTTTCTTTCTTTCTTTCTTTCTTTCTCTCTCTCTCTCTCTCTCTCTCTCTTTCTTTGAAAGGAATCTTTTTCAGCTTTTAATACAACTCCAGCATAAATGTTTGTATCAAAGCAGGAGAAGTCTGCTTAACTGTTTTTGTTATTGTTTTTACCACACTATCAGACCACTCCTCTCCACTCACAAGTGTGTGTTGGTATAAAAAAAACCAAACTTCATATTTGTCCATATGACAAGTAGCCACATCCTTAGATTGGCAATCATAACTATACATACTGGACATAAATTCAGATGAGTGAGGCATTCTTCCCAGTTTGTCAGTTTCTCTGTAGCAGCAAACACTTGAGAAAAAGAATCACCACATAGCACAAAACATGCCATTAAACTGGTGTTTCTGGAATGTTATGCTGGTGTTTGCTAATGTTTCAGCTTGGGCAGCAGGCTAAACTTGCATTTCACAATATTTGTAGATAAAGCTAAAGCAAATATATTTGTTCCTTTGCTGCTTTTGTGTGCAAGCCATGTTACTGGCAACTTTGTCTCTGAAAGAGTCAGTCACTTTAAGACTAGAAATGAAAGTGCAAAAAATCAAAGCACACCATGTGCCCTTCCTTGATCACAGTGTATCTTGTGAATGTTATGCTTTGATTCTTGAGCATCAAGGAACAGTATTGTTGAGGAACAGCCATAATTCTAACATTAATAGTTTGCCTGAGTTTAAGAGACACTTGTTGAAAGTGCAGGATGGGGAGACAATGCATTTTCTGTAATCAGCCTGCTATAATGATGCTTTCTCTTTAAAAACAGCTGGTATTAAAAATGGTGTGGATATAGTTTTTAACTTACATAAACCTTTGGAATTGGAAAAACGAAATGACATTTTGATTAGTTGGATATGTGGTTCATTTTTCTCTGTACATATTCAGCTTATCTTGATGGCAGTACAGGCAAAATGCCTTGTAAATTTTCAGTGCAATTTTGGGAAAATGAAATCATTCCATCAACAACAATTTATTTATCTATTGACCATAATATTTAACAAGCAAAGGACAGGTCAAGGGGCGAAATGTAGTAATCGGTTTCAAAAATAATTTGAATTATCAAGCATTAAAAGTCTAGTATTAAAAACAATATTTAAGAATTTAGCTAATAATAAGTGATTTTTTCCTTTGAAATGTCATCTTAGTGGCCCATTTCATTTGCAGTAATACTGAAGGGCAGTAATATAGGTTGCATTCATTGTGAGAGAATTTCTGTGATTTTAGAATAATTCTTCCACTTGGATGTTTTATTTTCAAATGAATGACAGATCCCCTCCCTGCACTACATAATATTTAATATTTAAATCTATGGCTGTGCTTAATCTACTGCCTTGTCCAGTTCCCTTCCATTATCTGTCGTAACCTCTAGGAAGTCTCCTGATTACACAGAGGACCGTTCTATGAACGCATTAGGCAAATGCCGTAGTGGGATGCAGTTCTTCAATAAAAAACATTCCATCCTGTTTCCTAAATTAACATGTGAATTTTAAAAATTAATACTACTTTTGAAATTTCAATAAGGCGTTCCGGCCATGATTTATGGGTTATGATGGTGCAGAAAGGGGTTCTCACCAAGTCAAACGCTGGGCTATTGTGGTGTTACATCCTAATAAAATAAACAGTTCTGCTCCGCAGCACAGCTCTGGTGAAGCTGCATATAATATGTGATTATGGAAGCATTCCCTTCTCCCCTTAACCCCACTAACCCATCTTAAACCTCCTTTAGCTGTTGAATGGGAGTTTTTGTTTCTGACTACTGCACAGTTTTGCTACACATGTGAAGAGCAGTGAGGGTCACAAAGGCAGTTCCGCAGTACAAGGAGCCCTGCTTGGCAGTTCCTAGAAGGCTGTGATCTTACTGTGAGACCAGTGGATTTCCAGAATAAAACCTAGCATTTACTCGTGGGCTGAATGTGGCTGCCTGGAGAAGATCTGCCTTTTAGACCCAAGTCCACCAGCATTCTTCAGCAGATCACAGTTTCCTGTTGTATATAATTTTTTTACATATAGATGCCTCTGTGGTAGTTAAGATGGCAGGCGGCTGGATTCTCACCAGTGGTGCTGTGCTTTTCAGTGTGCCCATCCTCCCCATAAGCAAGTAAAGAAGTGGGGAATGGGCAGGAGATTTGGACCCTCTAATAATATTCATGAGCTCCACAGAGAGCTTCTGAAGATTTACTGCTCAATTTCCACTCATAATTCTCCTTTGGAAATGTGTAGTCTTCGTGCACATTGCAGCAATATTGCTATCTCTACTATATGCTCATAACATGGGGCTGCTCAGTCGGTAGAGCATGAGGCTTTTAATTCCAGGGTCGTGGGTTCAAGTGCCAGGTTGGGCAAAAGATTCCTGCATTTCAGGGGTTGGACTAGATGACCCCTGTGACCTCTCCCAACTCTGTGATTCTACACTTCTATGTTTTTGTGCTAAGGCAGCCTTTCCTGCCTGATGCCCTCCATATATTTTAGACTGCAACTGGGATTAATGGGAGCTGTAGTTCAAAGAAAATGGAGGGCACCAGGTCTATGAAGGCTGTGCTAAGATTTGCCACCCATCCACCAATGCTTCCTTTAAAGTACCAGAGGCTTCTCACTATTAGAATCAGGTAGGTGTGTGCTGTGGGAAGGTCAGGCTGTACCTCATATCTCCTGGTTTAGGGATTCCTGGTCGTGACACCAGGATAATGTCACAAACAGTGCACATGGCACTATTAATTAAGGACATGCATCTTGATAGCTTATTCAGACCAGCTCAGGGTGTTAGTCTCAAAGCAGATTTCTGTTTTTCTTGTCAAGCTTTGGCAGATTTTGCTTTTTCACGCAGGATCTAATAATTAATCATCATATTGGGGAGCAGAAGGAACTTCCCCTTAGGGGAAACTGCTGGGCTACCTTTCACCTTCCATTGTGGCTCATAGTTTGGTTTGCTCACGTGAGCATCTGGAAAGGATTTGCTAAACTTTCTCCTTGCTCTGCTACCATCTTGTTGCACCTTTGGTTATTCCTTCAGATCGTCCAGGCCATCTGAGATGATAACTCAGATTGCTAACTTAAGTGCCCTTATTTTGGTATACGCTTCCATTTCCCCAGCCAGACTCCCACACCCCAAGAAATATGTTTAGGAACACAGTATTGTGGGTTATGATATGGAGGATACTAATCCAGTTAAGGAGATTGGTTGCTTAAGGTTACTTTCTGATAGCTTCTTCTGTTAACACAAATGATAACTAAATAGAACTTCACTTGTAGCATATGCCATACACCTTTACATAGTCTTTACCTGATGTTAGATATGAACGACAGAGAAAAGCTTTTGTTTTCATACTCTGCATGTAAATTTTCCAAAAGCTCTGTTTACTGTTGGAAGCATAATGCATACATATATATGCTCATATAATAATTTTTTTCAGTGCTCAAGTTTTGAATTTTCACCCACCCTCCCCACACAGACAAACATACAGATGTGTGTCCAGAATGTCTACTACTGCTGCTTTTCCAAAATGTAAACCATTGAGGACAATTTTTCCATGATGTAGCATTTTTTCCCAGGAATTTTGACCACGTTTCTGAAGATTCTTGGTACATTAGTCATATGGAAAAGGCATTGCTTTAATCTTGTTAGCAAACCATTCAAGAACCCACATCAAGCCTGTGTTTGTTAAGCAGCACTTGCTATTGATTTCATGACAGCTCTTTCTTTTGCCAATTGATCTTTTTTGTTTGTTTACATTAGGACAGTTTTTAGGCAGGCTAACATTGAATTAGCTAAGTTTAAAGTTGTAAATTGGACATACTAACAAGGCACTATGTATAAACCATTTTGAAGGAAATCATGTCATTGGTTTGTAGTAATGGTTCTATCTTTGACAGTTTATGCATCCTATGTACCCATTTTCAGTCCGATAACAAAGAAAAGGTTTGCCATCCCCTAAGTGTGTTCTGGGGAACCCCACACAAGTTTTACTTTAACAAACAGGGAGCAGAAGTCCTTAGCTGAATGGGTGAAAAGTGTTCCAGATGTCACAGCTATTATAAACTAAATATGCATTTAATGAGAGAGAGAGTGTGTGCGAAACTGCAAAAAAGAAAAAAACAACTTATAAAGGAAAATGTCTCAAGTTGCCTTATCAAAAAAGAGCCTTGCTTTTAATGAGTTATTTATCTTTTACATTTTTAAAATAAAAATACATATGGATGCATTTTGGTCTGCTGAATGAATTTTATGTAGATTTAACATCACAGTCTCCTTTTAACATGGTTCTGTTTGCGTGTGGTATTATCCAGTAATAATGCAAATAATCTAGTTTTGTTCATTGTCTTCTGTTACGCAAAACCTTAGTCCATGGCTTGCTTTTGGAGAAGTGATAGTAAACAAGACAATTAAAAATCTTAAATTAGGAATTGCTAACTTAAGTGTTTGAACCTGGGGATGCCTCATTTCTCCTGCTTCTGAACAGTATTGCAGAGAGATGGTGGATATTTTAGGCACTTAGAGATTCTTTAAAAGGCTGTAGATTAGGTTTCCACTAAAGGGGGAGGGAAATCTAGGCTCCTGCTCTGTTTAATGGAAGTATAATTTGCTGTAATTCACAGGAAAGAATTTTGACTGCCACATTCAGAAGGAATCCAAGACACAGTTTTATCACATTTCAGTTGGATTCAAAGCCCAGTGCAAGTTTGTGATTTTGAGTGTGCACAGTAATGTTTTCCATACTTCCTTATTTATTATTTGGATTGTGTAGCTTCATCATGGTGGTCTTGAGGTCTTTTTAGGCAAAAAATGTCTTCTTTGAAGACTTTTCTGATGATTGCAGTACATAGCTGGACAACTTTTTTACCAAATATCAACTTCATATGTGGACAGGCTTTGTTCTAAGCAGTGAAGCTGCTACGAAACCTTGACATCAAAATTTCCTAGGTGAGACAAAGAACACAGCCATTCAAGTGTACAATCCTAGGTTTAAATTTGGGGCTGTAGTCAACTAAGTGTTATACAGAGTAGGCCAGTTGAAATTAATGGACCCAAGTTAGGCATATACATTAATTTCAAAGAGTTTACTCTGAGTATGACTAGCATTGGATACAGCCCCATGTGTGGAGATCATTGCAAGTGCAATTTGCAGATAATGTGTTGTTGTGGCTTCTTTCAGGGTATGCACATTCTGTTCGAGAGGCAACTCCTGATTTCACTATTTATCAGGGGACACAGTTTGGAAGACTCTGTGAAATACGAGGTACAGACATGCTCCTACTTGTCATACATCCTTCATGTTTCCCAAAAGAAAAAAGACCCATTTCAGTTGGATACGTGTTTTCAAGCCAAGGCAAGCAACCATTTGTTGCCACCAAAGACATATTATTCATTATAGTCACTTATGGACCACTTCCCATCAAGGATCCCAAAGCAGTTTATGGGATACAATTCCAACTCTAAAGTCACCATGATGGGAATAGATTTAAGAGTAACCATTGTGCAATGGTTTTGGTTCTTCCTTGAAAGCTGATTCCAGACAGGGGTGTTGAGGCAATACTGTTTGGCACCTTGGCCTTTGGCTAATGGCAGGAATGGCAATGGCACCCACAAAGGCCTGCATTGGTGCCCTGAGGAAGGGACTCCCAAATTTAAGCTTTTGTGTTATTTTATAAAAAGTACCTAGTCCTCCTAGAAATAAGGCTATGAAGCAAAATGTGTGGGTATCAGCCAGCCTGGCTGTTCCTACCTGTCAGAACTGAATGAAGTCAGACCTGTGATTGATAAGTGATTTGTTTGGGCATGCAGCAATAGAACCCTGGGGTTCTAAAAAAGCACTTCCACCCTCTCCTTTACTGCACTTTCCCTCCTTCAGTCTTATTTTCTAGTAGCTTTTGGAATCCCCACCATTTGCCGTTCCTTTCCCCCCAGCAACCAGGACACATCTTTCCTGTTGTGGGTTTGTCTGAGATGAGGTACTCCCTAGAAGTTGTTTTCTGTAAATACTATTGCACAATAAGTGCAGGTGGGTGTTAAATAATCCCCTCCTGAAATAGGAAATGCAAAATGTGAAAACTTTGCAAAGAGGCTTAGGTATGTCTCCTATTGGGCAGGAGTTAATGTTCAGGCACTCATTAAGAATTCACTGTAAAGTTAACATGTAGTACAGTGGTATACGTCACAATTTCAAAAGTGTTTGCATTTAGTGACACTTGCTCCCTGCTAAGTGGGTGCAGAATAGCAGCTTAGGCTAAGATTGGTATTGAGGGGAACAGTTCTTTTGTGCCTTTAACAGGTATATTTCCACAATCAGGACCAGAGACTGTGGCTTACTTCCCATAGTAAACATAAGGTTGCCCTTGGAGGGGCAGAGAGCAGCAATGGCTGTACTCCATCTAATTTTGTATTGTGTCATGCCCCCAATGTTGTGTTATATACCATGCCCCATGGCAGCTGTTTTGTGACTGATGCCCTTAGCACTCTCAAGATCCAAACTATGCCCCCTGGTCTGAAAAAGATTGGCAGCTTGTGCCTTTGCTGTGCCTAGGTTGGATTACTACTATGTAAATAGAACTGCATCTGAGAAATCTTTAGGTGCTTAAGCTGGTCCCGAAAGCCGCCACCTAGCCATGGGATCACATTACACCAATCCTGCAATTTGCTTCCAGACACAATTCAAAGCATTACCCTTTGGCATATTACCCCACTCCCATGGGAGACCATATAACACTGGTCTTGAAAGACCTACATTGGCTCCCAGTATGTTTCCGAGCACAATTCAAAGTGTTTGTGCTGACCTTTAAAGCCCTAAACCGCCTCAGTCCAGTATACCTGAAGGAGCATCTCCACCTCCATCGTTCTGCCCGGACACTGAGGTCTAGCGCCGAGGGCCTTCTGGCAGTTCCCTCACTGCGAGAAGCCAAGTTACAGGGAATCAGGCAGAGGGCCTTCTCGGTAGTGGCACCCGCCCTGTGGAACGCCCTCCCTCCAGATGTCAAAGAGAACAATTACCAGACTTTTAGAAGACATCTGAAGGCAGCCCTGTTTAGGGAAGCTTTTAATGTTTGATGGATTACTGTATTTTAATATTTTGTTGGAAGCCACCCAGATGGGTGGGGTATGAATCATCATCATCATCATCATCATCATCATCATGCATGTTCCCTAAGATAAGAAGGAGTGTCCCTTCTTATTGACTATGCCCAGACTATGAAACTCATAGTTTGGTTAGCTCCATTCCTTGCTTTTTTTTTGTGCTAGTCATTCAAGACCTTTTTATTCTGGCAGACTTTTGTTGTATGTAGCTGATAATTATTTGTATGTCTTAGTTTTAATTGCTGATCCTGTTGCTTTTTTATTGTTTTATAAAATTGTAATTTTTAAATGTTCTCAGTGGTGGTTGTGCACCAGACGGGTGGGGTAGAAATGTTTTAATAAATACATTTTCCAAAAAAGTCAAATGTGGGTGCTTGGCATTATGCAGAATTGAAGCTATAAATAATTTCACAACAAGGTTTTCCTTTGAAGGGTTGCAAGGAGGTGATCCCTTATTTAAAGTATTCAAAAGGAAATATTATAAGTGAACAGGAGACAACAAGGGACATGAACTAAACTGGGGAGGGTCCCCTGTGTGGCAGCCCTTCCTTAAGCAAAGGAACAAAGAATATTAATTTGTCAATGGGCAACTTTTCTGGCTCCCCAGAATGACATACTTTACATGATTCATTTATATTTCAGCATCATTATTATTTCATAAATGCCATTTAGTGAATTTTGCACAAAAATGTATTAGTTCTGAAAATTTACAGGAGTCTAAAATAATCACTTAATTGCCTTTATATATTATGAAGGCACTAATGTTGTTTCGTCCTCAGTGCGGTTCTTTTATGTGGTAGTGTTTATTTTAGGAAAGATTTGTTACTTCTGAATGAATGGGAAAGTTGCAGGCACCATGTCACACTACCACTTGGAAGGCTTGCGGCTCCTTCTATTAAAAACCTCCTTCCCCCTCTTAGTTTATTGCATCTGTTTCCCACCTTTCCCCAAGGAGCTGCCTAGGAGATATTAAAAGACTACTTTCTCAAATTCCCACTTGAGTTACATGTGTATTTGGACTGTCCCTCCAAAATGGATCTCCACCTGGGCAAAGAATAGCTTCAAATCAGCCACACAGCAGTCCACAGCATGCAGGAAATATCAGGATGTGAAATGGAGACTGGAGTAATTGGGGGGGAAGGGAATGTGATTATTTCAGTTATATGCCCTTGGGACTTAGGCTACAGTAAGAGACCCTTAGATTTTGCCAAAAGCTTCACAGAAAACATTTTGAGGAGGATTTAAAGGAAGTGAGAAGTAACATCACCAAGGTATATTAGGAAGCATTTCCCAGTATCCATGGCAGCAGAGGAGGAAGGGTGGGGTCATTCTAGGGTGCAGGTGGAAGCTGGAGCTGGGGGAGTAGAGATCACAGGCAGGGATTTAGAGACCTAAGAGAGCAGAGAGAAGGGAAGGCCATGAACACTGTTCTAAGCCATGCACTGAAGACTGGTGGTTCAGCAAGTGGTGACAGCAGTGGGAAACAAATAAAAAATTAAAGGCAAAGAAGGCAGCATTTCTAGCATGCAGTAGCTAGATTGGAGGAGTGTTTTGTGACTCACCTCTGGGAAAGATTTTCTTGGCTTCTCCATGAGTGGAGAGAACACGAAAACTCAGGAGGCAAATTGGGGAAGATGTTTTTTGGTAAGTCATATGTCTCCCTCTCCCAACAGTGTGATACCTTTTCAATGTCAAAGTGTGTATAGACACTAACTAGTAGTTATTCACACATTTCCACTGTGAAATCTAGTTTGGCTTTAACATAATACGGCAGGAACATAAGAAGAGACCTGCTGGATCAGGCCAAATATCCTCTAGGCCATCTAGATGTCCATGGGAAGCTTGCAAACAGAACCTGATAGCAAAAGCATTCTCCCCACTTGTGGTTCCCAGCACCCGGTATTCAGAGATATCCCACCTCTGACAATGGAAGTAGACAGCATAGCCATCCTAGTGAGTATCCACTGATAGCCTTATCCTCCATGAATTTGTCTAATTCCCTTTTAATGTCAGGTGTGTCTTCCTGGGGAGAGCATTCTGCTGTCAGGGAACCACCACTGAAAAGCCTGTTCTTGTGTTGCCACCTACTAACCTCAGAAGTGGCACACAAAAAAGAGCTTCAGATGATGACAGCAAGGTCTAAGTAGGTTCATATGGGGAGTGGTTGTCCCTAAAGTATTGTGTCTTACACACCATATTGTGTTGTACATTTGACCAAACACACTTCAAGACTTCCTTGTTACAAGATTGGGAGTTCCTTCCACCATTGGTCTGGGGAGTGTATGAAACTGCTGCTTCTGCAACCTTCTCAAAGCTATAAGCTGAATCTACGTTGGTTTTTAATAGCAAATGTTTTCAAAGCCATGCACAATTCCCATCCATATTAAAACAGGTCATTCAGCTAAGTCTCCCTTGCAACACTTCTGAACTTCTAACCAACAATCCCACACTCTGTGTTTTGTGGACTTGGTTCTGAAAACTGGCTGGTTTGTTCTACTTTCTCCAGAGAGAGAGAGAAAAAAAGAGAGGTTGGAGCAGAGGTGTGTGTGCACATATGTGCAAAGATACGGATATTTGTAAAATAAATAAAGTGGTTATGAAAAGTAATACTGGCCAGCAAAGTTACCTTTCTACCAATAATTAAAAGTGAGTCTCTTGTTCATTTGTTTGTCTTTAAGATCCTAATGTGGACGTCATCTACATTTGCCCCTACCCACTGAGCGATGAGATGCTGCACTATTACAATACATTTTTGGGTCTGCAGCCAGCTGTTATATCTGGAAGCCCTAAGGACATTGGTGACCTGCAGGACAGGTTCAAAATCCTCACCCCTGAAGCCATAAACAGCTTCCCTGTGAGTTTGTGTCTTCTAATTACTACAGCTGGGGGGAATGCCGTAAAATTAAATTGGAAATTTTATAACTTGCAACGCTCTGGTAGCCGTCAGTGAAATATTATTGCAAGTTTTAAGAGCTTCACAGATTAAGTGACTAGTTAAGACTGTTGGAAATATCCTGGTTTAGCTTTGCAGGCTGAAAGTTGAGCTGAGCTCAGCCCTTCTCCACTGGTCCCTGTTCAACGCCTGGCCTCATCTAGATCTCTGAACTTAAAGAGATTTATAATGCAATGGAAGACAAAGTACTCAGAATGCCTTCTGCTGCTCAGAGCTTCCTTCTCTGCAGCTGCGCAGACAGTGGGTCCCCTCCCTCCCTTCTCTCTAGCTTTTTATTGTGGCAAAATCCAATTTAAGACTCTCTTTTTTCCCCTTGGATCGTTTAATGTCTTTAATTGAGGGGTGTTGGATATCTTGGTTGTTTTGAACCCATCTAGTTGGTTTTAATTCTCTAGAATTCATTCTGAAAGGAAACTGCCACCCCACCCCATTCTTCTGCCCCTCCAACTACTGTACCCTTGCATTGTTGAAGACCTTTTGGTAATGCTGCAATGCAGTAAAGCTCATTTATGGCAGGGTGCGTTTGGATGCTCCTTGGATCATTTTGAACTCACTGAGCCTCAGCTGTAAGTTGGTGATCTTGGCTATATCATCAACTACAGTCCTTTGTCCCTTCCCTGTTTTGTTTGTTTGTTTTTAATATTAAAAAACACTTTCCCTGCAAGATCACTGCTGCTGGGTAATTATTTGTACTATAAAACTATGATGCCTCACCATACGAGAACAGTAATCGCAACATGCAAATTTGTTGGCTCTTAAATTTTGACCTATTATAAACATATTCTTTCAGTTCAGCCAATCCATTCTTTTCATACAGTTAAGTCATCCCTTAGTTCAGTCCAAACAGCCTCCAGTTTATCAGCCTCAGCCTCGCAAAGCATTTCGGTGCACAGTGACCTTAAGGATGTTACCGACACCAGTGGGCTTCTCACCATCATAAAAGTAGGCAAAAGTGTATGTTCACATGTATATATATTTGGAGGACAAAGGGTGAATGTTGAATACCTTGCACAAGCGGGAGTGGATTCTTTGTAATACAGGCACAGTCCATTGTACTGAAGTTTTAATTGCATATTTCAATCGGGCGTACTTAAGGGTGAGAATTGTGGAGGTGGGCAGCAGTCTTCAGCTCCATATATGGAAATACATCATTAGCAGTTAATCTGCTGCACAGAGGCCCACAAAGTAAGAGGTTTGAAAAGCAGATAGACCCAGTTTTCTTTGAAGCTGGGGGTGGGGGGTGGAATCCATAAAACCTAGCATTTAGTTCTGCACGCCTGAAAGGACTTTGGGCATGGATTTCTCAGACAACAGCCCCTGATACTACAGGACAAAGCACTTTGGAAAGTTTGGAAACTTTCAAAGGTGCGTTGTGATATGAGGGCTGCTGTTCTAAAAAAAAATGTAACACAACGGCACAGAAGGTTATGGTATCCAGCTAAGTCACCCACTCAGATCAGCAGACTTATGTCTCGCATGACTGTGGCCATGACAGTGGGGATGTTTAGACCAGGGGTCAGCAAGGTTTACCTCTCCTGGGCCGGTTCACTCCAGCGGAGATCCCTCCGTGGGCCGGATCGCGCGCGCACATGAGTGCGTGCGCCTGCGATTTCCAGCGTCTGTGCAGACACAATTTCTGGTATCTGTGTCTGCACAGACACGATTTCCTGCGTATGCGCAGACGCAATTTCCAGCACCGTGGAAGTGAGTCGCTGCGCCGATTTAGGGCAGCATGTGGGGACTTGTCAAGTGGGCTGCTCGGTTCAGGAGCGGCTTGTGGGCTGGTTAAATGAACCCTGTGGACTGCTTGTGGCCCATGACCCCTGGTTTAGACTTTATGACATTAAGGTCTTCCCACTGCAGTTCTAAGGTTTAAGTGGGTAGGAGTCAGAGAGGAGTTTGTGCACAACTTCCATTCATTCCTTCTAAACTCTGAGGGCTGGCCATTCCTCTGAGGAAGACCACATGGCTATGGCCATTGCATGCACACACACATGCAGATAGATCACACATGCTGACTTGTGGGCAGACACACTCACACTCACACACATTCAGGCAGCTGGCACACACACACACACTCAGTTGGTAGTTAGGAGGGGCAGCATACAGATAGGCAGACACACACATGCTTAGCAGACCAGTGGGGAAAAGCAGGCAGGGAGATGTATGCACACACCTTCATGCAGACAGGTGAACAGCAGACTTTCCAGCATTTTTGCTCCCCATGGCAGCCCTGAGGAAGGAGGCTGTTCTTCTGCCCTAACACTATCATGTGTGGGGATGGTGACAGAAAATCAATTCAAGGCTCTTTCTGTGTTGCAAAGGAGCCTCTTCTCTATCAATTGCAGTGTTATTGCAAGGGGTTCTGAAAAAGAAAGTTTCCGTCTTGTTCTCTGAGCTCTAAGACACACCAATGGGAGAAAGGGTGCCCCTTTGCAGGGCAAATAGAGGCAAAGGTGCCCATTTTTTGGAGAGCTGATAGGGCCCCTACAGCACCACATCATGAACACGATAGCACCACAGTGGGGGACAACTCCAGACTTTGAAATAAATTTTTAAATTCCAAATTATGGGGAACTTAGCCAACAAAAAAGTCTTGGCATGGTGGATCTGGGCTACGGGTTACCCACCCCTGCTCTGAAAGGAAGTTTTAGAAGAGATGAATCTCTTCTGTGGACAGCAGGATTCCTATATGTTAGATTCATAGATCAAAGTTTTAAAAATCTAGTAAAGTCTTAGGGCTCTTCTCACATTATGTAGAGACAATCCGCGCTTGCCAATTCAGCTCACCATTAAGAGGAAACTGCAGCTCAGCACCGTTCCCTGATAAATGTGGTGGCACATACATGCACCCCCCCCCACTTGCAAGCGATCGACTCACATGCTTCTATGTATACGCATGGCACCGGAAAATAATTAAGTAATGCAATACTAACATAAAATGGCAGGAGAGAGCTGGGAGGTCCTCATGGCTTGCAAGGAGAACCTCCCTAGAACCCAAAGTCCAGAAAAAAAAGACTCCAAAATGGCACGCGGGAACTCTCAGTGCTGCTGTGCTACTCCTCTCAACAGCTGTTGGGTGGGGAACTGTATTGCAGTGGGCTCCCCTCTAACACACATTTCTGCACAGGGGCCCAGAATGTAACGCCCCTGCGTAAGTGGGGAGTCTCCTGTATTTGCAAGCACAATATTTTCTTGCGTGTACAGCTAAATCTGTAACATGCGAAGCAGCCGTGACTTGTATCTTTCAATGTGTTTCTAAGTAGTTGTCCTCCTTCTGTATTTGACCAGGATTATAATTACAATAAGGACTTTGTGAGGCTAATGAAAAGGTGCTTATCCCACAGAACGGCATGTGAACTGCAAAGGTGTTTTGTAACTTGAGAGTGTTTTGTTCTGAAAGAACCGTTTAAGATGCTGCTCCTCATAAAGTGAAATATTGCCCAGCTGTGGGAGTGGGTCTTCTTCATTTTTTTGTATTGATTTCTCCCCCCTGACGCAGTAGAGTCAACCCGTGCCAGAAGTGTTGAGATGAATCACCGTTATCCAAAGGCCGCAAGCCTCTCTTCCAAGTGACAGAAGGAGAATTCCGTGTGGATCAAATAAATACAGATGTGTAGTAATTAGTTCTATTCCCAGCGAGCCCATTTCCGACACACTAAAGATGTGAGCGATTATGGAGCCTCACCCCAACAGCTTTTATCAATTTAAACTGCTACGCTACAGGATAGGTCATAACCCAGCCTGCTATTAATAATGTATTTATTGCACTCAACATTATAAATTAGCTCCGCGGAAGAAAGCGAAGGAGCACCTCTTAACGAGACTAATGTGATCTTCATACAGAACCGCCCCATGTCCCTGGCTACCTTCTTGAAGTACAGCCCCAAGACCATCAAAAGGATCAAGAAGCTGATCCAGGGCACAGACGCCTACATTGTCGGAGGCCTTCTAAGCCAAGATGACCTGGCAGTGGCTGATGAGCTGGATGTGCCCATTTTAGGTCCCACCCCGGAAGTAGCTCAGCTCTACAGTTCCAAGTCAGGAAGCAAAAGGGTGTTTGCAGCTGCTTGTGTGCCAGTGCCCCCAGGGCATTATGACATCTACAGCAGGCAGCAGGTAAGACTGGTGGCAGTTTTGGTGACTGGGAGAACCTGGGCCATTCAAACATCTGGTTGTCCCCAGTCAGATCTTACTTTGAAGGTGAAGTCTTCACTCACACCCAGGGATCATAAGGACTGAGTCCTGGAAACTGTTTTCAGTGCCAGGGACCAGCCCTAGGATTTATGAGTGGGATATTAATGTCTTTGCCAGTGAGCTTTATTTTATTTATTATTCCATTATCTGATCATCTTATCTTATCTTACCCTACTCTGCTCTACCCTATCCATTTATATCTCACCTTTCCTCTATGGAGCTCAGGGTAGCATAAATGGTTCTCCCCCTCCCTATTTTATTCTCACAACCGCCATGTGAGGTAGATTATTTATTTATTTATTTATTACCTGCCCTTCACCGTAAGATTACGCTGAGAAACCCATGGTCACCCAATGAACTTCATGACTGAGTGGAGGTTTGAACCCCTGGTCTCCTAGATCCTAGTCTGACACTTTATTTTTTTTTTTTTTTAAATAATTTTTATTGATTTTACAACATAAACAAAAAACAAATAAACATAACACGACTTCCCCAGGGAAGGGGAGGTTTGGGGAAGCCTAGTCTGACACTTTAACCACTGCACCACATTGCCTCCTTATGGCTGATTGGAGATTTGAACTCTGGTCTTGCTGGCCCACATCCAACCGTTGATACATTATAACCCTTGAACCTCTTGCACTACTTCAATGAGACCAGTCTGGCTTGTGAATTAGAGCCTGGCACCTTTTTATTGCTGAACACATTTATTTGGAAGTCAGTTCTTGGGAAATTCATGGGATGTTTTTTTCAAGTATCTATGCTTAGGATTGGGGTGGTTGTTGCCAATTGCTAGTGTTTGCATTAGCATCAGTCTGCACAACAGCATTCAGTAAATTTCATGAACTGTGCCCCAGCTCATACATATGAATAGCATTGTGCTAACCAATTAAAACATAAGTGCCCAGGGGGGGGGGCGCAGCTCCACGTAACTAACCAGATGTTCGAGGCAATTTCATGTGCAATTCGTCAACCTGCATGCGGGGAAGCTGCTTAAACCGAAACTGCTTCCACCACGCGGCTGCCTCTATATGGTACCATTTTGATCAGTTCCCACAACATAGTTTGCATTTGAGAACTGGGCCTCCAAAGAAAAGGTGCAGCCACTAAGAAGGCTTGCTCGCTCACAGCCCCCATGTATTGAACCTTCTTCCCATTTTCTAGGGGAGAATTTCCCAGATGCCATGGCCAGGTTGGGCCTTGTGCAGCCATAGCTGAATCCAGTTATGGTCTGATTCAGGCTCAAACTGAAAGCAGGAGCCTGAAATGCAGCAGAGAGCTTATGCTCTGTTGAACAGGCAACACTAGATGAAAAGGATCTGAGCATTTTATGCCAGCTGCCAGGCATACTCCTGCCTGTCAGTCTCAGAGATCAATGTTGCATATTCATCTTCTGTTTATAATTTGGTGCATGTAAATTATCCCTGGACTAAAAGATTTCCCAGTTTTTGCATTGGTGGTGACAAGATTATTGGGTCAGGTCAGGTCTATGGCCCTATCTAGCAGTCAAAGGCAAGACAATGTCTTGGGATGTAGGAATACTCCCAGAATTCGCCGATGTGGACAGACTCCTCCGAGCTGGAAAGCCCACCACCTGTCCTCTTGATCCGTGCCCGTCTTGGCTGATTAGAGCGTGTGCAGACAAGGTGCGGGCCCCCCTGGGTGATATCATCAATTTGTCTCTTGGCACCGGGATATTCCCAGGGGAACTGAAGGAGGCAGTGGTGCGCCCGTTCTTAAAGAAAACATCATTAGATCCCTTAGATCTATCCAATTACCGCCCAGTTTCGAATCTTCCATTCCTGGGTAAGGTGATTGAGAGAGCAGTTGCTGAACAGCGTGGTAGGTTTCTGGATGAAACATCGGCTCTGGATCCATTCCAGTCCGGCTTCCGCGCTGGTCATGGGACCGAGACGGCTCTGGTCGCCCTAACAGATGATCTCCGCAGGCAGCTGGATCGAGGCGGGTCGGGGCTGCTGATTCTTCTAGACCTGTCAGCAGCCTTCAACATGGTCAATCACGAACTCCTGGACCACCGCCTTGCCGACGTGGGGATTCAGGGCACAGTCCTTCAATGGCTGCGCTCGTTTCTCTCTGGTCGGGGACAGAGGGTGGCGCTTGGGGGGGAATTGTCATTGCGCCACTCCTTGGTGTGTGGAGTGCCTCAGGGTGCGATTCTCTCCTCGATGCTTTTTAACATCTTTATGCGCCCCCTCGCCCAGCTTGTCCAGAGTTTGGGGCTGGGTTGCCATCAGTATGCTGATGACACCCAACTCTATCTGTTGATGGATGGCCATCCTAACTCGGTGGCCCCAGACACACTGACCAGATGTCTGGAAGTTGTGGCTGGATGGTTACATGGGAGCCGGTTGAAGTTAAATCCTTCAAAGACAGAGGTCCTCTGGCTGGGACGGAGCGATATGGGATTGAGGGGGCAACTCCCATCTCTTGCGGGGGTGCAATTAGTGCCAGCATCGTCCGTTAAGAGTTTGGGTGTAATCTTCGATACCTCCCTCTCTATGGAGGCGCAGATTACAGCTATAACAAAGGCAGCATTTTTTCATCTCTGCCAAGCTAAGCAGTTGGCTCCTTATCTCTCTCGCCCTGACCTAGCCACTGTGATCCACGCGACAGTCACCTCCAGACTGGATTATTGTAACTCGCTCTACGTGGGGCCACCCTTGAGACTGACCCAGAAACTCCAGCAGGTGCAGAATGCCGAGGCGAGACTCCTTATGGGGTCTTCGCTGCGAGATCACATTCATCCGGTAGTATACCAGCTGCACTGGCTCCCGGTGGAGTACAGGATCAGGTTTAAGGTGCTGGTTTTAACCTTTAAAGCCCTATACGGCCTAGGACCCTCGTACCTACGGGACCGCCTCTCCTGGTATGTCCCACAGAGGAACTTACGGTCTGCAAATAAAAACATCTTGAAGATCCCAGGCCACAGAGAGGTTAGGCTGGCCTCAACTAGAGCCAGGGCCTTTTCGGCCGCGGCTCCAATCTGGTGGAACGCTCTGTCACAAGAGACTAGGGCCCTGCGGGACTTGACATCTTTCCGCAAGGCCTGCAAGACAGAGCTGTTCCACCAGGCCTTTGGTCAGGGCGCAGCATGACCCCCCTCCTCTGGCAATCTGCACAGAATTTTGCTTATTGGTTGCCATCAATTTGATTTTAATTAATTTTTATAATGAAATGTTTTCAGAATCGTTGGATTATTTTGACTGTTGTTAGCCGCCCTGAGCCCAGCTTCGGCTGGGGAGGACGGGATATAAATAAAATTTATTATTATTATTATTAGAATTCACCTGAGTTCACAGCAGTTAGCAAAGCCGAGTTAGCAAAGAGCTAAAGACAATGGGAACTCGGTAAATGCATACTGATGGAGCATATGAGTGTTCTGGGGCATCAACCATGATTGCTAAATAACTGCAAGCAAACCATGCACCAGGGATGGAGAACTTGTGGCTCTCCAGCTGTTGATGAACTACAGCTCGTGCCAGCATGGCCAGTGGCCAGGGATGATGGGAGCTGTAGTCCAACAACCTCTGGTGACCACAGGCTTTCCATCCCTGTTATGCATGGATGCAAATTGCACCACCAGATTACTTGATAAACATGGATCAAATCTGATGCAAGCCATTGTACTTTAATGTGGGGCCAGTTCATGGTGGCTTCCAAGTCTTCAAACACTCAGGAGTATCAGTAGCTATGAAAATTCATTTCAGCACTCACTCCTAATTTGGTTCATGTAAACGTTCCATGGACAGTTCTGAACACAGAAAGCTCCTTGGAAACAAGAACACTGCCTCTTTGTGTTGCAATTTGAAAATCGCACCCTGTTTTATATCTTCCAAGGGCAAGAATCAATAGTTCTTTGTTTGTCATTGATATGAATCATTATGATTTTGGGGAGGTTGTGATTACTCTTTGATTTATGAATGCTGCTGGTTTTCAGAAGAGCCATTTTAAACAATGGCTTGTAAATAACGAAAGATAAGCAAATCTATTGCATATTCCAGATGGCAGGCAGAGCACATCACCAGTGCTCAGAATGAGGCAATAATACCTTTTCTGTACTAAATGTTTCCTTCATCTTAATGCTGACTTAAGGTATCTGAGATACACATCAAATCTATTTGGTATACACTAAATACACACACACACACACACACACACAATCTAAGGAAACATAGAGGTGTGAAAAGCAGGACTGATCTGCCCAGAGAGGAGGATGTGTAGGCTCAGGTTGGGGTAGAATGACAGGGCAATAAACAAGGCAGAACCGAGGATGAGCAACCAAGACAGGAAATGAAGCTGGAATTGGCTTGTCAACACTTAGAGGGTCAAGTGCTCAAAGAGGTTGCATTTGCACCCTCATTGGGTGGGACATTGATGGCAGGTGGGGTACAATTCGTACCAGAATTGTAAGAATTCAGTTTGCTTACAGAGAAAACACCTGCACACTGACCATTTCATGGGGTCAGAGATCCTCAGCAGAGTAGCTGCATCCCTTAACCATGCACTAAATGCAGAAGCAGATGGCAGAAAGTCAACTCGTAGCCAAAATGAACCACAACATTACAAATCTCACAGGCTTAAACTTGCCCCAAGTGTTGGCTTTAATATTGCTTCTCTATAAATGGTACCCTCCAAACCATCGTACACATTAGCTCCCCTTTCAATTTGTTTCAGATTGTTTTTGTTACAGCAGGAAATATTGATGCGAGGCGTTAAATAATCAAAGGAAGATGACAATAATTTAAGGCACAGTTCAATTTTCACTTAAAGATACCTCATAACTCTTTCTGTTGGTGCAATCTTTACAATACTATCGATCCATTTCATTTCTGTAGGGGAGTCGTCAACAGAAAACCCATTTATTGGGCTTTCAAAAGCAACAAATAACGGGACACAGAGCAAACAAATAATAATTCCATTTGTGATTGAAGTTCAAATAATAAAAAGTGCTTTGGAATGGCTGTTGTAACAAATACTTCCTGAGCCATTCTATTCTGCAGTTACAGTCAAACCCACCAACAATGAAGCCTCAAGATAGAAAAGGGTATTTTTAGAACCATCTAGTTTAAAAAAGGATAAATAATATAAAGCTCAAGTACAGTCTTCGTTGTCATTACACAAATACAGTGTTTTGTGGGCTTTTCCTCCCCGCTCAAACTGTCCCTGTAGTCTCACCTGCATCTTATACATCTGTAAGAAAATGAGACGATCAGTTTCAGGTAGAGAGTGGCTAAGATGACATCCATTTGGATTTAACTGAAAACCTTGTGTGTGTGTGTTTCCTAGATGCTTGAAGTCATCAGTCAGCTGATAATTGACTACCCAGAAGTGAAACGCTGGGTGTTCAAAGTGGACAGCGACTTTGAGGGAAATGGCACAGCATTCTGTGACATCTCCGAGCACCTCAAATGCTATCCCTGGCTTCAGAGGGAGATTCGTAGATACGGCCCTGAGATATGGAAGTTGCAGTGGGCACAAGTAAGTCCATCAGTCATTTTCAGGTGTCTTTCATTTTTGAAGTTTACCCAGTGCCTCCTGGAGTTCATGTTTTATGTGCAATAGGAGAAGCTGAGCTATTTTGAAGGTGACAGCATAGCCTCAGAAGGTAGAGGTACCTGGCACATTGCAGGTCTTAGGAGTTCCAAGGGGAGAGAGGCACCTAAACTGTCCTGTATGAAATAGGGAACACTTGTTAAAAATTCATTGCCAGTTAATTTGGGGGCATAGTTGCTTAGGACTTTAAAGGTAAAAGCTGGCATTGACAAGTTACTTTTTATCTTAGTAAAATCTTCACTGGGGTCATCTCAGTGTAGTATGTATTGTAACATGCCTTTGGGACAGGATGGAGGAGAGATCTACATAAGACCAATCATTATTCGTTTTATCAAAGATACCCATGATTTTCCTTCCTTCCCATCTGTTCTCTTAACTGAAACACCTTAACCCATTTTATATTCTCTTCATGAGAAAAGGATCCCATTCTAGCCATGAACCACAGTGTGCAGTCACTGCTGTACTTTCACATTCTCTTTCTTTGGATTAGTGGCTGTTGCTACACTCCAGATTGTCTCTGCAAAGCACATTTTCATTAGGCTTACCCCACCTTGTGTATATCTGGGGTGTTGCAGTGGTTTTCACACTCTTGGCTTCTTGAAACTAATCAGGCTTTAGAAGTTCTTTCTGTTCTGCGCTTTCTTCTTGCCAAGCTTGGGCCAGAATAATCTCTTGCATATTCCCACATAAAACCACAAGAACATAGGAGGAGTTTGCTGGATCAGCCCAATGGCCCATCTATTCCAGCACCTTGTTTGCATGGTGGCAAGCCAGAACTCTCCCTTTGTGCCATTTTTTATTTAGTCTGGGTCCACTCCTGGATCCAATACTGCTACAGGAGGCTTAAGTAGTCTCTGTGACAAGGAGTGCCTGTTTCCAGCTGTGGCTAGTTCGACAGCTATGATTTCCTCTTGGACAGAGATGACTTGGCCACTGAGCTCCATGCTTTGATAACTTCTAGGTTGGATTATTGCAATACTCTCAACATGGGGCTGCCATTGAAGATGATTCAGAAGCTTCAACAAAATTCAGCAGCCAGATTACTGGCCAGGGTTCCATTTAGAGCTCATGTAATTCCTATTTTGAAACAGCTGCACTGCTTGCCAATTTAAGGGGCTCACATTGATGTTTACAGCCATGAACAACTTAGGCTCCAAATATCTGAAAGACCACTGCCTTCACTTCTTATGCTTTCAAGTGTTGAGATCAACAGAGGGGGCCCTCTTGGTGGTTCCATTGCCTTCAGAAGTTTGGGGAATGGTAGGTTGGAAGAGGGCCTTCTCTGTGGCAGTCCCTACATTGTAGAACTCTGTTCTCACAGAGGTGTGTCTAATGTTTTCATCTCATAGTTCTGTAGTATGCTGAAGACAATACCTCTTTACCCTAGTCTTTGACAGGTTTTGGGGGGTTTTTTGTATTTCTTCTGTTTGGGTTAATCAACCTGATGATCCTTTTGCTTCAAATTATTTGTGTTTTTTATAATTGTATATAAACTGTTTAGCTTCCTTTATTTACTTTTCTTTTTAATTGTATTGCTGCAACCCACTTTGGGACTTTCTGGTGAAGGGCAGGTGAGAAATCTTACATGTTGGTGTAATGAATTGCTTTGCTGAAAACTTATAGCCCCAAACTGAGAAGTCTCTAAACTAAAATCACCCAGTTAAAATCCATTTAGGAACAGAGATGAAACAAAGGTTAAATAACTTGTTTCACCTTGATCTACAGGTCTCTGTGTATGATCAGATGCACTCACAGATCTTTTACAGGCTGTACAGGGGCCCCCATTCATTTTAATGGGGCAATAATTTGCATCTTACACTTCCCATTTGCTTCCACCATTAGAATGAATGAGGGGTGATTATAGGCAGGGTTATTGGCTTGCAAAACCAAGGTTCCATGCTCATAATCTATTGGGCTGTGGTGCCAGACAGGTGATTGAGTTACTGCAACTATGATGTAGTGCACTTGAGAGCATGCACATAACGGAAGGTGAGAGGGGGGAGGGTGCCAAATAAATACTTAGGGTGCCAAATTTTGTTCTCACTCTGGGCACCATATTACGAGAGTTACCCCTGCTGCTGGATCAGGCTAGTAGCCCATCTAGTTCTAAGAGTAGCCACGTGGATGCCTGCAAGCAGGACCTTAGTGCAACAGTATTGTCCCCTCCTGCAGTTTCCAAAACTAGTATTCAGAAGCATACTTGTTGCAACCTATTCATTTTGGCATTACACCCCAGTGTGAAGACCCTCCACACATCCATTTTTATTGTGCGTTTATGATGATTTGTACTTAGATGATGGTTTTAGAGCAATTATGCACGATCCTCAATAATGTTCATATCATCAAAAGTTTCAATGTGGTCATACTGCTTTATTTGCAAGCAATGTTGGTCTCCTGCTGAAATCCTATAACCTTTTTCTACCACAGTTTGTGTGGGGTTTTTTTTGGGGGGGGGTTGTCCCACTTGTGTTGCTAGACACTGGCAGAGGAAGAGGAGTGGGGGAGGGGAGCGCACTGCCCCCAGCAGTGTGAGCTCTCCGCCCCCTGGTGCCGATGAAGCTCCGCCACTGTTGCTAGAGTGCTGCCATCAGCAACAAATAATGCAGTAACATTGGGGAGGCATTGTGGAGCAGCTAATAAAGCTGAATAGTGTGTAGATGATCTAGTACAAGCATCCTCAACCTACAACCTCAACCTGAGACTACAATTCCCATCATCCCTGACCACTGGTCCTGCTAGCTAGGGATCATGGGAGTTGTAGGCCAAAAACATCTGGAGGGCCGAGGTTGAGGAAGCTTGATCTAATACAAACACACCACAAATGCACTATTGTTGTGCATCAGTGCCGTGTTGCAGGATATGCCCACACAAAAAACAACAGTCTGGAGTGGGCCTGAGTGCCCTGTTATGCTGCATTTGACCCATTTGACCCCTCCCTGTTTCAAATAATATATCACCATTTCTCACTTTTTAGATCTCAGCCCTGGCTTTTCAACAGCACCAGTCTTTCATATTTAGAAACGAATTGCAGTCTCCATTGAATGTTTCCACTGAGTGCAGAGGATTAGAATCCTCCTTTGTTACTGAATGCTCTTGTAATGCTCCTGCATTTAGACATCAAAGCATTAGTTTATGAGCACAGGCATGCTTTAATGTCCTATTACAGTATGGAGACCTGCTTTCGATAATGAAGACATTGTGTCATCGACTTAAGCTGCCACGTTACCAAACATATGCTGGCAGGTTATTAAAAAATTCAGCTTTGTGATGAAAGACTATCCTGCAGGCTAGGAGTACATGGCAAAAGACTCTCCATTCCGGTAGAGTTATTAGAAACGAGAATATGACTCTAAGCACTAAATTATGTTAATACTTACAAATAGCATCATTTGCATAGCGGTTTATGATACGATCCCAAGGTTTTTCCTTCATTGGTATGTAGTAGGGCAACCGATTAAACATAATGTGGTTTACCGGAGTTTATACTGAGTGTCTATTCCCTGTAAAAATGGAGTCCTAATTGCTGGATCCTCTAGACCAGGATGTTGACCATTCCATTCAGGACATACAGTCATCACAGTAATCTCTTCTGAAACTTTCTGTGAGTTCAAGAGAAATCCTGAGGATGTTAGTGGTTTAAGAGCTTATGTGGCAATTTGAATCATCTCCAGTCAAGTCAACACCCTTCCCAATGCTTGTGCCCTCAGATCAACACACATAACCAACCATTCTAAAGACTTACGTGTAGGTAAAACACATCAATAATTTTCCTACCAACTACTGGTTGACTAACTTTTAGCTGAGCTATACATCTCCACCCCTTAAGCTCTCACGTGGTATTAATGGGATTGCCCATCACAAAACACCTGGACACAAGGAAGGTCATCCCATTTCTTGAAAAACAACAACACAAAGCTATAGTCTGTGGAAAGCTGTGCATTTTTTGTCACGGAAGATGTTTTGAGAAGAACTAGGAGCTGAAGAAACTGGCACCCCACCAACAAATGTTTGAAAGAAGCAGTGAGGTGTGTGTGGTGGCCATTACTTCCATGCCCTGCTTGTGATGTTCCAAAGGGTCCATTGGACCATCTGCTTCTGGAAACAATGTTGACCAGATAGACCCTGGGCTCAGATCCAGCAAGACGTTTCTTATGGTTTTTTTATGGTGTTGAAAGTGCTTGTTATTTCATTATCAGGACCTAGTTCATTAAAATATGCCTTGCAAACCTTTGTTTGACCACTTTTCAGGAATATGGGAGTTTCTGTGCTTGCATGCAATTACTCCACCCTTCAAGGGTAACTTCATTAATTTAAATGCAAGAAGCAAACAACTGTGTGGTCCTACCCAACTCCCTGTACTAGGGGAAGGGCTGCAGCTCAGTGGTAGCGGTAGAGTATTTGCTTTCATGAAGAAGGTTCCCAGCATCTCCAGGTAGGACTGGGAGAGAATCCCTCTCTGAAATCCTGGCCAGCCACTTCAATCCATTGTATAGAGTTCTGAGCTAGATGGACCAATGGTCTGACTCAGTGTAAGGCAGCTCGCCATGTTCCTCTTGAGTAAGACTGATAACAAATAAGGGTGGGCTCCATATGGGCACTGGACTTGTGTCCTCAGCCATGCTCTGATAGAAAGAATGGGGACAAGTGTGCCCTGCAAGGACTTTCAGCAGGGCTTCCACATGAACCCATAAACCAGCATCAGGAAAAACTGACTTACATCCTCCCTCCATTTCATAAAGTTGGTTCCTGAATTGTGTGCGTATACCCAACCCCTGACCAGGGATGGGCTCAGGGAAAGGGAAGAAATGTGTTTTGGATCCCACCCACCCAGAGGCAGCATTGTGGTTTGTGTTTCTAGAGATGCTGCTGGTTTGTGACGCCCAGCTATCACAACAGAGTTTATGTAATAATTGTTACATAGGGAACACGGTCTTCCAGACCGATTATGATCTGAAATAAAAGAAACGCCATTTGCAGCAGCAGTATTTTGATAGCTCTTTCCGAATGTCATGTAGCTTAATAGTGGATGTTAAAATTATATTGGCTAGCAGAAGAGGTCTCCACTAGTCTCTAAACTATATAGCCATCGACGGGATATCAAGTTGTGTTTACCTATTACATCAGAGAACAAGCTGTGATGCTCTTGCTCAGTCGGTTATTATATTTAATGTGGCTACCAGCGTTTGGGTTTCAGGTGATTCCCTGATTCCTTAATTGTTGTGTCTTGTTATTTTATTATGTCCCTTGGTTAAATTCCTAGGACCTACAATAATCAGATATGCAAGCTGTTGGTTTGCATGTCCTATTGATTTAATATTCTTCTAATCAGTACATAAAGCTATGGGCCTGCGGTGTTAATTTTTCATATGCTTACAAAGCACCCTTTGATTTTCTGTCACGCGTTAATTACAGCGTTTTGCCATTAAATAGGAAGCTTTGTGTAAACTAATTACTAGGTAATCATTGTCTACCGCGAGCCGTGCTGTTTGGTACCTTTTATTTTATTCGGGGAAAATGCACGGATCTCGCAGTCTGGAACCACTATACCTTCCAGCCATTAGCTCTCACTAATTCATAGCATTATTGTGTTAAGATTGTAGGAGTTGTAATTGTTGTGGTATCAGTGCTGTTAATTACCGGAGTAAACAGTTGAAATGATGCCAAGGTCTATTGTACAAAGCAGAGAAAAGGAGGTTTAAATGTTACTTCTACCATCTGGGGACTGAAGTCTTTGCAAATGCTACAAAACAGCAGTGAGGCAATATCAGAGCTTCAAGCTTCAGGGTTTTAGGCCATATGGATTCAGAATATTTTGAATCAATTGAATTTAACTGCCAGTTTTTAGCAGTAACCGCGCAGAGATGAGGAGAATAAAGCAAGATCACGAAAGAAAATCTGGAATTTGTCAGTGTTATCACATGCCATAAAGTGCCTCTGTAGATTATATTAAAATGTTTATTCTGCTAAATTCAAAGAAGCAGAGGCAGGCTAAAAATGAATGCAGATTTCAACAGTGTATTGCTACAAAGGGTGGGGTTTTTTTGGGTTTTTTTGGGATTAGGCAGGGGTATTTGAAAGTCATCTATCTCAACAGTTAATACAACAGTAACAATGAACTCAATAACTAACAATTAACAGGGGGCTCCTGTGAATTTCCAAGGACTTGATTTTTATTCTATTTTAGCATTTGTAGACTTCCTCTCAGAAGTAAATAAAAAAAATAGAACATAACATCAGGGAATAAATTATTTAAAATTGTGTTTTTGGTGCTGTTGTTTTTTTTTTAAATGGAAGTATTTGGAAAATGTTCAATCCCAGCAGCCCGAAAGAAGATTTCACATTTGTTCTTGATCCCACTTTGCACTTCAGTGGCAAATCAAATATATTTAATACGGTCAATGACCAGAAAGCAATTTATAAAAATGACATTATAAGTAGTATTGTGCTACAAATAGCAGTGGAGATACAAATAGTGGAGATACAAATAGCAGTGGCAAGACAAGGGCAAAACCACACTTTGCATGGGTGCAACTGCACGAGACAATTCAAAATAAATAGGGAGGTGTGCAAGGGGTGTGCCCTTTGCACTCTGGCCTTCCTAGTTTCTGTTTGTTCAACAAATAAAAAAATTTAAATTCTGCATTATTGTTTGGGGATGAGTTTTTTATAAAAAGAAATAAGTATGTATAGTGACAATAGCTTTTGAGTATTAACAAGTGTTCCCTGTTTAAAGAAAAATGCCTATTACACATTCTTAAAGAAATGAAATCTGACCAGCTCTATATCTAGGCATGGCATAATTTTAAGCACCTTGGCAAAATAAATTGTCCAGATCGATTGCTTTGCTAAAAACAAAAAGCAACAACAATAGAATGAATGAATGAATGAATGAATGAATGAATGAATGAAATTGCATAAATATGTGATATTTCTTTAAAACACTACAGAGCTGTCCTGTGTGTGTTTCAGTATATTGCCTTTATTTAAAAACATTGGGTTGATCCCAGTTTTTGTGACATATATCTGTCCACTACCCCCCACCCCACCCCCGAAAAGATCCCCTGCGGTCCCTATGTAGCTCCTTCCTTGGGCTTGGATTTGGGGAGGGGGAACGCAGTCCCCCCCCCATTCTAGTTTGTTTGTTTTTATTGGCCTGTTAACAGATGTTGACGTGGTTCAGGGCACAAGGCAGCCATGTGCTTCTAAACGGAGAGATCTCTCCACAATGAAGCCTGGAGCTGCAGGGGGTTGTTTGGGGCTAGAACAATGTTCTCTAGGCTTTGTGTGTGTGGCCAAATTCAGAATGAAAAGGGATTGATTAATTGTACGTACTGAAATCCTTGGCGAGCACAGCGAGCCAGAAGAGAATAGCGTGACCCATGTGGTGTGGAGAAAACGGGAGCAGCAGTTTAAGTGGTGGAAAGTTGAAAGAGGGCTAACCTCCTTGTTCTAATAGTCGAGGCGAGTGGCTGCTTGGCGGTCCGCTGTTGAAGCGCAGCATATGTGCCTCCCTTTGACAAAGGCCCTCTTCAGCCCAAAGCAGCCCCTCGGCCTGTGCGTTGATCCAGAGCGACGGGCCGCGATAATGAGGGACAGGCCTCTCAAGAAGCAGAGAGGAGATAATACCGCATAAGTGGAGAGTTCTGTGGAGTGTTCTCGCCATTCGACATAATGCAAGGCGCTACCCCGGCGAATCGCTTGCCATCCAGCTGAAATGGGCCATTAGGTATCGGGGAATATTGTCTTTTGCTACTTTCAGCAGATGGAGCAAATATTTTACAAAGCCATTTTACATACAAAAACCATTTGCGTGACTTGGTAATGGCAGCTGTTTTACATGATGTTACCTTCCAAAAGAATGTCTCTCATGAAAGGCAAAATCGGGACTTTTTTAATTTTAAAATTTGCAGTTGCACACTCAAGCATTCAGCCCTAAAAGCGGCATTTGAATTCTAAGTAAGTGTGGCAGGCGATTGATCGCTTCCAAAAACATTTTCCAGCATTTTTGTTCTTTTGCGTAGATTGCAGCACCAGAGAGTAACACCCCACCCCCCAAGCAACGAAACAAATTCTAAAGTACTTGCAAACTGCTGGATGGTGTGTGCATGTGTGTGTGTAGCGGAAGGAACCCAACAGCGTTTCCATTTCAGTCTGCCTCACAATAAGCTTTTTCTTAAACCCAGTGGCTGAAACCATGAGAGACAACTTTTGACTGGGAAGTGGATTTTTCAGCTAAGTACTTTTTCAGTCCTTGGGGTTCTGGGGAAAACTTTAAACAGTGGTAAGAGCTCAGAAGTTGAGAAATGAATGCACCCATCTGAAAAAAAAGTACAACCACCAGGATCGCTTTTCACTTTGTTCTCTCACTTTTCCCGTGAATAGTAGTGATGGAAAGAATACACAACATACACTTTGAAATGTGCACTTTTCCGAATTTTGCAGTGCAGTTCTCCTTCCAAATGTATGTTAGGGACAAATGTATGTGCATAAAAATGCATATATTAGTGAAAATAATATATTAAAAATGCATTACGTTTGGGAAAAGTGCTTGCAAATAAAGCAAGCAAATATACATAAAGGAGAAATGCTCACTTTAATGTTGACAAATTTTCATGAGGACTTTAAAAAAACACAAACTTATGTGGAGATGGGGTGAACGGAATTTCACATTGGAAAAATGAGAAATCAAAATTGATAGATTCATCCATTCCTGAAGAACGGTTAGGCTTTCCTTTCATTTTGGTTCACCACATGTGTGTGACCTTAGGTTATATGGGAGATGGTGATTAGCTTAGAAACATAGAGGGAATTGTAGAGTTGGAAGGGATATCTAGTCCAACCCCTACAATGCAGGAATTTCATAGCAGACAGCCATCTAACCTCTGCTTAAAAACCTGCAAAGAAGGAAAGTCCACCATCACTTGTGGAAGTCTGTTCCACTGTCAAAGAGCTCTTACTTTCAGAAAGTTCTTTCTGATGTTTCATCAGAATCTCATTTCTTGTAACTTGAAGGCCTTGCTTTGGATCCTAGCCTCTGGAGCAGGAGAAACAAGCTTACTCCCTCTTCAGTATGACAGCCCTGTGTATATAGATATATGAAGAAGGCTATCATATCTCCTCCCAGATCTCCCTGGCCCAGTGCTCTTCAATAAACCAGTTAGTCTCATAGGATGTGACATCAGTATTGACACTGGGTACTGTAACTGTGAAGCAAAAACAACTTCAACAGCCACTATGCAATGCAAGGATCTGATTTTCTCTCTTTCCCCAACCCCCTGATTAGAAGCAAATATATGCATTGGGATTCAGCCCAGAGTGACTAGAGGGAATGGCTTTATCTAGTGCACTGAAAATAAGATAGAAGCAACTTAATGGTACCTATTGATTTGTAGATAGAGCATCTTGCTAGCATTAATCAATGAAGAGAAAATTTATGTGGACCAAGCAATCCCCTCCCCCAATATGGGAAATCATTAGTTCTCACTAGTTCTTAAATTAGTTATACATGAAAGAAAAGCACAAGCCATTCATTCTTCCCTCTCTTGTCTATATGGTGCTTTTCAGCTGGTTCAGTGCTACTACAACGGCACTGGAATCTATAACTTATTAGCAAATCCTCCCTCAGTGTATACAGATACCCTGCACATTCTCTCTTTCCTAGAAGTTTGGAGCAAGCCAGTGGCTTTTACGGGACTCTCCAGTGTTAGTTGCCAGTAGTAGCTGTTGGCACTGGTGCCCTTATAGGCACCATCAGGTTTTCTGTACACATGAAGAATGTAATGTAAGAATAATACCTTTCTCATTAAAAAATTTGTTAATCCAAATATACAGTATCTTCCAGAGCAAAGGTTGATGACACTCCCAAAGAATTCTAAAACATTGATTGGGCCAAACCTTCCCTTTCAAAAGCCATGCTGATTTTTTATCAACAAGGCTTGTTCTTCTATATATCATATGTTTGTGTGTTTAACAGTGTTAGCATAAATCATTCTTTCTACCAGTTTGTCTGGGATGAAGGATACGCTGACGTCTCTCTAATATCTTGGAGTGCTTCTCCTGTAGTTGTTGCAGATGCTTTTTTTAAGGCTAGCTTCTGAAGCTCTCTCTGCTTTGCAGGCATTAGATATCTTAAGCAAGTGAGTTAAACCATATGCTTCAGGGAAAGGTAATTTGTTCCCAGGCTGAGACTCAAAGATGTTCATTTGTGTTCAGAATTCACAAACTGCCTTTTGGCAAACACAACAGAGCAGTTTTACTTTGTGGTGTGTTATTAAGAGAAGCTGTCGCCTCCACATACAGTGCATTTAAAACACAGCATTTAAAAATGAAGAGAAACCCTGTCTAGCAAGGAAAAGAAATGAGTGTGATGCTTCACTAGTCCATCCTGCAGTCCAGGGGAGCAAGAACAGAGTCCCGGGATTGGTGTGCGAAGTGGGCAATTGGTCCTCTTTTGGAGCATGGGACATTTCCAATTTCAAGGGGTCATGAAGCAGAAGGAAAGAGGCCCAAGGGAAGCCAAGAAGTGATCATGATGCAGCTAGAGAAAAGCAACCTGGAGTTTTAACATACAGAGTCCCTAAGCTTGATGTGCTTGCTCAGCGCTCTGACTTTTTGACAGCCTTCCCCAATCTGATGCCTTCAAGATGTTTTGGACTACAACTCCCATCAGCTACAGCCGGCACAAAACATCTGGAAACATCTGGTTGGGGAAGGCTGTGAAAATAATATTGGGTTCTCTTTGCTTGCTTGCTTGCTTGCTTGCTTGTATGCAACATTGTGGGTGTTTGGTTCTATGGATGTTATATGGAGGAAGATGTTTCCACTGAGTTGCTGCTACAGATGTCAGAGAATACTGACAAAAACAGGAAAGGAAGTCAACATTGTATTGGTTGATTTTTCATTCGCCTGTGATCAGGAATGGAAATCAGTCAAGCGAATACCACTAGTATTTGTTTCCATTGTTGTGTTAAGTCCGCAAACAATACGTAATCAGTTGCTCATTTTTTACACTGTTTCGGTGTTTCCTTTACATTGAAATAAATATAAGTTACATAGTTTCATAAGTTAAGTAACCTACACTACATAGCAGACAGAGGCAGTGTTGTATTTGGTAGGAACTGAACTGCAGCAGAATGGAAATGTCATTGATGGTGGTGAATACAGATTGGAACAGAAATCTCTGCCTTCTTCCATCCCTAGATGCTGCTCATCTTGCACATTGCTGATCCCTTGAATCTCCTTCATGCACAGTGACTTAATATAATAGTTTTTCTACCTTACCCAAGGTCAAGGTGCTGTGAGATGACAACAGTGGTCTGCCCAGAAGGTTTAGCCAAATTGGTGAGGTCCAGCAGACAAGCCAGAGTAGATTGTTGCCAAATGGAGAGCCCTCATGAGCCTTCAGGAGAGAATGGGAACATGCATCTAAATAAGGAGCTAATGAATGGATATTATTATTATTATTATTAGTTACCATCACCCTGGTAGACCAACAGATATTTGTAGCCTGCAATCTTCCCCATTTTGTTTATTTTGTTCAGTTTTCTGCTAAAAAGAAATGTAGAATAGAACCAGTGGTTAAAAAGAAAGTATCTTTGATGAGGAAATGTTCTCAGATGGATGAAAGAAGAATAAGGAAAAAGATAAAGGAAACATTTAAAAAAAGGCTTTCTGGCTGTGGTTAAACAGTAACCACACAGCCTGTTGGAGGCCTGGTTTTTAATCACCCCACAAGCAGTTTTCATTTCTGCAGTAAAATTGCTTGTGGTTCTATTTAATTTGTTTCTGCAGGAACCAGCTTTGGCGAAGATCTCCCAGGAGCTGCCGGGCCTTTTAGCACAGCACGCTCAGGCTGTCAATGAGAAACGATTTCCTACATGGGGAAAATTCCTCCAAACATTTGTGAGTCAAGGTAAATAAGACTGCTAAGTTCCTGCTAAGTGCTATGAGGGATAATTATATCACCGGTACTTCATTCTCATTCATTTAGATATTTCTCTACCCCTTTTCATTTCCCCATTGCAGTTTTAACTGTTGAAAAATAAGATGTAGGCAGCCATCTTTGATTCCGCCTAGTTGTGATGGGCTTGGCTTCCTTGCTGGAAACTGCTGAATTCTCCCCCCACACAAACACTTTAGAAAACACATGGAAACAGACATATGGCTAGGAATTGCCTGGGTGGCAAAAGATGCTTGAGAAGAAGCTTTGAGAAGAAAGAAATCTCAAAGGACTACTGGCAACATTTTGTGGCTTCAAGTCACAGTGCTAGCTGTGGCGTTAGTGTGTTCTGTGGCTTTTCTGAGGCTAGTGAACTATTATTGCAATAAAAGAACCTCTAAATTCTGCACTGTAGAATTCTGCAACCTTCTGAAGACCTTATGTCAGCCAGTTCATATTCTCCTTAGTCTTATTTCATTAGCAATTCAGATTTGGTTAGTCATAATCAAGTTGGGTCAAGAAGCTATGGAGATCATGGAAATCTCATTCCCTGACCAATGGGACTCAGCTCTTCCTTTTGGCTTCTGAGATCTCAGACAACTTCTTCATGAACTTGAAGCAAAGTGTCTCAAGTTTTGTGCTGGCTCATGTAATTATGGAAGCACAGCATATATATATTGATCTGGTTGCATTCTTATGCCATTCCTCTCCAGGAAGCTCAGCATTGCAGCTATGCCCATTCCATCTTTCTCCTGGGTAATTCTGATCTCATCTCTACTTCTATGTACACAAAATTAGATCCTTCCAGTCCCAATAATGACTCTCTAACAACAAACATGCCCTTTCAGGTGGCATCCAAGGCTAGAAAATGGCTGTCCTTATAAGCACAGAGGAAACTGAAAGTCACAGTGCCTAGCTGAAGTCAAGTTCAATATTTCCATTGAACCAGGCAGGACCTTCCCTAATAAATTGTTTATTTTTGGAAGGCAACAATCATTCAAGAGAAAATACTGACAATACTGCATCCCAGAACAAGCATTTAATTTGTATGGGGGGGGGGCACTGCTTGATGGAATCCTGGCAACTTTTCTCTCTCTAGGTGGCATCATAGAAGCCTTCCCGCCCTCAGACAGCATCACTAGCCTCAAAGTGGACATGCTAATAGAGCCAACTGGAGAGATCTCAATGGTTTCCTCTGGAGACCAGTTCCATGCAGATGGTCCCCTGCGCTCCACAGGAACCACCCTTCCCCAGTGTTCCGTTGAGCCGCGGGTCCTTAACAGGCTGTGTCTTCAGATTGGAGAAGCCTGCAGATCCAGAGGAGTGGTTGGATACTTCTCCATTGACTTTGTGACATTCATCCACCCTCAAACCATGGGCCAGCAGGTGAGTCTGCGAAGTGAAATCTTAAATCCTGTGACATGCTTGCAGATACTGTGAAATGTGATCATGATAAAAGGTGGAGCGGGGGGGGAGAGAGGGGGGGGAAGCACTCTGCTATCCTCCTCTCACCGGCTACTAATTTCCATCCTCAGAAAACATGCTGTATTACAAAGACAGATTGGCTGGGTTTGGCAAAATGGTGGTTTTCCAGAGGTACCATTAGAATGGAGGAGGGAAAGATCAGGCCAGAAAGGTTGACACATTGGAATAGTAATAATTATAATAATTTATTCTTTATACCCCGCCCGTCTGGCTGGGTTTCCCCAGCCACTCTGGGCAGCTCCCAACAAAACATTAAAAGTACAATAAAACATATAACACTAAAAAACTTCCCTAAACAGGTCTGCCTTCAGATGTCTTCTAAAAGTCAGATAGTTGTTTATTTCCTTGACATCTGATGGGAGGGTGTTCCACAGCGCGGGCGTAATGTCACTTCTCGCAGGGAGGGAACTGCCGGAAGGCCTTTGGAGCTGGACCTCAGTGTCTGGGCTAAACGATGGGGGTGGAGATGCTCCTTCAGGTACACTGGGGTTGAGGCCATTTAGGGCTTTAAAGGTCAGCACCAACACTTTGCATTGTGCTTGAAACTGTATTGGGAACCAATGTACGAATCCAAGACGAGAGTGGCAACATGACATTTCGCTTGTACTCCCTCTTCTCTCTAGGGATGAGATTCACAACACATTACCTTGAAAACAGCAACCATTGTTTAAAAATCAAGTTTTTAGTCCTGCCTGGCTTAAGGATGGTCCTATCTGTCAGTTTTGGTTTCTCTCAGTTTCTCACTTTTTCACTCTTAAGTTCAGCTCTTCACATCAGTTTGCAAATCCCCCCTTTTTTTTAAAGTCCTCATGAAAGTTCATCAGCATATTAGTCTGAATTTCTCCTAAATGTACAAATCATTGTACAGTATGTGAATTTGCCTAATATACACATTTTGCAAGTACTTTCCCCCAATATGATGCACTATATACACATTTAACCTAGTATATTTATTTTTGTACACATTACTTGATTGGAGAACTGCATTTGAAGGACAGTTGCATTTCAGCTCTCATGTTGTTTCAGGAAACGTGAATTAGGTAGATTTGCCTTTAAGTATGAACTGAATATAATTCCTCTCTCTACTCCCACCCCTACTCTGGCTGTGTGACCCAGAAGTTCACACCAGGAACTGGGAGATGTTGATACTGTGTAGGAGCTTGTTATACCAAAGCTTTTAGGGGAGGTAAACCCTGAGTGCCCTTGGTTGACAGTGGCACCAGCACAAGAACAAATTGACCTCTCTGTTGCTAATCTTTGAGGCAGAAATATTGATTGATTGATTGATTAGTTGCTTCTATACCACCTATCAAAGCAGTTTACAATCAAATGAACATTTAACAATGAAATATTTAAATATTTAAAGCCCTTAATATATTTGTATTTATTTATTTATTATCTATTAAATTTGTTAGTCACTTTATCTTGCCCAAACCAACTTACAACCAAGCATATCCAATTGCTTTGAAAAAATGCACAAACCCAGCATGACAGAATAGCCTGCTTATAATTAATACTATAACTCAGTACCCAGGATCCTAAATTAACCCCCAAAGCCCAAAGTAAATAAATAAGTCTATAGATAAGCATAGATATGCATAGGGGCTAAAATAAAAACAAAAACATGTCCACTAACTTTTTTTAAACGCAGAAAATATTTCGTTGTCATCAATGATAAACATTTCTAATAGGCAAGAAACTGCAATATTTGGGTAAACTTGCTCTACTCAGAAATGTAAGGGATTGATTCAGGCTTATCACCCACCTTCCTTAGTGATGGCAGTTCCACAGGACGAATCTCACCCCTTTTTCATCACCAGAAAAAAACACCTTCCTGCTTTGTTATTATTCCCATCAGCTCCTGTTTCCTTTTCGTTTCCACTCAGTTGTTCTACCTTGCAATTTCCTGCATTTCCCAGCTTGTGCCACAACTTTAGCATTAGTTAAGCTGAGTCCCCCCCCCCCAACTTAATTAGATATAGAGGCAATTAATGATGCCATCTGTCTTGTTGTGAGAGAGAGAGATTACACCAAAGATTGTGCTTCTGGAAGCATTATTTTTTTGGCAAACTAGAAATCCTATTAGACTTGTTCGAACACTCTCACACTAATTTCCCAGTTCCCATTTTAGATCAGTAGCTCAAAGGCTCAAATAAATTCTCTGGAACTTACTGTACACTTAGGCATCCTTCCGGAGTTGTACTTTACAGAAAATAACCAATGATCTATGCTTGTTTTGCTAAATCTAAAAATTAAATATATCATTAAACATCTGTTGCCAGTACAGTCAAAGAGTAGTTAAATATCTTAAAATCACCAAAAAAAACCCTGTCATAGTGATATGAATCTTTTGCATAAACGCAGCTGTTTAGGCAACAGAAAGTGGCCAGATTTTTACTGGGTGCTCACAACTTTGAAATAAGAAAAAAAAAATGGGTACCTGACATTTGGGCATAGGTGACAAATACCTGCATCTGTCTGGCTTGATTGTGCAAGCAGTTGCTTGGGGAGGCAATATTATTAGGTGCCACCACTGAAGCAGCCATTGGCTGGATTCAGGAGGACCCCCAGGCATTTATGTGTTTCCTTAGCCAGCAAAGAGTGAAGGAGGTGGGCAGACTGAGAGGTCACCCCAGAGTCCAGGTGGCTCATGCAAGCAAGCCAAGCCACATGGAAAATAATCTTTACAACCTTCACCACCCAATGCTCAGTGGCATACAGCTTCATTATTCCCTGGAGCAATGCTGCCTAGGAACTGCTTCCTTTGACCTTCTTGGTGGGCTGCAGCAACTGCCCTACCTTGCCATCCTCCAGAGCTGGTCAAGAACCAGCCATATGAGGCTTGAAAGCTGCACCATCAGTTCAGGTGCAAGAGACCCTGGGCTTTGCATATCAGGTGGAAAGCAGCTGCTTAGGGTCTCACAATGTCTTGAAATGGCCCTGATTTGCAAATGGAGTGGTTAGAAAGAGAACAGGGGCCAATGATAAAGACCCTAGTGGCATCATGGAAATTTGGATCAAGTGGAATTGAAGGGTTTTTAGTACACCAGTTGCAAAGTTGCTGAAATAAGACACACATACACTCTTACTTTTTTTGCCTGCTTTCCACATTACTTTGAGCAGTGTGCTGTTGCTTGCCTGCCCCCAAACCACTTAGGATAGGATGTTTAACGTCTATCCACTTGGCTGGGATGAATCCACTTAAGGGAGCCTAGAAATTGGGACTGTATTCCACATGAATTGACCCTTGGCCCAGACTGAATGTTTGCACAGTAAAGTAGTTCTGTGTCTGGGTTCGATGTGGGGTCAGGTTTCTGGGCCATAGTTTGCTGGTTGTCAGCAATATGCAGGTAGTAGCACATTCCCAGGTCAAGTTCTAGAAACATTGGGCAAAGGTCAGAAGGCAGGTACATTCCCAAAGGTTCCAAGTGAAAGCAAGATGATCCAAAGCAAGTCTTGTCCACAAACATACAGAGGCAGTCTCTTCTTCTCCAATATGATGGATTGATTAGAAGGCTGGGGCTTTGTAGGGCCTGATGGACAGGAATTGGTTCTTAGGGCCGAGATGGCACTTCTGCAGTACAGAGCTTAGCCTGCGAGGCTTTTGGTGAAACAAAACACAGGCAATGTAGGAGGAAAGACATTTGAGCCTGACTGATCAGACCCAGCCATCACCTGTCATGGGTTGGCTGAGTCAGGATGATGAGGACAGCCCATGACACCACCTGACATGAGTGATTCTGATATATTATGCAATTGGTGCTGAAACATACTATGGGAGCACATGAAAAGGTAATCAGGTCTCTTGGTGGCTTCATCTTCTAGCCTTTAATTTCTAAACACGTGCCAATCTCATGGTCGATCTTGTTGCTGCTTCTATGTAAATTGAGGCCTATGGGTTGTATTCAATGTTCTACTCAGAGTACCTTAGTAATTTTAGTGGGCCTACTCTGAGTAGGACTTAGAGGGCGACATCCATATGTTTGCAGGAACAAAGTCATGTGTGTCTGGGTCTTCTGATAAGCTACGTATGCCCCAGTAGTCTCTGAAGAGCAACAGAACCTGTTCACCTCCAGTATGGTGCAGTGATGGACCATATTCCAAGCATACATTTAATATCCATTTTACACAAGGAACCACACCATAGGCACTGGGCATTTCCTGAGGATTAACTGACCAGCTGGAAGAGTTATTATGGCCTAGATCAATGTGTTGTGTGTTCTCCTCTCTAGCAGTTAAAATCCATTCTATTGATTTGTTAGAGCCCAAGGCTTGTGTTGTTCATACATCAGGTAGAGAGCTGACTGGTTAATTTTCTTAGGTTTTGAGGAGAATTCCACTGTTGCAAAATTCATATTCAGATATAAAATGTGCCTTGTCTCAATTGCGTGTCCTTGAGAAATTCCTCAAATACTGATGAGAAAAGATTCTGGAATTTCGCCTTTAAGCAGGAATAGCACACCTACTTCGCAGTGGATGCCCAGGCGGGAACGTGTAAAAGTAAGAGAGCCCGCTTTGCTGCCAGTTTCTTCCTGCTGGACTGAGTGGGTATCCAGATTTCGAAAGGGAAGGAGATTATGGGCAGGTTACAAAACAATAGTGGCACTTCACTTGAAATACAGTGCAGAAAACATGTTGCTGCTTGATTGCTGTGGTCACATTGATAGCCTTTCGATTAAACTGCTGTAATGTGCTGTACGCGGAGCTACCCTTATGCCTGGTTCAGAAACTGCAGCTAGTACAAAATGCTGTTACTAGGTTGATTAGTGGGACACCCACCTGTACATATATTGCACTGACGTTGAAAGATCTGCACTAGCTGTCAGCTGCTGAGCCAAGTTCAAGGTTTTGTTGTTGACATTTAAAGGCCTAAACTAGGGATGCAGAACCTCGGACCTGAGGGCCAAATCCTGCCTTCCAGGTCTCACCATCTCGCCTTTGAGATTCTCCCCAGGCCACATGCCTCACTGAAGGATAGGGAGGGGTGTGTGGAAGTGTCCTTGGAACCAGCCTAGTACACAAAGGTAAAATGCATATTCATTGCTCTTCCCACTTTTGCCTCTGACCCTGCCTTGGGAGGTTCTCTAGAAGAGAATGTGGCCCTCAGGCTGCAAAAAGGCTCCCCAGAAACAACTGGGGACCGGGATAACTAGCAGCCTCTCCCCCACCCCCCACCCCGATACAGATCAAACCCACCGTTTAGATCTTCCCAGGAGACCCTGTTGGTTTATAGCATGGCCAGTGGATTATCACTTTATGATAATATGGAAGTGTGCCTTCCTATTGAAAGCACCCACCCTCTGGAGTGCCCTCCTTCGGGGGATTTGTGAGGAAGGGCTATCAGCCTCTTTTTAAAAATGTACTTCGCCAAGCTTTCCTGGACTCTTGATTCTTAACTGTTATTGTTTTGTTTTTGTTTGGTACAGTTCATGGTTTTATTTGTAAGGCACAGCTTTCATCTCATGATATTTTAGAGCAAACTGCTTATAAATGTTCATTGAAGTGCTATGATTTTCTTTCAATAAATGGAAAGGCAATTCATCCCTTGTTTGTTTGGTGGTCATGGCAAGGAAAGGCTAGTTTGCAGAAAGCCAAAGGGGGCTTTGAAAAAATGCATAGGAAAACGTCTTATTGAAAGAAAACACTTTATTGGTCTGCCGGGTCAATATGGGCAAAAATAAAGAGGAGCCTGAGAGCTCTTGGTTGGCACACAGCAGTTCCCCTCCCTTCCGGGACTTTTCCTTTCATTACAGTAGGGGGAGCCACGCCCTATGCATCTGTCCCTTCTGCACACAGGATGCTGACCCCTCCATGGTAGTGAATGGGAGAGCCCTTGTGTATTGGAGCTCTGTGAGCTCCCTGGTGTGCATGTGAGGCTCTCTCCATCCAGCTCTGTGTGCTTACAGCTCTTTTATTTATGCCCTGTGCTTTAAGCTGATTTCCCAAACAAATTATCTATGATTATTTAGCTGAGAAAAAATGGCTATCCACGAAGTTTAATCTGCACTAAGTTAATAATACCTATTTGAATCTGTTATTCCATTGATTAAAAGCTAGGAGGGGAAATGCCTTTTAACTGGTTTAGCAAACGGTCCTAGAAATTACCCAAATAACCTATTGACTGGGATAATGTAATCAACTCAGAGGAGCTGGTGAATATGCAGCTCTCCCCTCCCCCACCCCGCCACCCATAGCACATCATCGTAATGATTGAAGGGACTCAAAAGTTTTGAGGCACTGAACAAAACTGACCCTAAAGCAAAAGCAAGCAAATCAAAATCTTAAGTGAAAGCAGCCCAGAAAACAGAACGGAGGCCTAGTTACGAGGGAGGCAAGTGCCCTTTAACTGCTGTTTTTGCTTGCTTGTCAAGATCTATATTCTCGAGTCCTGGTTTTATAAGCACTTTGTTTTTCACAAGTGCTATAAAGGCAGAAGCAGGGTCTACTGAGAGACAAATAGCGTAATGGAAGTTACTGTTGAAAACAGAACATTTTGTAAAACATATAAACCTTCATTATATACATATCTCCAGTGGGATGTAGCCTATGTCAAAGGAATGCCTCAAAATATCATAGGTGACTTTAATTATGTAATTGGAGGGGGGATGTAATAGCAAGGCCCAGACACTTTGTGGTTTAGCAACACAGAGCAATTCCTGCTGGAGCTTTCCCTGTAGTTTCCAATCTAACCCACAGAGAACTCTATTGGATGATGAGTTTTCAAGCCAATTAAGGGCAGCAGGCACAATCCTGCAGGAACCGCTCCTGTGCAGATGCCTTCCCTTCAGCAGAGTTTGCACTGGGGCACAGCAGTGGTTCAGCAATGTGCTCTGGAATGAAAAGGTTTTCAAGAAAATATCGTTAAAATTCAGGTATTGAATTAACAAACCGAGTTAAGTGCCAGGATCCCGGGAGCACAGAGAAAGAGAAGGATGTGACAAGTGAGCACAGGATTTAGCTTCCCAAGAGTATCAGCTTTTGGTTTGGGGTTATTCTTGTTTTTAATGTAACACGTTTCCAGGACACGTTTGGAAGTGTGTGAACGATGCTTGCTAAAATAGCCCGTGTCTAAGGAGCAGCTGAGTCAGATTTCCAACAGTTGTAGGTCAGGCCTCTGTGTTTGGCACTGCACCTCCCCATGATGAGTAAAATTGAAACAAATTATGCAAAATGAAACAAAATATGTGAGTTTGCTCAAGCAGAAAAAGCAGGTGTTCCTGGTGCAGAATTTGTATTTTCTGAATGCAGAATTTTAGCATGGTGCAAAAAAACAACAACCAAAAAACCACCCTCTGAAGGTCCCTCCAGATGTCCTTTCCATTGTGCATTCATGATTATTTGTGCTTATGATGCTATCAGGACAGTTATAAGCAATCCTGATTTCAATGGTATTTGTGCTTGCAAAAGTTATGGGGTCATTGTACTGCTTCTTTTCCAACCAGTTCATGTCCTGTAACTTCCTGCTGAAACACCACCAAAGTTCTGGTTGTGTTTTATTGTTGTTTTATTGTCCTACTGCTATTGTGCTATATATAGCCCCTCCAAACAGCAATAATGTGGTAGCATTTGGGAAGCATTACAGAGCAACTAATAAAGCAGAATAAGTTCACCACTGATGCAATACTATGGTGTCAAGAATATGGTAAAGAATACACCTGTAATAAAACACCAGTCTGGAGAGACACTGGAATTCAAGGCAGAACATGTGCAACCAACCTAGCAAAAAGCATTCTGGATTTCAGCAAGGCAGCCAGAATTTCTGGAATGCATTGTGGGGTTGTTGGAGCCACTGTAGTCACCCTCAGTTCTGCTCCTTGCTAGTTTTGGAGTAGCATTAACTCGTTCCAGATGCCACCTGGGCAGTGTTTAGTCTTCAAATGAGGAAATCTGAATTGCAACCTTTCAAAAACAACTGCCAAGACGTCTAGCTTCACTGTCCTGTAGAATAGCTGCATTGATCTCCCATGTTGGAAAGTTATGAATTGCAGAGCCTGGAGATAGAACTCTATAAACACCTCGTTGAACATGAGAGGAAAAGAGTGAGCCCATATGGCTGCTGTGAAATGAAACCAAGTCATTTTTCCTCCGCCACCCCCCCCCGCCCTCTATCTCAGAATTCTTTGAACATTGCCCTAGAAAATTGGAAAAGGGAGAAGTAGCTGATGTAATTTATTTGAACTTTCAAGCTGCCTTTAACTAAGTCCCTCACAAGGAAACGAAAGGAGTCACCGGGTGAAGGATGGAGCACTTCAGAGACAGGGAAATGGCAGAGAGACAGCAAAGAGGGAGGCTGCACAGTCAATTTTCGACATAACACGATCCAAAGCGCCTCCTTCTCAAAGGCTACGTTCTGGGGCTGACACTATTAATAAGCGTCTCAGTGGAAAAGGAGGCAAATGGTCACTTGGCTGCAGTCCTCCGCCCCGATAAAAAATAAATTTGAAAATCACACTTGCCTGTGTGAAAGTCAACCTGTGTAGACTCCATGGGCTTCTTCTGCATGTTGGGCTGGCCTTGTGAATGATTCCAGTGCGTGGCCAGATAAGCTCACCTGTTAATGTTTTCCCAGAAGCAATGATTCAGGGTTTGGGGGTTGTTTTTTAAGGGAGTTGGCTTTTTCACCCAAATCTATTATTTGTTTTTATTTCATATATCTGCTTTTTTACCCTGCCTTTTCAGGGTACATATACTCTCACAAGGCAGCTTGCATGTGCACTAACAAAACAGGGGAAGTAAGCTTAGAAATTGCAAGAGAATAATGAGGAATCGCAATGGAGCAGTAGAAGCCTATCAAGAAGAGAACCGTATGCACAGTCAAATATTTGCCTTCTAATTTCACAGTCACACTTCCTGCCACTGAAGAGTCAATCTGCTTTTCAAGCAGCATCCCAGTTTGCCTCTTCGGCACTGGAAATACTGCAGTGAAATTCAGAAGCAAATCTCCACTTGCATACTGTACATCCATACCTTTTGGATGCTGGCCCCAGCCTCTTTAGTGAACCATGCGTCTTCATCTGCGTTGTTTCAAAGCAATTTTTTCAACCTCCTCCGTACTGTCGGTTTTTGGCTGCTACATGCTTTTTAAATCGGAAGGATTCTACCTATTACCACTAGATGGCAATCAAATAAGATAACAGTCTTCAATCCTGGCTAAAATATTCAGTCCCGTTGTGAATTTTAACCATAATAAAGAAGAGAGCTCTCTTCTGAGAAACCCGACTTGCATTAATATTTTACTAATTGGCATTTTTACAGTGTCATCCAGCCACTTCTTTAAAAAAAAAAAAAAAAAGGGCAGGTGTACTCTGTATAATAATGTAGAAGTCAATATTGGAGGCAGAAAGAAACAATTAAACCGAGGGAAGAAAAGCGATAATTTAGTAACTGTTTAAGAATTTATGCTTCCTTGCCCTTCTCACGTTTTAAAGCTGAAACATTTTTATGGCAGCTGTAAAGAATGACACCATAACTGTGACTTTATTCACTCACCGTGCTTTCATTTTGCGGTCTCCACACTCCACACCCGATGGCTTAGGTTTTGGTTTTGCTGACAACCTGAGATCCTGCCCACCACCATGTCCTGTATTAAATAACCCCATGTGGAAATTTCAAAGTAGCCAGTTGCACCCTCATTGATTACATACCCAAATCCCACAAGGAAGGCTGGAGAAGTAGGAGGAAGGAAGGCTGGAGGAGCATGGCTGGGAAGAGTGGTAGCTCAGTGGCTGAACATCTGCCTTGCATGCAGATGCTCCCAAATTCAGTCCCCAGCAACATCTCCCTGCAAGCCTGGGAGATACTCCTGTCTGAAACCCTGGAGAGAGCTGCAAACCATACTGAGCTTGGTGGACCATTGGTCTCACTCTGTATAAGGCAGCTTCCTATGGTTCTTGCCTTATAAACAGCCATGGCTGACTAGCAGAAGCATTCCCAAGCAACTGCAACAAAATTAATTGGGCTCTAGTGGTGCAGGACGCACACTGCCTAGGTCCCTTGCAGTAGTGCAGAGGTCCTGCCCACTTCTCATGACAAGCAGGGCAGCCCCTTTTTGTGGCAAAATGTCTCAACAGGCTCTGGCCTCTCTGGGAGTTGAAAACATCTGGAGTTGGCTAGCAAATGTTTGCTTCACACCATTATCATTTATTGATTTAGCAGTCCTTTGGGACTGCTCACTAGATAAGAGGAGAAACACATTGCTTGCCAAAGCAGAGAGTTTGTCAAAGGTACACAGTGAGCAGGGAGAGGCAAGCTGGTGGTCATGGGCTATAAGAGAACAGCGTAATAAGTGGTTGCCTAGGGAAGGCTTTGCAGTTTTAAGGAAGGAGCTGGCTCCTAGAAGAAGGACTAGAAGCAGAATGGATGGTGTGAGGAAGGGAAGAAGGTGGTGCCAAGGATATAATTGCGGCCCAAAGAGTCTTCAACATAAACATATTGGAGCCTGGAGTTCATAGTGGGTGTGATGGATGCCAGCACAGAGACTTAAGGAGAAGAGTGATGGGGTCGTAGCGATGGGAGAGAAATATTATTTTAGCAGAAGCACTCCACTCAAGGCATTCCAAGATCAATATCTAGCTCCCCTCTTTGCAGGATTTCCACCTCTGCCCCCAGGAAATGAAAATATCTCCATTAACCAAGAGGCTAATAGGATTCCATTCACATCTGTTTGCCTACCTTTGCAGATCTCATAACATAAGCACACCACTACCTGTATGTTGAACTAATGAAAACAATTCGGTTTTGTGAACAACAAAGTGAGCACTGAGCAGCAAGTCACTGTGGCGGTTAGCTGTTTGGGATAATTGTGCAAGCCTGAAGCTCATAGATACAGGTTTGGTTGGGAGGGTCTACCCACCCACCAGCAAAGAGAAGTCATGGGCTTGCTGACTTAGCATAATGGGACCCCATCTGCTATGCTGGACCTCTACTTTGAGATGAGATGTCAACCACTAGCAGCTGAGACTGGCGCTCTGCTACCTTTGCTACTTCTCACTATGCAGGTGGGGGGACTGTTCCATTTATATCCATGATCTCTGCAAAAGCGCATGGTGGCAGCAGGGCTGACCTTCATTAAAATCTTAAAATCTGCAATATGTGCAAACTAAATGGATTTGGCCCTATTTCTGCTCAGTTGGCATAGTTTATTGTGCTTCTGCTAGAGATGTAAGAATTGCCTTTCCTGGATTGGATCAGAGGCCAGCTGGATTAACCAGAAGGTGAGGTGTGATTCAGGCAGAGGTATACGGTACATTGCTGTAATTCCCTGCAATGATCAGAAGCTGTCTCTGAACATGCATGTTCTGTTCTTGGCTAGCATGGTGCAATGGTTAGTGCTGGAGACCTAGGTTCAGATCCCCAAGCAGCAAGGATGCTTCCTGTGTGACCTTGGGCCTGCCCCCAATTCTCAGCCTAGCTTACCTTGGCAGGTTGTTGTGAGGATAAAAGCAGGAAATCCTTGGAGGAAAGGCAGGATATAAATATAATTAATAAACCTGCATTTCCCAGAATTGAGCTAGTGCTTTTATTTTAGCTGAAGAGTTTATCAAAGTGAAAACATAGTCAAACAGAAAACAACAAATCAGGACAATAGTCCCAACCCAGAGAGAGAAACAGGGTCACAATACAAATAGTGCATTCAAAATGAACAGTCCAGACAAAACTATGCATTAAATAAGATTATCTTTCCAAAATTATAAATGAACCAAGGGTGGTCATGGGAAGGATGTATTCTTGTTAACATAGGAAATAAACAGAAGCCACACACTGAGAAAGAGGTCGCTAGATAATCTAGCTCAGTGGGTTAATTTCTCTAGAAGGGCAAAATGCCAAATCTTGCAGAATCAGTTTTGTAGACAGCAAAGGCCTGGGGAGTGCCAGTGTTGTGCAATTTCCATGTTGCAACTAAAAAGAAGGCAATAAGATCCTAGACCCTGCTCTTCGCTATATATCATTAAGAGGAACAAGTTTGGGGGAACAAACCATCTTGGAAATCTCCTCCAAATGGGCTTTAGTACCGCCATCATATCAGTCTGGTGGCAAAGAATTCCTTAAAGCTGGAATGATTGCGGGGAAAGAAGCAAGGAATGTGGATGGGAGCCCTGCTCAGCTTCCCACTGGCTTCTGAGATTGTCCACACATTTGAACAAAGTGGGCTGTGAACTAGGCATCACATTTGCAATGGTTGTGCAGGACGCAGGGAGTGTTGGATAAGAGCAGTTCCCCCATGGCACTAAGTGGAAATTAGAGATGCTTCATCATGAATCATTCTGCTCGTGGGGGAGAGTAGGACACCCCACATTTCTGGCTTCCAAAGTGCAAGGGACAAAACGAAACAAAAATGCTTCCTTTCTTCACCGTTTCCATTTGTGAGTTCTAGAATCCAAACTGGGCTATGGGAAGCCACAGTCCACAGGCAATATTTCAGGCTTCATCACTTGTAGTCCTAGAACTGGACTAGAAAACTAAGGAGCATATCAAGAGGGAAAGGGTCTAGAAAACAGTGGCAAGCTTTGAAGAAATTCACAGATTCACAAGGTGGGCGCTTATCCCCAAACATACTGTTTAAAAACGAGGGTCTGATTTATGGCTTAACTTAAAGGGGGGTTCCAATCAAATAAATAAACAGACCCAGGTAGCTCATCTAAGCTTCTGCAGCATGCTAAGCCAGGACTAGAGAAGGCCCTTCATTTCTCCACAGAGCAAATCTGAAGGTGTGGGCAAGGGTGGAAGTAAAGAATTATAACTGGCAAATCTTCCTACTGAAATGTACCAAAGAATACTGGTCATCAGCATCCAATTTGCATTTTCCTCCATGCAGTGGGAAATATTTAAGTTGACAAATAGGATATTTAACTGCGCAACAGATACTTGGCAGTTCGTTATTAACAACTGTTACTGATGTGATTTATTTGCTGTTATAAAAAGGGCATTATTTTGTGAATATGATTCAGAAATTAGCTCCAGTTTAGCAAGAGGCCTTGACTGCCTGACCTCTTAATAGCCTTATAATGATGCCATTTACCATTCAGTGGCTTATTCAAGTCATTGTGTGTGAGATTTGTTCCGAAGGACTGATGTTCACAGATCAGACTGGTGTGTAGATGGCTCACGGGGAACGGGGGAGAACTCTGGGGCCACATATGTTGCCAGGGCCACCTGCACTAATAGGAGTTAGGAAAAGGCAGGTGTGGGGGGCTGCCCTTTCTTCAGTTCCCTTTGCAGGCCACCCCTAGTATTATTCCTCTACCATATTCCCCCCCCCCTCCAGGTACTCATTCTTTGCCCATATAAGTGTCATTTGAATTGTGGTGGGGTTTTTTGGAGGGGGGGGGGAGAATAGAAATTCCAGAAGATTACTTTGTCAGAAGCAGAACTTTCCAGCCAGTTGGACAATTAAGTCAAAGTACCGGTCGCTCCTTTGCCCTTACTGCCCCACACTACTGTTCCCCCTGTTTCCTTGCCCAATATAACCCGCCTGGCTCAAAACACAGATAGATATTTCCTTAAAGAAGCTAGACTGCTTGCTAACATTCTGTCGCTGACAGTTTCACTCTGAACAGTTGGAATACTGATGGACGTTCCATGACGTAATGATAGGCAAACTACAGCCAGTGTTTAGCCTACTTTAGAACTCTCTGAAGAACCTTTGGATCATGGGCCCAGTTGGAAGATGCATTTTGAGTGTCTCTTCTAGCTTGGGTGTCTCATGTGACATCTTTGCCCACGTGGCTGCTCTGTGGCCCCTCCCACATTGATGCCTGGCATGCTCTGCATTTGGCCCTCTACTCTTCTTTCTGTATACATTACCACCCTGGGTAGCCTCATCACTTCTCATGGTTTTCAATGCCACCTATAAGCTCCTAGCGCTACCTCTCCATCCATATCATTTGCCATCCATCCAATCCTCCATCTCCAGTTTCCTTTCTGATATGTCTGCTTGGGTGCGTCAGCATTGTCTCAAGCTCCATGTGTCCATACAAAATTTATCCCATTTTCTCCCATTTCTCCTTGTTCCCGCTCCTTATCCATTAGCATCACCATCCACCCTGTTGATCAGGATAAAGCCTTGGCTTTCTATTATCTTTCCTTGGACCCACAAATGCAATCTGTTCCCAAATCATGCCACTTCTCTCCTTACAATGTGACAAATTACAGCCCTTTGCCGTCCGTATCCTCAGCAAAATATCTGCTCCGTACCTTCTGTAGCTCTCATCCTCAAGGCTGCAAACTTTCGTCTCTTTAGGGTCTCCTATTGCCTCACCTGCTGTGGTCTCACTCACCTCTACCCAGCACTCTGCTGCCAGCTTTATTTGCCTCGTTTGTTGCTCTGAATATGTCACATGAGAAAGGACTTTAGCTCAGTGGGCAGAGCTTCTGCTTTGCATGCAGTAGGTCCCAGGTTCAATCCCTGGTACCTACTGGTAAGGCTGATAATGTTCTCTGCCTGAGGCCCTGGAGAGCCATTGTCAGTCAGTGTAGACAATAATGAGTAAGATGGACCAGTGGTCTGACTCAGTCTAAAGCAACTTCCTATGATCCTATGGCTCTTCTCCTTAAACTCCTTCACTACTTCCTGCCCAGTCCCAGATCCTGCATAAGCTTCATGGCTTACCTTCAAAACCCTCCATCAGCTTCTTCCTGCACCCCATCTACCAAAATCTCTGTTCTTACATCTAGTCACATCCCTTCTTCCCATGACCTTTACTTAACCAGCTGCACCACCCAAAGCTATCCAAATATCCCCATTCTGCTCTCTGAAATGACTCCATCCCTTCCTCCTTGCTGCTGCTGATGCCTGGAATTGCCCTCCCTCCCTCCCTCCCTCTCCTCAATGCTTACCTTTCCTAGAAATCTTTGGAGCACCCTCCTAGTAACAATATCATCATGTAACTAAGTCAAAGAACAGGCACTTGAAATCAACACAGATTCTTCCCTGCTTCCATTACCTCCCATTTGTTTTTCTTCTGTGTCTGTTTTATATTGTAAGCCCCCTGAGATAGGGATCTGTCAAACCTGTTCTTTATAAAGTGCTGTGTACATAGATGGTGCTATATATAAATAAGTAAATAAATAAAAAATACTTTGGTTCCCCCCCCCCCGAATAATTTGTCTCAGTTGCGTAGTCTTATCTGTCTTGCCCAGTTTCTTAAATTCTTGCTCCCTAATGTATAACTGAAATCAGATAATAACTTTAATTTTTTTCTCAGTTGCATAGTTCTGTCCGATTGTAGAACTGAGATATGGCTTGCATCCCAAAGCTGTCTCTGGGGCAAGTTAGCTTCAGAGCTCCTAAAATACAACTGTAAATATATAGTTTTATAGTCTACCTAGCAGGATTGTAGATGCTTTGCTGTTGCTGACTGATGCATTAGCACATCACAGTTAATGGTGAAAGACTCTTGCTGGTGGAATTGATCACATATGTGCTCACAAGCAAGTGCTTAGCTTTGCATGCATAAACAGCAGTGACACTCTGTTTCTCTATCTTTGAGTACATTTCTCCTGGGCTGTGGTCCATAGGCACATGAGGCAGACCTTGCTGAAGCTAAGCAGATCTGGATCTGGTCAGTGCCTGGATGGAAAACTGCCTAGAACCACATGTGTGCTGGACAGAGGGACACCTCCACTTAATCTAGACCCACTCCAGCATGGCAAATCAGGGGATTGCTCTGTTAGTCAGGGCAACCATCCGTGACCTTCTGACTTCCAGATCTTTTGGACTCTAACTTCCATCAGCCCCAGCCAGTATGGCAATTTGAGGGGCAGTCTAAAACATCTTGGGGGTGGTTGGGTTATGGGCCGATGGGAGGGAACTAATATGACACATGTTTACAGTTTAAAAAAATTCAGAACAATTAGTCCATCTTATTGAGTTACTTGCAGCTGCTGCTCTACCATAAAGATTATTTTAACTTTGAAGTGGTGATGTCTGTTTCTCAGCCTAGAAGAGGAGGTGGATTGTGCAGTTAACTGTCAGAAAGCAAATGTCCATTCCTTTACATGAGTGCTGCCACAAAAGTTTTCCTTACTTTTCTTTTTCTGCTGTCATTAGGTATGGGCAGTAGACCTGGATCTGCACTATAGCGATCATCTGGCTTTGACACAGGTCTTGCTGTATGTTACAAACGGAACACTGGATTGCAAGTTAAGTCGCTTTGAATGCCAGGTCATTCCAAGTAAACCAAAAAGCCGCCGCCCCCCTAAGGAACCACCCCAGGTCAGTGTAACCTCCTACTAGCCACTGTGTTGGCAAATAATTGCTTGGGAGCCAGAACAGAATTGGCTTCCCCTCTGCTCCATTGCACTGGTGTCCTGAGCCACCCTGTGACATTCAGGAAGACAGATCAATGCTACTATGTTTGTTTATTTGTTTGTCTCACGGTTCGAGCCTGTGGAATCATAGAATCATAAAATCTTAGAGTTGGAAGGGACCCCGATCGTCATCTAGTCCATCCTCCCCATAATGCAGGAATCATTTCAGATCTTAATTCTGTCTTGTATGGTGTTAGCTACACCCCCCCCCCCGTTTTTCCCATCATCTGCAGATTTAATAAGCATACCCTTCTGTATCCTCACAAAAGCATCTTATTAAAATATTGAAGGACACTGGGCATAGGATAGAACACTTTGGCTCTCCACTAAAGACCTCTCTCCAGGTAGACACAGACCCATTAATGAGCACTCACTGGGAACAGTTGCTCAAGCAGTTGTAGATTCACCTAACAATATTATCCAGCTCATATTTTACCATCTGGTTAACAAGTAAAAAATGGGAGGTCTTGCCCTATGCTCCACTGAAAGCAAAATATACTATGCCCATGCCATTTCTATGATCTACCAAACTAGTAACTACCAAAAAATGAAATAAGGTTGGTCTGGCATGACTTCTTCTTGAGAAACCCATGTTGGCCATTGGTAATCAGTGCATTATTTTCTATGCTCAAAGGAGACTACTTATTAATCTGTTTGAGATTTCCCCCAGTATCTGTGTCAGGCTGCTAGAACTCTACTTACCCAGATGGGCCTTTCCTCCCTCTTGGAAGATATGAACAATATTTGCCCATCTCCAGCCTTCCGGCACCTCACCTGTTCTTGAAGAATTTTCAGAGACTGCAGACAGTGGTTCTGGAATAACACCTACAGGTTCCTTCAGCATTCTGGGGTGTCATTCTCCTTGCCCGGAAGACTTTAGGCCATTTAAAGTAGCTAGGTGTTCTTAATCCACCTTCTTACCTACTCCTGCCATAGCATAGCACTGTAGAGTTGGAAGGGACCCTGAGGATCATCTAGTCCAACCCCCCTGCAATGCAGGAATATGCAGCTGGTCCATACAGGGATCGAACCTGCATCCTTGGTGTTATCAGCACCATATCTGCAGAAAAATTAACTCAGATTTGTGTTTTTAAAACCTGCCTTAGGAGTGGAACCCTCCCATTTTTATGCTTGGTCAGAATGGACCAGAAACCTCTTCTTATCCATCTACAGATAGAGATTTTATGTCATCCAAAAAGTGTCAGAGCTTTGTAATTTAGAGGTTAATGAGCTTCTGATCTATTGTTCTTGTCACACCACTACTTTGAGTTGGAGAGGAGTAAATTACATATGATTAGTCCCAGTAGTACATGTTTTAGAAATGAAAAGTAATCAAGTAGCAACTTTTTAATTAAAATTCTGTCAGGATTAACATAAATTTGTCACTCCCAGCCTATAATCCCCCCTTTTTTATTCCTTCAAATCTTGCTTACCTAGCAGTCAGCGGCAACAAAAAGAGGACCAGTGTGTCAAAGATATCTTTTAAAGAACCGAGAGAAATAAACAGGAGACAAATCTTTTTACAGCGCATGATCTGTAATGAATGATTAAGTAAAAACACTTTATGTGAAATTATGATGTTAATAATGCTTCCGTCCCCGCGAATTTATTACACATTCACCAGGCTGCTCGCTTTGATTTTGATAAAATGGAGCGGTGACCGAGTGCGAGTGATGATTTTTATTTTTAGAATTCTCCTTTGCAAGAGCAAATTTCCTAGATACTGCTGCTACTGTAATTATGTACAAAACCAATCACTCATTATACTTAGGATACATTATCTTCGAGACAGATGAGGCTAAATAAGCAAGACATTAATAATTCATCCGGCAGTTCATTATGCATGTGTTTGCCTGCTTTGTAGCTGAAATAAGCACCTCATCAAACTGATGCCTGCGCTTAAACAATAGTTCTGTGTTATTGCCGCCACATTCAAGTTTACGCTTGTTAAACTGCTACTTGGATTATTTTATCAAGCATTCATTTATTTTATTTGTGGCCTTCTGTTGCCAAAAGAAATTTCTGAGAGCTTTGGGTACCTGATTGGACAATGAATACTCTCAGTTCTCTAAGTATTCTCAGCCAAGGCTGGGTTATCCCTTGTGCTAAATGCGCTTCAGGCTAGGACCCCAGCCAAATTGTGGCCCCTGCTGCTCCCAGCGGCTGCCAGCATTCTTGTAATATTGTGCATGTGAGCACAAGTCTGCCCGCAATGTCGCTTTGGGAACCATGGTGGGCAAAACTGGGGAACTGAGTGCCACTGGGAATAGCAATGGCATGCAACAGATCATAGCTCCCAGAGCGGCAGATTGGAGAAGGGATGAGGCTAGCCTGCCACCGCCACAGTTTTCATGCCTTAGGTCTGAGGGTTAGACTAAAAAGCATCTCGGGTGTCTGATGTTTTTTAGTTTTGATCATTAACATTCTAATGCAACTCAAGTAAGTTTGTGCAGAACATCAAGGAAGCCCATTAAGAAGAAATAAGATGCATGCAAATTCTACTAAGCTTCCTCCATTGTTCTTGTGTATTACTGCATGCACCCCACTGAAATTAAAACACTTTGGTGAATTGGCTCTGAAATGACTTGGCAAATATCACACGCAGTGGTCAAAACACCTTTGTCCTTCTGCCACCACTTTCTTCTAGAAAGGGAACACAGTTTTGCTTGCACGTTATTATTTACCTCTTTATTGAAACTGCCCAATCAATAGCACTTTGCTAAGAAATAAAAGAAGGTGAGAAAACACATCTTGGGCAAAAATTCCATATCGATCTGAGCATTTTGCTTTCAGTTCCAGCCAGTGCCGCACTGTTAAGGAAACAACTATTTAAAGAGTTCCTAAGCTCTTAAGTTCATGCTTTTAAGGTATATCCCAGAAAACTTAAATGAAAAACAATTTCTGTAATGTGTCATGTTCACCCAAGGGCCTCACTTTAAAAAATGCCAAACATTACATCAGGAGAAGCCCCAGCAAGTCAAAAGCAAAATCACAGAGAACGCTCATATGTTATAATTGCATGAGAGCCAATATGGCAACCTTTGTCAGCCTAGTGCCCTCCACATGTTTTGAACTACAACTCCTAACATCCCTAGCTAGCATGGCATATAATACAGCACATCTACTGGTGACCTCTCTAGAAATTTAAAGAAATTTAGTTTTCAAAATTTGCAGAATTGGATCCATAGGATCCAACTCCTAGGGGCTAAGGTCCCTTTGCTACCACCCAATGAAATATCTGAGGGAGCCTCCCCACCCCTGCCCTCCAAGTTGATGGCATTGCCATTGAAATGATGTGTGTGCACCACATTTTGTGATTGATTATGCAGGGTGGGACTTATCCCCCATATTTTATTCAAGTTGGCACCCCAGATTGGATCTCTCGTGAATTTCCAGACTGCATAGACATTTCTCAGAATAATTAATTTGCTTCAGTAAAGTAAAGACTATTCAGCTGATTATATTTATCTTGTGAGTTTGGTGTTTTCAGATACAGTGGTACCTTAGCTTAAGAACAGCCCTGTTTATGAACTATTCAGTTTAAGAACTCCGCAAAACCGGAAGTAGTGTCCCGGTTTGCGAACTTTACCTCGGTCTAAGAACGGAATCCGAATGGTGGAAGGGCACTGGTGGCGGGAGGCCTCATTAGGGAAAGCGTGGCTCACCAAGGTACCACTGTACTATTGTAACACATTTTTAAATTTATCTATGCCACTCCGATGGCTGTATGCTTTCTCTTTTACTTTCTCTTTTAAGCTGTGTAAACACACTCAGTTATTGCAGTTTTAAAACTGCTTAATGGACCCTAATTCCTCCATTTTTCTCACTGAGGACCAGATATTGTAACTATAGATCTGCGCCCAGCCCATGCCCACAGGCAATCACTGCTTGGGGTCCACCCCTTGATGTCCACCTTGTTGTCTACATAGGCCCTAGCCACCACCATTTTCAGTTTTCACTTGTTATGTATATGAAGCCATTTATCTTTGCTGAGCCACCTTGGGAGGGCTGTGTCCATAGAATATTATTATTATTATTATTATTATTATTATTATTATTATTATTAAAAAATGTGTTACCAAACATTGTTTATCATTGCTCCCGTGACTATAAAGTTAGCCTCAAATATTACTATTTGTGCATTTTAGAAAGTAAAGTATTTTTGCAGGATTTATAATAAACTCCAGATTTAGCTTAATGTTTGTAAAAGGGCTTTGTATTGAAGCAAGAATATGTTTGTCTGGCCTTCCCCAACCTGGTGCCCTCCGGATGTTTTGGGCCACATTTTGCATCAGCCCCAGCCAGCATAGCCATTCATGGTGGCTGGGACTGATGGCAGATGCAGGTCAAAACATCTGGAAGGCATCAAATCTGGGAAGGCTGTATTAGTGCTTCATCACAGTCAATTTTTTTTCCCTTCTGCTTTTTTTGCCAGCCTGCTATGGTCAGCCGCTATGTTGCCATGAGCAATTCGATCAGACATGCCAATTTTTCCCTCATCTACTATAATGTTTTCCTTCATATGTGCAAGGCTCATGGGGTTGGATATGATGTCCAGGTAGGAAGATCATGTGCTTTGCATTTAAATGCAATAGAGGTAGGAAAGTAGCTTGAAAGGAGGAACAGCACACAAATCCATTCTAGGCTGACTACAAAAAGTTAGTATCTCCAAATTTTTGGTCCCTGTGATTCTCTCACATATCCCCACAATCCATGAGAATCTTTCTGTGAACTCTGAGATTCTAACACAGATTATCATCTATCACTAACCCAATCTCCAAACCTGAAAACCTGTTTTCAAATTCAAGCTTCTGAATCAAAACATGTCTTGCTGGCTTGTTGCAACTGTTGTCAGATTCTACTCATGTGGGCTTTAAGGGGGTGTGGCTTATAGATCAGCTAGCAAGATTTCCAGACAACTTTACATGTCAACCAGGAAGCAAAAAGCTCTCAGGCCTGGTTTTAAAGTGACCACCTCTCTCTAATTCTGATTATTCGCACCGTAATACAGTTTAGCATCTTACTTTTTTAAGAGGAGTTGTTGTTGTTTACATTATGCAATGCTAACACCTTTCCCTCTACTCCAACAGCAAAAAGAAGGAACCGTTTTTACTCTGTTTGAAGACCATAAAAGGCTCAAATTTGGAATTATGTAAGTTTTCAAGAGTGACTTCTGGAAGCATCTTGAAAATCCTCTAGTTGAACACCTCTACTCCCTTCTGTGGGCTAAGGGTTAGTCTTCCATACATGCTCCTGAGAAAGTAACTCATTCACAGATGTACCTAGCCCTGGGTAAGGCCCCCAAATGGTGCAAGGAATTCCATAGATGTACATAGAGGATGAGCACAAACAAGCAGCATGTCCTCTTCTGCCCAAGTCTCACTGAATACTTGTTTACAGCAGCATGCTCTAATATTAGTAATACAGTGAAATTTTCATACCAATGGTGGTGTGTAGCCACATATTTGATGCCCAAAGTGAAAAGGCTTGGAATGACTCAACCTCTTGCTCTCCTCTGCTACTTGATTAATAAAAATTATTTATTACACAAATCCTTTCTACTGACAAGTTAAAATGGAGCCTCATCTTTCATATCTCCCTGAAGATTGCCACCTTACGAGATTGAAAATATTCATTAAATTCCTTGGGCTGATAGGCCCAAATGAGAGGGTGATTGTTCTTAAGCCTGCGAATGGAATCATTGGCAAAGTCATTTGTTTGGATATCATTAACAGAACAATTGGAGAACATCTCCAGGGGGTCCTCATGACCTTTGCTCAGCAACTCTTCATCATCTATCAAGAATTATCAGCACCTAATATGCATGCCGAGACCAATTTTAAGGTGAGGTGTTAATTAACTAACGATCCCAGTTAAATTTCTGTTAGAGGACAGAAAACACCTCATGCTGTATTATAAACAACTGTTAAGCCATCCTGGGTTCTTTCCATAGCAGTACATGTTTTACTGTGTACAGGTCAATATTGTAGGATTCCCAGTCAATCTGCTAGTTAAATTTATTTTTTTTAGATGTGGTAACATAGACTTGCTTGAGCTGGGAGCCACTGGTATACGTGAAAGGATCCTTCAAGAGCAATTAGATTTTCATCTTAAATTTATCCTTTCTTGGAGTTCCTAATTGGTGGCACAGAAAAGTATTCATGCAGTCCTTCCTAAAGCCTACTCTTACTGATTTACAAAATGAAACCATCAATATACTGGTATATTAAAACACATACATTAAGAAATGACAAATAAGTAAGCTTGATTAGTTTCTGATGCCTAGGCCAAAGAAGGGACTTCTGTTTTAGTGCATCCCAGCAGGACCTACCTCTAGGGCTGACACTTACTTTTCCTGGGTCTCTGGAATAGGAGCCATTTAGCTACTTAGCTAATCAGAACAGAGTGGCTGCCATGTTATATTTCCTAGAATGCAGTACTGCTAGATAAGTTCATCTAGTGGGAGGGATTGAGTGACTGGCCTGTATAATGTGCCAGGGGACCAAGTGATGGTGGACAACAGTGGTTAGGAAGGGGCTGATTGAGGTGGGGTCCAAGTCAGCGCCAAGGGGGCTCATTGGTAGCCTTAAGCTAAAGGCCTACTCAGGCCTCATACTGGCCATGTTATCAACTATCAGGAGAACCTGACAGACATGCCACAAAATAATCTAGGTCGAAACTCCACAGCAGTGTCAGAAGGTAGATTAGTTGGGCTTTTAAAAAACGCACAGGACTTCAAAGGAGTCAAGGAGGCTTACTAGTATTTCGTGCTATAGCCCCGTGATGGGGAACTTTGAGCCCTCCAGATATTTCTGGACCATTCCAGCTGGGGCTAATGGGAGTTGGGAGTCCAACAATATTGAGAGGTCCAAAGGTTTCCCACATTGCTCCTGGTGAAACAACTGTATTTGAGCTCTAATAGTTACCTGCAAGACCTGACTACTTCAGCCTTAGCCTGAATGAGATTGACCCTGTTGCTTCAGCTCGGTGTTAACTTTAGTTACTACTCAGACCAAGGAGCCTGCCAAATCTTCCAATTGGTTGGGCCAGTCCTGAAGAGTGACTCTTTCTGTGAGTTCTTGATACTACTGGTGCAATGATGAGCAGGGAGCATAAACAACTGTTCTACCACTTAAGTGTTTGATTTTGTTATAGAGAGCTGTCCAAGAGATTGAAAAAATTCTGGGAGTTACAGAGCAAAACAAGTTAAAATTTGAAGAGGAAGAGGAGGACTTGAAAGCACAAGCGTCCACAAAATAGTTAGTAGACATTAAAAGTAATCTTTCTTCATCCTTATTCTCATGTCTCTGGGGAAAATAAGTTATTCGTTTTCAAATAGCCCTTTTCAGTCATTTTATGCCCATAAGCTCTGCCAGAGTGTGACTGTCTGTTGACCTCCCAACCATGTTGCTTGGCTCATGGCAACCCTATCCTCCTCCTCCTGGGCCACAACAGTCAAAGCTTAATTTCTCACATTTGGGTTGCGTCTGGTTTTTTAAAATTATGTTTTATGAAATATGTCATGGGGGGGTGACATCCTAAATACAACCTGTGGAAGGAGACACATTTGGTTTAATTCTACACTATATTTGCTCTCAAATTTAACAAAACAGTCTCTCATAATTCAACTATTTGAGAAACAAATAGTAAAATGTTAGTATACAATAAGTCACTCCCTGTGCTTATCTTTAGGGTAGGATAGCACTGAATGCAGGAAAAAGTTTTTTTTAACCCTTAAATTGTTTTTTAGTTATAATTTATTTCTTCTTATAGGTTAATCTCACGGAACATCTTTAAATTATCCACCTGGTTTCCAGTTCTAAAGTACCCCACACTGCAATAAACACTCCACCTACAACTGTGTTTTGGATTGTTGAAAAATACATGTAGCAGAACATAGACCGGTGTCAACAGTGAATCCTGACTCACAGAATTTTTTTTCACTGAAAATTTTGTATCAGATGCTATGACCTCTATATGGCTTAGAGGAGTATTGATTTATACTTCCAATAAAATTAAGTGTAGTTATTTTTAAAAATATGTTTGGCATTTTTGCTTCCTTGGGGGGGGGGATCCTATAATTTCCCAAGCTTTTTCCATGTGAAAGCTTTCCTAACAGAATACATGATTTCTTGGTCATTCCTTTTCCTGAATAACTAGAGTACATTTGTATGGCAGCAGAGTCCATAGATTGGGCACTCCTCTTCTACCAGATCCCATATAAGTATGCTCATATTCCACTTCACAAGTCCTTCTGGGTTTCAGCTCTAGCATTGGGGGTTGGGGGGAGGTTTTGGAGCTGAGTCCTGGTGATATTATTTGTATCACTTTCATTCATAAAACATATAAGATTCACTAAGTGCCGTACACAGATTAAAAATAGGTCAGTCCCATACCCAGAGGCTTACAATCTAAACACAACAGGCAAAAACAGACTGAATGGGAGCATCAGAATAACCTTACTTGCAGTTGGCTCACATCAAATGGGACCCATGTAGTCCACTCTTCTGTTTTCGCAGTGGCAAGACAGATACTTCAATGAGAAGCCTTCAAACAGTGCATTTATGCATTTATTTCATTTATATACCACTTTGGTTTACAATTTAAAATATTGAAATAAACAAATGCTACAAAAATATTCTCAGGCCTACTTCAGGAATGCAGGAACACTCATCCAGAGGCATCCTGGAGATACTATAAAATCAACATGTCCTTTATCCATTGATAACCTGATCCTCTTCTCCGTGAATTTGTCATAGGTGGAAAAAAGCAAACTTGAGCATGAGTTCTTAAAAGATACAAAATGCTGAAAAGGACCAGCTAGTCAGGAAACAGGGCCAGGAGGGGAAGGGTGAAACAAGAGGTAGTCTCTTTTAGTTGCAGCAGCCCCTGGCCTAGTCCTGCTCTCACCTTTTTTTGATAATGACTTGAGAGACAAGAGCATCACCCCCACCCAAACAGGTGATTTTTCAAAGTCCCATTGTGCAGTGGTACCTTGGGTTACAGATGCTTCAGGTTACAGATGCTTCAGGTTACAGACTCCGCTAACCCAGAAATAGCACCTTGGATTAAGAACTTTGCTTCAGGATGAGAACAGAAATCGTGTGGCGGTGGCAGCAGGAGGCCACATTAGCTAAAGTGGTACCTCAGGTTAAGAACAGTTTCAGGTTAAGAACAGACCTCCAGAACAAATTAAGTTCTTAACCCAAGGTACCACTGTACTCCAAAACAGTAGCTTCAAAACTATTAGTACATCCAAGTTTTTAGTGTCACATACACACACTTATTTTCTCTTCTATTGTAATTTCATTCCAGGCAAGGTCCTGGGGATACAAGATCCTGGCTTCCCATGAAATGCAATGGCACCCAAAGGGCTGCTCTAGAGACATACACATGCCCCCCCAAAACCCCTAGCACCAGTATCCAGGTCTATTGTCTTGCCTACAACCCCCACCCCCATTGTTTCTGCTAATCAAGAAATATATTAAAGCTCTCCCTGCTCTATTAATTATCCAAAGGTAAAGTTGAGTCAAAATGTGTTACTGACTATGATTAATAATTAGTGGCTTGTAAGTGCATTCTAGTACATAAACAGGGTACGTGGTTGCGTAGTAATTGATTAATTAGCACAATCTTGCTCTACAGCTCACTGGTCTAAGATTGCTGAGTTTGAAATATTGTTTATAATTATCCAAATTTGAAGGATGAGGGGTGGGTGGGGGCGGGAGGGGGAAGAGAGGTTGCTCCCATTTCTTCGCTCGCTCTTCTGCGCAATTATTCTCCTCACATCACAGACGATGCTTAATGGTTCAGAGCCACGAGTTTCCCTCAGATAAATCACCACAGAGTTCGTTTGTTTGTTCGAATTGCAGCAGCTTTCTACTCCAAACACTCCGGTGGAAAGAACACTTTTTATTTAAGTCGTGTGTACTAGTTGTGTTAGAAAAGGGTGCTTTAAGCTGAGGACCATGTTGTTGTTTTTGGTTATTAGTGTTAGCTTGACATGAGGGGCGCGCGAGCTCGGCCTCTCTCAGCAGAAAAGATCCTCGCAGACAGCTGGGCGCGCGCCCGCTTCTCGGCCTCGCGCGTCGCCCAGTCAGGAGCGCGCGAGGAGTCTGACAAATTCAGTAGGCCGGCTCTGGCGCAGGCGCAGAGCGGCTGTCGGGAAGCTACCGGCGCAGGCGCAGAGTGTGCAGGGGAGCCCCAGGAAGGGGGGGGGAGGAGGGGTCGCTGTTGTTTCCCGGGATAGGGGGGGAGGAGTGGCGTTGCTTCGTGTCTTTCCAGGTTAGGGAAGGTTAGTAAGTGAAGCAGGAACCTCGCCCCCTTGCTCGGGGGCAACTAACGAGAGGGGGAGGGGCTGCAAAGGGGGGGGGGAGTTGTTTTAGGGGAGGGGCAGCAGATCCTGAAGAAAAGTCTCCCTCAGCAACGGGGGGGGGTGAACAGTTGAGGAGGGAGGGGCATATCAAGAATTGAAGCTACCTGGGAAAGGTGTCAGCAAGTAATTTGAGGTGGGGAGTCTGAAGGAAAAAAATTGGCTGTCTCCCCCCCCCAAAAAAAAAATCATTGGAGGAGACCATATTTTATAGGAGACACAGAAATCCATCCTCCCCCCCCCCCCCAGGATATTGTGGGGTCGGAGAGCAAAACATGGGGAGGCGGGTGGGCTGGGGTCCCTTCCAGCCCTCCTCAAGTAGCCTTGCCCTCCTGAAGCAGGTGCATGAGGGGTTCCTCCGGCTGGCCCTCTTGCGCAGGGGGGGCCCTGCTAAGCCCAAAGCCTCCGAGGTGTTGAGCCAGCACCTGCTGCAGAGGGGGCTGCCCCACTGGACCTCCTACTGCGTCAAGTACAGCGCGGTGCACAATGACCAGTTTGGGCTCTCCAACTTCAACTGGGAGGTGAAAGGGACAAACTACCACATCCTGCGGACCGGCTGCTTCCCCTTCATCAAGTACCACTGTTCCCGAGCACCCCACCAGGACCTGGCGATGCAGAACTACTTCTTCACAGCTCTCAAACTAATAAACTTTGGTGAGTGTCGTCTTCGAACGGGCTTTGCCTGTATAGAGGTGGCGCACACAGCAAGGGCTTGAGGTGCAATGAGACCTTGAATAGAGTTAACACCTGATGTAACAGGGAGATGACTTAAACCATACAAAAAAGTATTTTACACAGCACCTATGGAACTCAGTCCCACAGGGCCAGGGACAAAAGTGACAGGGCCAGGATTAAAAGTGCATAGGGCAACTGATGTGACTCTCTTTGTGCAGTACACTACAATCCAGCCATACAAAATCCAGGTTTCTGCGTACACACACTTTTCTATCCATTCAAGTAAGCAAGAGTAATTGTCACAGTTCAAGGACGTGTTCCAGCTAGACAGAGATGCTCAAAGAGGGTTTGAAGCAGGTTCAGAAAGGGGTGTGGTCTGTAGATAGAGGGCATGAGATGCAGAGAGTCCTGAGAGTAGGATAGAGAACAAAATAAATAGGCATCACTTGACCCACCCAGGCCTACCCTGATCCTAGAACTTCTCTAAATGCATAGCAGTGTTGGCCACATCAGTGGAGAACACTGGGATATGATCATATTGAACATGTGCAGAAAACAGGACTATTTATTCCTGGTCCTCAGGAATGCAGCCAATACTTTCAGAACAAAATATATTCACTAAGGATTTTGCATGTATCTCGTAAGAGCACATGCAGTGAAAGGCAGGGGGTTGCCAAATAAAGAATGGCACCAGGAAGGTGATCAGTACATCTATAAGTGCAGATAATGGGTTACCTCAACATGCTTTATGTTTTGTTTTCAAGGAACCAGCCTGGCTTTAAAGGGTGACAAAATCATGTCTTAATTCAGCCTTGCAGTTTGCTTCTTGCAGCTTGTTAGTGGAGGTGGGGTAGAGTCCTGCAGTACTATGTTATATGAGGTTTTACTTTTTTATTTGTCCCCCCCCTTTTTTTTTATACATAGGTATCCCAACTTTATTATATGGAATTGGCTCCTGGTTCCTTGTCAGTGTCACAGAAACTGTTCACACGCATTGTGGCCCAGTCACTATATACTTCCTCAATAAAGAAGATGAAGGTGCCATGTACTAAACTACTCATTTCAAGGACTGACGCTTTCATGGTATATTGCAGCAAAAGACAGACAGAGGGGGATTGTTGTTTGCAATCTATTTGTGTGTAATATGTTTAAGTTTCAAAATGTCCCTATTTTTCCTTCAGTACCACTTTAGTTTTCTTTGAGTGCAGAATAGATTTTAAAAACCATGGAAAATTACTTGAAGCTACTTTTGTTTTCAAAAACTTTTGGTTTTCAAATAATAAATAAAATAATGAAAATATACGTTGTTGGGAATTGTCTTTGCTTATTTACTGATCATGTATCTTTTGGTGCAGTATCATAAAAGATATTGTTGCCCAACACTTATAACACTATCCAAATGTGACTACCTCAGGGATAGCCTGCATGGTGCCTCTGGATTCTTCTGGACTACATTTCCCATCAGCCCCAGCCAGAAAGGCCAATGGTCAGTGATGATAGGAGTTGTAGTTCTGCAACATCTGGAGGACTCAATGTTGGCTACTCCCGTGAAGTAACATTGATTTTTAAAACAAAAATAAAACTGATATGTAAAGGGTGGGGGTTTCATTCCCATATAGATGAGCAAGTCGTTTATGTAAAAGTCCAGAAACCAGAAAAATGTTTTTTTCATTTTCACTTAGTAGAGTTTTGTGCATACCATTCTGGATTACTTAAGTAGGCTGTGGTGCTGAATAAAAGCTGCATACAGACAGTTTGGATATAATATGGTCCAAACTGAGCAGTTCATTTCAACTGATTTCAGGGAAGGGTTTAAGCATCTGCTTAACTCTCCTACTGAAGTCAATTGAACTTTAAAAAGTAACTTTAGGTTATGCTAATGTATAGTTAATGCATGCAATGGTTTTGTGCTCTCCAAACTAAATATGCACTATTTAGTGCATATGTGGGACACGGGTGGTGCTGTGGTCCAAACCACTGAGCTTATTGGGCTTGCTGATTGTAAGGTTGGCAGTTCGAATCCATGTGATGGGGTGAGCTCCCGTTGCTTTGTCCTAGCTCCTGCCACCCTAGCAGTTCGAAAGCATACCAGTGCGAGTAGATAAATAGGTACCGCTGCAGCAGGAAGGTAAACACCGTTTCCATGCACTTTGGAACTTATCACAGTGTTCTGTGCACCAGAAGCGGTTTACTCATGCAGGCCACATGACCTGGAAAGCTGTCTGTGGACAAATGCCAGCTCCCTCTGCCTGAAAGTGAGATGAGCGCCGCAACCCCATAGTCAAATTTGACTGGACTTAACCACCATGGGGTCCTATTATTGCTTAATTGACGAAGAACAAAGTGTTGCAGGACAGATTAAAACTTGGCTGGCTGCACTATGGATAAATTTGATTTAAATTAGTTCAGCATTTTTTCCCCTCGGGAAGAGATATTTCTTGCATTGGAAATAAATATTGCACAATTATTTTTAAAGCGTAAAGCTACAATGAAATGTATGCACAAGTATGTGTCTTAAAATGCTTACTTCAGATTTGAATTGTGAATGGCTTTGCTTCTCTTCAAAGCAACTGTAAACAAATCTGTAATCAAGGAAACACTTAACGTAGTATATTTGGTACCGAGGAATATTTCTAGCACAGGTTAAATAAATAGTTTACATTGCGGAGTAGCTGTTATACTATATTAAGCTTCATTAATAATAAAAGTGAGTATTAGCATTTTGCTAGATTAGCGGGAACTGATTTTTCCCAGTAATGGGCAAAATTAAATAAGTGCAACTCATAAGTTTAAAATCAAATACTGCTCATTCATTGCTCCTTATTTTGTCAATATTCTGCTGTAAAGGTTTGGTCTCAACACAAGACTGATAAAATGTTTTTTAATTACCACACTATAAATACAGTTTTTCCTTGGAGTGGCCCCTCTGCTAGCTGCAGCGTATTTGATTTCTGATAATGGAGACTGCTGACTTTGCTTACCTGTTTTTCAATAAGTGGAGGCAACATGACTCCTTGTCCATACAGTGATGGGCATCCCTCCTTGGAGAACCTCTTTGACAAAGTACTCTATTGATCCACTAGAATTCAGTGCTGCTTGCAGCATTAAACAGAGACTTGATTTCTTGCTCTGCTCTCACTGTGTAACAATTAAGCAAATGTAACATTTTCTTTTATTACATGAAAATCAATGGACCTCTTGCACTTCTGAAGTTGATCATGGTGAGGGATGAACTTGGAAGATGGCTGAGGGCAGAGTTCAAATATAATAATATCACTTGTTGGATTCATTAGGACCAGTGGGTGACCTGTTGAAGTACTTGAAGGGAACAAATACTACTCATAAAATGTTACACTACTTGTGTATACATGAGAGAGTGTTTGTTCATTTTTCAGGGATTATTCCTTTGGGGTGTCAACTAACTGAAACCTGCTTCCTTTTGCTCATATGGCTGTGTAGGACAGATGATGTGTGACTATGGGATTTGGAACTCAATGCCTCAATGTCATTTCAACATTCACTGAAAACGTGACTTTTTTTTACACAGACTTTTAGGAATTGTTGACACAACCGGATAGGCTGGACTTCATATGTATTTCCTATTTAATTTAAATTATTGTTCTCTGCCTTATATCAAGCCAGCCCATTAGTCCATCTAGCTCAATATTGTCTAAATTGATAGACTGTGGCTCTCGAAGGTTTCACACTCTCCCAGGTTTCCCTGGATATGCCTGGGATTGAACCTGGGGCCTTCTGCATGCATTATTGAATGAACCTGCTCCAAGAAGAGTTGGAAGCCAAGTGAGGCCCTTTAAGCCTCTGCTTCCCAGCCACTGCCTCCAGGCTCCTCCCACTTGTGAGAAACTTGAAAAGACCAGCGTTCTGACTTGGTGTGCTCACTGTGCCATTGGGCTGGCAACTTACTGTGAAAGGCACCTGGTTCCTCAGGGGAAGGGTCTGTGAGGTTCCTGCCCTGGTGCTGTGGCGTCTTGTTCAGTTAGCTCCTGCCTGCCAGCCAGCCTCAAGTTCAGGGGTCCCCTAATCACCCATATCCATCTCGGAGCCAAGAACCTGTCGAAAGGGGGGGTTATTGTTTTGTTGTTTTGGTTTAATTATTTACTTGTGTTTTATTTATTGTTTTAATTCTGTGAACTGCCCTGAGATCTTTTGATGGACAGTATATAAATTTAACTACTACTTCTTCTTCTTCTTCTTCACCTAGTCCAGCTTCCTAGCCAGTGACTGTGTATGTCCTAGTCTCTGCTGGGCTTTGAGGTCATGACACTTGTTTGTCTCGCACCCCAGGAAGTGTCCACACAGGACCCACACAGGGTTATATATATGGATATGTATGTATTTTTAACAATACATATATACCACTCAACTGTAATAAAACCTAAGCACTTTACCAGAAAATCAAAATAATATATGGTCTCTATAGGAACTGAGAAGATACAGAAATATTGCTGTTAAGGGCCATTTGCACCTAGTATAAAATCAGCTTAAAAGAGTTATCTTGGTGACTAAACAATTAGCAGCTCCAGGTCAACTTTGCTAGCTGAGGAACATGGGTTAGTTCAGTCAGTTGGTCCAGAGCAGTTTCCAGCTGACGGCTTCAGGCTCGTGTTTCTCAAATAACCTCCCTGCCCCTCCATGTTACATAGTGAACTGCTTTTGGATTTAAGGGGAACCCCCAATACCCCTGCTGATTCTTGGCCATTCGGTACAAGTGGCCATAAATTACTCTTGGCATGCAGTTTATACCCACTTCTGAAATGTACGTGTGTTATATATTTAAGATGACTGGAATACATAATGACCCTTAAACTTTCAGGAAATGTGATCTGCTGTATTCTCCTTTGAAACACAATAGGATTGGCCTTGTACCTCTTGCTTTAATTATCTCTTTCACTCTATACAAGGATGATGTTTAAAAGAGCTAGGGGGGTGACATTATAAAGGCCGAGAACTTTGTTGTTAAGCGCGATGAAACAAATGCCGATAACTGAAACCTCAGTTGATAGGTATCTGCATTTTTTCAGCATCCCCTTTTAAACAGTAATGACTAGTGGGAGAATCTTAACCTAAACAAGTGCTTAGCCTGACATCTTACCTGGGTCAATGGTCTAAGGTATCGAAGTTAAACTGTGTTACTGTAAATTAATGGAAAATGTAACTGCGCTTTGCTGAAAGATCAATGTCCAATAAAGGCCACACAATCAAATCTTGTTGCAATGATTGAGGTCCTTAATTGCCTTTCAAAGATAAGGTGGTAATCAACATAGGTTAAACTGATCTTTTTTACTAGTTCAATTACATGCTAATGGCTTGTGCCAAGGCAGAATCTTTAACTACTTATATGTATTAAATCTTATGTTAGTAATGAAAAATTACTTAAGCTGCCCAATCAATAAAGTGAGAGTCTTAATTACTATATTTCACTTTTAGACCTTTTGTGTGTTTGACAAATTTGGTCCACTAGAGATTTCCCAACAATAAGAAACATTATTAACAGAAGCTCTGTTCCGTGGAGTATTGTTTGCTAATCCAAATGGCTGGGATTTCTTGGGTGTTTTGTGTATTTGTGTTAATGTCCTGCTTGCATTAATGTCTACTAATGTCAATATGTAATGGTCTTAAGCATCTATGTTTGTATAAAGATCGATTTCTCAGATCTGATGGGAATTTATTTTAATTCCAGAACTAAACCTAGCTTTAACCTGTACATTTTAAATTAAAAGCAATGAAAAAACAAAACTGACAGAAGTCATGGAGAGTTGCTTCATTTTGGCTCTTAGAAATGTGCGTAGATACACCATAGACTTGGAAACCCATTTGTCTTGGTGGTGTTTTTTTTGAGCCCAATAATGTAAATGGGACCGTAGAACTTACCTGCCAGCTCAGCTGAGATATCAGCAAGTTTTGGCTCCTACTCTCCTTGAACTCAGTATTTTAGCTAGTCATTGCAGGAACTTTGTAACTCAGATTCATCGTGTTTGTGCTTGCTTTTCCCCTCATCCTCCTCTTCCCTTCTCCTTTTGTGTCATATCTTTCAGACTGTAATCCTTAAGGTTGGCTTTATCTTATTGATATTTGTAAGCTGCTTTGGGAGTCTTCTTTTGACTGGCATGCAGGGTTAAAATCCTTTAAATAAATAAGCCAACATGTAAACTAGTGAAGCTGTTCATTTAGATATTTAAGGATTAGTGCTAAGGTACAATAAACAGCACGATCAGCAAAAAAAGGAAAGAAATCCAGTGACTTTCACCTTTCAAAATAGTCTTGTAAAATGGTATTTTAGGTTCTATTTGCTGAAAAACTCTTAATTGTACACAGAAAGTAAACTAATGCCTATTGTCATTCATGATTAATTGACCCATTCAAATTGTTTGGAGTTGTTGACCTTGCAAAACCTGGTATTTTGTAACGTTAAAAAAATCTTCCATGAACAGTTTGGAAGAACACAGTAAAGCTACTTACATAGATTAAATTAATGTACAGGTAGCCAGGTACATCAACACCAAACCCTGAGTTGAAACTAGTCAGGAACATTTATCAGTGGAATATGCTTATGCTACATAGATTTGTGAAGCTTGATTATTTACATCACTTATTTGCTAAAATTCTAATGTTAAATACATGGTGCTATATTTTATAAAATAATTAAATTTAATTAAATAATATTAATGCTAAGAAGTGGCTCTTGAGGAATTCTGAATAGGTCATGAATATCTGATGGCATGCATGTTCCATTGACAATGTACAGCTAAACAAAGATGAGGTGAGAAGCATTTGCTATTTAAAATGGAAATGTGGATTGACACTCATATACAATGCTAAGTAAGGGATAGTACAGGGGTTGGGCCGGTTCATGGTCCTGCAGATGCCATGGTGGGCCGGAGTGTGTGTGTGTGTGCGCACACACACACATGCACAAACGCTATTTCTGGTGTGGAGGAGGCGTGAGCAACTTCCCATTGGCTGCAGGAGCTTCCTTCAGCCAATGGGAAGCCGGCCAGCGTTGCAGAAGGCGGTCCCTGAGCAGGCGACGGGGGTCCATGGGCAGGTTAAACTTATGGCCATAAGTTGCCGACCCCTGGGGTAGTATAACAGTCTTTCTGCTTTTAAAAAAAGCAAGGTAGCATGGACAAACAGCCAAGTAGGCTTACAACCGGGTGGGCTGCCTCCCTAAATTTTATCTGTAGCCTGCCCTAAATTTCCCTCTAAATAATTACATTTATGGTACATCCATAGCAACTGTCAATATTATATCAGTGTAAAGTTGATCTTGTTCTTTTAAGTTATCATAACAACTTTACTGGAGCCCTGGATTTGAATGAACTTATACTACATTTTGCAGCATTGAAGAAAATGTTTGTTATAAACTATGATTTCTAAACTAACTTTTGCTATAAACTATACTCCAGTTGTAGCTTATTCTTGTTTCCTCTACTGGTGAGTTATTTTAATCTTTTTTGCTAATTGGTAGAAAGAAAGGTAACAATTGTTGAAGTTGCTTAGTGAATTTGTTTGAATGTTTAACTTCCAGTAAGGCTGCAAAAAATAAGGGTTAACTAAAAGCAGTTTATGAACCTACCTTAAAAAGGCCCGCAGACCAGATAATCTACTTCCCTACTTTTTTTGTCATTGTTCCCCCTACCCACAAACCTATAGGCTGTCTATAGGCCTTAGATTTGCTTTAATGATGCTTTCACCATTTCAAGCACAGTTTATGAGCTCTGGACTGGTTCATTACAAAACTTTTCTTCCAATTATACTAGTACTACTAATTGAACCCAAGTGCAAAACGTGATATAAAGCACTTGTTAACACAAATGCCTGGCTTGCCTGCTATTCTGCCCCCTCCAAAGCTTTCATTAAAAAAAATATAGCACTTTTAAAGAAAAGAACATATAAAGTTTCTGTTTTGGGGGGTGGGAGGAACAGGTAGAATTATGAACACTATAAAAACAACGTGCCTTAGTTAACCCGAATGCATAAATCTATTTGAATTCCTCTTCTTTGAAGAACTGACATTAAGATATGGTCATTATATGCCTTGTGATTCATGGGCCTTGTTACATATATGCTTTGTAATGTATGAATAATTTAGTAAGAAAAATCACAATAATTTTGTTGTTACTCAAAAATTTATAGCTTGGCAAAAACAATTACAGAGCCCCTGAAGCTGGTGGAAGGAGGTTGAGTAACATTGTTAATGTGGCCCAATCTGTACCTTTCATGCTGAATGTGTTCTGTAATAATGTAGTACATATTGCACTTAAGCACCTTTTCATTTTGTTTCACGGGAAAAGGGCAAAATTGACAGCCTGTTGCAGTGAAAGGAATGGGATGCACACACCAGTCAATGTACAGATAAAATAAATGATGTATTATTGGGTGGTAGCCCACTGTAACCAGGAGGGGGTTATAGTTAGAACAACCAAATATGGTCCAAAGTGACATTTGGAGGAAAAAATTGAGAATCTGATTATTGTCTGAAATATCTTAACTGTTGTTAAGACTAACAAAAATTAAACAAATTGATGGTGCATTTGTGTATGCCAAAGGGGCCTTTTTTTCTAGTAATGCCCTCTACAGAACCATCTTACCTTTGAGGCTGCGTACACACCATATTATTTAAAGCACATTACTTCTTCTGAGAATATTGGGAACTGTAGTTTGCTAAGGGTGTTGGGAATTGTAGCTCTGAGGGGTAAACTACAGTCCCCAGAATTATTTGGAGAAAACAGATTGCTTTATACGTATGGTGTGCATACAACCTGAGTTATAGCAGGCAGAAACATTAATACTCTCCCAGGCCATTTCTGACAATTAATGGTCAGTCTATTCTTGATCTGTTTGCTTTGGATCCACTGTTCTTATGATTATTATTTAGGTGTTGGCTTTACTGTGATTTTTATATTGTGCTGTACACTGCTTTGTGATTTTAAGTGAAAAGCAGTATTGAGATATATTTCTAATAAATGTGTTCTCCCTGCACTACTGTACATATTTGATCTGCTTGTTATTTGTGGAGAGGGGAAGGACTTCAGTCTTGCTCTTGGTACTGATCTGTTTTGTCACCTTGGTTGGGTTCCATAGAGCTATTTCAAGAGCACGCTCAGGATTGGATGGATATTTACAGTTGGGGTGGGGGGCTTTTGAACTACAGACCCCAGTGCCATAACTACTTGAGTATCCCCTACATCAGTGTTTCCCAACCTTGGGCCTCCAGCTGTTTTTGAACTACAACTCCCATCATCCCTGACTAGCAAGACCAGTGGCAAGGGATGATGGGAATTGTAGTCCAAAAACAGCTGGAGGCCCAAGGTTGGGAAACACTGCCCTACATGCAAAGACAGGCTTTGGTGGATTGAGCAGACAAGACCAATAGTGGATCCAACGTCAAGAATGTGGTTTCTGCATGTTCTGTTGAGTGAAATGAGGGACAGATGGGGCTCATCAACCTGGGAAGGTAGCCCATCTAGGAGAAGGAAAACTCCTGATCCTAAACCTCTACTGCCTTGTGGCTATACTCATTTGTGAGAAAGGATTTGGGAGTAAACCCTGAAGAACCATCTGTACCCACTGCCTTTTGGTACATCTTCGGGAGAAGAAAAGGCTAAGTAGTAAATCCTACACAAATCAAGAGTGGAGTCCCTAAGGCAGCTGGATGGCGTCTTGTATGCCTCCTTCTGGCAACTCCTGCAGCCCAACTGGTGCCAAGTGTATTGCTCTGCTTTCCTTTGGACCACATCAGCGAGGCCAAGAGGGGGATATTGTCTGGGCAACCCAGCCTCGATACACACTCCCTAGGCTAAAGCAGCAAAAACAACACAGGAGGCGTTATAAAGTTATAAACTCAGAAGTTGTGAGCTCAACCAGATTGGCATACAGCCTAACAGTTTAACTTCACCCTCAAAGGCACACTCCTCCATTGTCTCGGGGGACAGATGGATGCCAACAAGTGCCATATTTCTGACACAAACGGCTTCAAACTTTTATCAGTTTTCAAAAGAAACTTGCCATTGTTGCCAAGTGGAGTAGGAAACTGCTATTTGAGAAATACAGTATGCCTTGGCCATGCAGAATGATTTGCACATATTTTTGGCTCCAGGGCTGTTTTGGGGGTTGATAAAAGAATGTATGCACACACTTCTGACATATTTGAATTTGCCTCCCTGAGTCATTTCAGGCTTCCCCAACCTGGGGTCTCCAGACATTTTTGTGCTGGGAGTGCTTTCAAAGTTCTGTCTGTGTCATTTGATCCATATTTATTCATTCTCACATGCAAAGCACCACTTGATGCTGCAGTAATCAAGCATACTAGCCCCGTGACTCTATGATAGCATATATTGGTAAAGCTTGGAACATACAAGTGACATTTGGGAAATTGTAAGTTGGAGTCTGGTAGAATTAATTCATGCTTCTCATCTGTTTAACCTTTGCACTACGCAAACTCCTTTGGTACTGTGCTTTGAATAAATTAATCAATAAATGTCTTAAGGGGTAACTCATTGACATTAAGTGATCTTGAGTATGCAATCTAAGTCAATGTCAGAGTCATTGTTTTATAGGACTAGAATATTTTTTTCTAAGCTCTGTAGCTGGTTTGTTTGTTCCTGTATTCTCCATAGAATTGAAAACACTGCTGCTTTGCAAATATCTGAGGTGCTTTAGAAGGAAAAATATTAAAAAGCTGAAGTTTGATTACTGCTGTCTCAATGCAAACTGGAATAAGGAACTGCGGCAGAGAATAGCCATGTTGAAAAGCTACATAATATTTATGCAAATCTGGTAAGTTGAATTGGTTTTCCCTATAGGTTTATGAATGAATATATATATATATTAGGGTGGGACTGTAAGGCCATAGAAAAGCTGTGATTTCATAGCCTATTCTTTACAACTTAATAGAAAATGAATTTTCATTGAATGGTACATAGGGACTTCTGGCAGAAGGTTCATTTCAACAGCACTGAAAGTCCATGTGGACAGTAACTATTCCTGGAATATTCTCAAGATGAGACTATTAAGGGTTTTCGGGGTTTTTTTGGTACCAGTTTAAATTATAAAGTTATTGAACAGAAAGATAATTTATCTTTGCTAATGGCCATTCAAGGATTAAACTTAAAAAAGCCCTAAACCATCTAGAATTTTAATGAGTGGGAGCCAAAGACTTTCATGAATTATATCAAATATTGCTAGCAGGGCTCTTCTTTATTTTTCTTCTTTTTTGGGGGGGGAATGTAATGAATTTGAATCAAATTATGAAGTTCGCCAATTACCTTGAATGATAAAGTCTACAGCCTATTCACACATGGTATTGTACTGTATGAGCATCTCTGTTTATTTTGCAGGAGCTGACACGCCCCCCCCCCTTTGTAACAAGTGCAAGGCATTATACCTACCACATGGTGTTTGCACTCAGTATGTGCTAATCAGAGGATTACTGCTACTGAACATGGAGGTTCTGTCCAATTATCATGGCTAATAACCATCTAGACTTGTGACCATAAATTTACCTTGTGGCAATGAGTACCCAAAGTTAATTCTCCATCGTGTGAAACAGCATTTTCCTTTGGAAATGAACTTAATAGTCAATGTATTTAATTGGATGAATGCTAGTATTAGGGCACTGGGATGGATGGATCACTTACTCTACTGTTCATTTCCTTATGATTTTTTAATCTGTCCTAGAGATGTGTTGGGCAAGGGGAGAGAGGGTTGCATGAGAAATCTGGGATAGGTGCAGCAGAAGAAAGGGATTCTTGGGCACCTGTAAAGGTTTCAATGAGCAGAATTCACAGCAAGTCTAAAGGCTTAATCCTGGATAGAATCAAGAGCATATCTTAAAACAACCACCAAACCAGTGCATAATAAGATAATTTGTTTTGCTTTCTTGCTACTTCTGACTTGGCAGAGCCATAAGGAACATGGATTTTGGCTACCAATATCCAGAAGCTATTTTGGATGGGATGGGAATAAACTCCAGAGAAGATGGAGGCTCTGTGGGTCAGGGGATCTACTAATCCAGGTGTGTTAGACAGGGTTGTCATTCCCATGAAGCAATAGGTCTGCAGCTTGGGGTTGCTCTGGCTTGGGGAGACTCCTAAAATGGGGTGGGGAGACAAATGCTAAGAATTAAGGAACCTTTGAGCATATGAAATCCACCTACAAAAAGCAGCCACCACTTCTGGTACGCCCCCAAACATTCTTTTTGAGAAACATTTATCCTTTAGAGGGGCTAGCTTCTTCGTTGTTGATAGCAGTTAGAATCTATTGTTGGTCTACTGCAACTCAGCCAGAGATCTACCAATAGATCCCACTGTACCTTCTGCCCACCCCTGTCTTAGACCCACTAAGTATGCAGGTAGGGGGCAACTTAGTAACTTCATCTGGCATGTCAGCTGCACCCTTTTCTGGAGCAAGTGCACCTGGCCCCAGCCCTTCATGCTCAACACTAGCCATTGAAGAAGTCTGCAAAATACTGTAACACGCCACCCCAATCTCCACGAGCGACGCAACATTACAGGGGTTGCAGCATGTGGAGTTCAGTCTGTGTTCCCTTTTGGGACAAGGAGGCACACCAAGAGACTGTGGTGTCTTTTTGAAATATGGTTTTATTTGCACATGTATAGATGGAGGGATTGCATTCACATTCTTGGAGCGTCTGGCTTAAGGGCAGCATTGGATTCATAAGACAGCAAAAAGCCACCTTCAGTGTTTCTTAGTTCCAGCCTGTCATCCCCCGCTCACATGGATTTCTGCCCCTAATCCTCCTTCTCCTTGCTAATTTAATAATCCTAGCCTATGTCATTCAAAGTAATAATCCTAGCCTATGTCATTCAAAGTTGAAACCCTGAACCTGCCCTTTGCCTCTTCCCACTAGCACTCAGCAAAGAAGGGGCAGCAACTCCCCTTGCATGGCTGTCTTGGCCTCCTTGAAGGGCCATGTGTATTTAGCCAGCTCTAAATCCAGGGGGTTTCTGTGTTTGGCAAAGTTTAATCCAACCTTTATTAATTCTAACATTTACTATATCCAGGAATTTAGGGAAATCTGGCCCCCCACCAATCCAAATTAATAACAGAATTAGAATGTGTCAGCTGCGATTTGTCTGGGATAATAATAATAATAATAATAATAATAATAATAATAATAATTTTATTATTTATACCCCCCCCCCAATCTGGCTGGGTTTCCAGATAGGCTTACAACCTATCTAAAAACATAATAAAGACATCAATCCTTAAAAATTTCCCTAAACAGGGTTGCCTTCAGATATCTTATAGAAGTCTGATTGTTGTTTCTTTTCTTGACACCTGAAGGGAGGGCGTTGAACAGGGCGGGCCCCACTACTGAGAAGGCCCTCAAAAGATCAAACCACATTGTGCACCGCCCAATTCTTTGGGGAAAGTACCAGGATTCTTTGGGGAAAGCAGTGCACTTTAAATGTAAGGGACATATAAAATACATGATGTGTGTGAGGGAGATGCTGTAAAGGTGCCAGAACTCCCCCAGGCTCAGAGATCTGCCCTAGATCTCCCCTTTACCACTGAGAATCTCCTTGGTGTTTTACTACTTGGTGGGGGGAGGGTGTTGGAAAAGGGAGAGGGCTTTTGCTTTGGCAGCACATAGTATATTTTATAGTGGCTGCTCTAGAAGCTGGTCTGCGCCCACTGCTGACTGTTTTTCAAGGGGGAAGGGAAGAAAATTAACATTTCAAAGCTTTTTAATGTTTTGGCTTTTTTCAATACTCTCAATCTTCAGCCAAATCAGGCTTCTACAGCTTACAAATGTCAATGATATGCGAGTCCCTGCTCTCAACTTTAGTTCCAAAGACACAACACAAAAGGAAAGAGAATGTGGAGGGGAGGAGGAAAAACACAAACACAGCTACACATTATACAGTACCTGTAAAAGGACATTCAAACATATTCTTTCCCTTTCAAATAAATTCGGGGTGCTGCAGTTTGTTAAGGGTTGCTGGGAATTGCAACCGTGAGGGGGTAAATTCCGGTGCCCAGAATGCCTGGAGGGAAAGGTATGTGTTTGGAATGCTCTTTAAAGGCTTGGTGTGTACACAACACATACCGGTACATTACTTACAGAGTTCTTGGAATGACCTGCTGTGAAAGAAAGACTTTCAGGAAGAGGAGAAGCTGAAAGCTGCTGGTCCTTTCGGTGGAGCTGATATATGCAACCTACCTAGCACGCGCACACAAATAGTGGTGAAAACAAAACAAATTCCTTCCAGTAGCACCTTAAAGACCAACTAAGTCAGAGCTTTCGTGTGCATGCACACTTCTTCAGATACACACACGAAAGCTCTGACTTAGTTGGTCTTTAAGGTGCTACTGGAAGGAATTTGTTTTGTTTTGACTATGGCAGACCAACACGGCTACCTATCTGTAACTGGAACAAATAGTGGTGGTTTTCATTGTGGGTTTCTGCACACAATGCAGGCACGCAATGCAGAAATACGGGAAAAGAGACTTCAAAAAATAAATAAGTCTGTATTTGAGCGATTAGGAAATATCCGCCGTGTATGCTGGGGGGGGGGGGAGAGAGACGCGGCCTGGGTGACGTTTAGCAAAGGCGGCCTAACTGGGGTGAGCAGCGGGCGGCGGGGGGGGGGGAAAGAAAGAGTCATTCCGCGGGGCATCGGAGCCTCCAACCCTTGAAGGGAAAAGGGGCTGCTGTGGCGCCGGCGGGGGCGAGGCCCGGCTTAGGAGGCCGACCCCGTTGCGGCGAAGGGGCCTTCCTGCCCGGCTGCCCCGTTCCCCGGCGCAGCGGCGGCTGCACCATCGCCGGCGCCTCCCCTCAGCTTTCCCAGCCTTCCTCTCCGCGACGAAGGCGCCCGCCTGGGCCTAGCCGCGCCTGGGGGGGGGGGGGGGATCCCGCCCGGCTCCTTCTTCCTGCCTTCCTCTCAGGCCCGCCTCGGCCTAGTCCGGGCAAGCCATGTGAGCGAGCCTCCCTCGCCCGCTCCGTCTCCCTCGGCCCCGGCGGCTGCTCCGGGGATGCTCTTACTGGCCGTGGGCGACGCCGACGCCGCCTCAGCCGCCGGCCCGAGCCCCGCCATGGAGCCCCCCAACCCGGCGCTGGTCATCCGCATCCGCGTCCCGGACGGCGGCGCCGTGGACTGGACGGTCCACCCGGCGCCTCAGCTGCTCTTCAGGGACGTCCTGGTGAGTGAGAGAGGAGGAAGCTGGGGCGGGGGGTGGGGGGTGTCACTCGGGGCACCCCTCCCCATTCGCTCGGGCGTGAGGTGCCAGGGAAATATGGGTGGGTGGGTGCCCCGGGTGCGCTGTCTATTGCGCTATCCCGGGGGCATTTGGCGGAGTAGCGGCGGCTTCTCCCCTGCCACTTACCCCGCATTTCCACCGCCTTCCGTTGGGGGGCTTCGGTTTCGAAACGCCGCAACTACCCCCATTGGAGATGTGGGGTTGGGTTGAGGACCGGATGTCTTCTTGCTTGTTCCGTGGGGTTTGTTTGGCGTGCCTTCTCCCCCCAGCCCACAACCTACACTCCGGATTAACAGGTGGTTATCTCCATCCCACTCTACCCCGCAGCTGCTGCGAAGTAGAACCCGGCTCCCCCGCTTTTCACTTGCAGCAATGGAGAATTTCAGTTTTGTCCAGTGAATTGGAAGCTCCTCTTCCACGCAGGGAGGTTTCAGAGAAAAACGAGGAATTCTGCATCCAGTTTGTAAGCTGGTTGTTGGAAATTTATCACATTTTTCCTTGGAAAGTGTTAACCTGGGTTACGTTGGGTGTTGGCATTTTGATGCCTGTGTCCTGTGGATGCTGTACACATGAGGGGCCCAAATTCCATCATGTTTTAAAAGTTTTAATGGTTTTATTACATATTTTTTATGTTTTTATTGCTATAAAGTGTTTTGATATTTTTAATGATATAGGGGTATACAAATATTTTAATAAATAAGCACCTGTCTGGAAGCACCACTTTATCAGAGTAGTCAAAAGGCACAAGATGCACCAGCTTTTCTGAAACACCGGTCTGGGAGAGAAATGTAATAAAGCCTTCAGAATTGCTTCCTCTCCAGCAGCATATTGTTTTGGGTTAGTGAATAGACTTCCCAGATCACAATTTTAATGATAATAACTCCCCGCTCATTTTTTATAGCAATAATGACTTGTGATGTGGTGTGCAGCTCCAGGCATTTGAAGATGAGTAGTTGTGGCACTGTGGTCTAAACCACAGAGCCTAGGGCTTGCCGAATCCCCGCAACAGGGTGAGCTCCCGTTGTTTGGCCCCTGCTCCTGCCAACCTAGCAGTTCAAAAGCACATCAAAGTGCAAGTAGATAAATAGGTACCGCTCCGGCGGGAAGGTAAACAGCGTTTCCATGTGCTGCTCTGGTTCTCCAGAAGCGGCTTAGTCATGCTGGCCACATGGCCCGGAAGCTGTCTGCGGACAAATGTCGGCTCCCTCAGCCAGTAAAGCGAGATGAGCACCGCAACACCAGAGTCGTCCGCAGCTGGACTTACGTAACTGTCAGGGGTTCCTTTACCTTTACCTAGTTGTGTTAGTCTCCTGCAGGAAAAACAGTCAGAGTCTCGTGGCACCTTACAAGACTAAGTTTGAATCAGAGCAAACTGTGGGTTGATGTTTATTCTGATTCAGCAGTAAACAGTGGATTTTCCAGGGGAGAGCAAGGGGGCAAATGAAAATTCTCTTGGACCAGTGCCAGGAAATCACAGGAGAAACGGAAGTGTGGATGAGCCCATATGAATGTATTATGGCATAGGTTTTTATGGACTCAAGCCCACCTTGTTAGATTGTGAAGTGCAATCTTAGTTGGCAGATATGTAAAGGAGAAAATTGTAAGATGGGACTTTAATGGCAGTGAGAATAACTAGTGTCTGCAAAGGATAATTAGTTCTTAACTATATGTTAAATGGGTATTGCTTTTAATGTTTTATAGTAGCAGACTGGTGATATGATTTCATTAACACCTGTAGTGGGACATGGAAGCATTTGCAAGAAACATAGATAGCACAAACACTCATTGATAAGTCAATTAGTGCATGTAGTGTGATAATTTGTCCTATGCATAAACAAAACAAATTCCTTCCAGTAGCACCTTAAAGACCAACTAAGTCAGTTCTTGGTATGAGCTTTCGTGTGCATGCACACTTCTTCAGATTCTGTTATCTGAAAAAGTGTGCATGCACACGAAAGCTCATACCAAGAACTGACTTAGTTGGTCTTTAAGGTGCTACTGGAAGGAATTTGTTTTGTTTTGACTATGGCAGACCAACACGGCTTCTTGTCCTATGCATGTTTACTTGGAAAGAAGTTCAATGGTGCTTGCTCCCAAGGTCTGTGCATAGAACTGCAGCATAGTTAAAAGGAAGAACATTTTTTAAACTTTTGAATGATGGCAACTTCTTCTACAGTGCAGAAAGCTGGTGATGCGTGGTAGATTTGTATGAAATTAACCAAAACCAGCAGGCAGACCTGCTTTACGTTCTTCTTGCATCACATAGACCGTTTCCCCAAAAACTTCTGGTAAATATTTCTGAGGTTCTCTAATATTTAGGTTCAGCTGGTTGATCAGTGAGGCCAAAGCGGGGGGTCCTGTCATCTGGGCAGCCCAGGACCTCCATACACCCCAGAGAGGTCTTTTTGGTGCTGCTAACACAGAGGTTTGACTTCACCCCCAGAGGCACACTCTATTGCCTCTTGAGACAGACAGATGCCAACAAAGTTAGGATCCGCTACTAGGTCACAGCCTGACCTAAGGTGGGTGGCAACAGCAAAAAAGTTATGAAGGTCCCCAAATGCACATTTAGGCAAAAGGTGAGTCTGGATTCTGAAAAGAATACTGTTTAAGAATCTGGAACAATCCCTTTCTTTTGCAAGAAGGGACAAATTTTTGGCTATACACCTGAGCTTCCAATGTCCACAATGGCTTCCCTTTTAGAGTGCTGAATCTTGAGCTTTTTGTTTTTCTCTACTTGGGCTGATCTAGTACTCAGAGAGTCATGTAAAAACAAACTTTTAATGTGGTTCAACCAGTCTTTTGTATGTACAGTTAAAGAAGGCTGACCTGTGGTAAAAGGAAAAAGATGCTCTGCTGTTTCTTTGTGAACCCAAACTTTATATCATTTATCATGTATAGACTTTGAAGATAATGGCTACTTTCCCAACTCGGATTTCCAGATCACCCTGTTTACATTCTTGTCAGTGGCACTTTCACATTAGCTTAAAGCGTACCAAAGGCCATTTTCCTAGTGAAGCTGGTAACATCTGACACTAGTGAAGTAAAACTTGGCATGTATTTTGGAAACTGGGTTCTTAAGGTACATTTTATTTATTTATTATCTAGCCAAATAGTCATTTCTGCACTTGAGTTTGCCTCCAGGTTGGTGTATGTTCAGCATTCAATTACTTTAATAGAGTATGAGTAGTTTTGTCTTCCTAGGGAGAGAGAGTCGGATTAGAGCAGTGTTAGAAGCTGAGATAAGAAAGCTAGGAGCTAAATAGTACCTTAAACCTAGGTTATGGGCGCCACAGTGGAGTGTTTAGGCATGCTTTTTTTAATAACAAGAATACAAAGCCGAAAATGAATGAACTGCAACTAAAATCTTCTGTCCATAACTCACATGGTCTAGTCTTCATCTGAAGACTGCAAAAAACAAAGCCCTGCCCCACCCCCTTATATTCTTATGAGGGTCTCTTCTCCAGTCTTCAGAGAGTGGCTGGAAGTCAGGAAGCAGAAAAAGGTGCTCCTTTCCTTCCAGCAGTGGTAGTTTAATCTGAAATCTTAGGTGCAGTACTGCGCCCAGAGCTCAGAAACTGCTCACATTAATAAAATTCCCTGTCGCAAAACACACCTAGAACAAGGGGAGTTTCTAACGCTGGATTAGTGTGTCCTCTGCTGTGGCAGTATACTTGACACATGCTTACTGAACGCATGATGAAGGAAAATATTTGGATGAAGGTACACCCAATCTGCAGGTGACACCAAAGTGGCTGGAGGATCCAACTTAGTGTACAGAATGAATTTTATCTGAGATAAATGTAGAGTTTTGCATTTGAGTATACAAAATCTGATGCACAAATAAAGGACGGGTGACCCCCTAACCTTGCAGCGGTAGATGTGAAGAGTATCTGGGATTTTAGTAAACCACAGGCCAGCAATAGTATGCAGTGGTTAAAATGGCTAATGGGATTCTTGGCTACATGAAGAAAAGTATAGTGTCCAGGGCATAAGAAGTAAAGGTGTCACTCAGACCTTGGTTGGATCTTCTTTGACATACTGTGCCAATTTCTGGGGCACCTCAGTTTAAGAAAAATATTGCCAAATGAACATTTCCAGAGGAGGATGACAAAGATCATGATTGGTCTAGAGACCAGGTCTTATGAGGAAAGGTTGAAGGGAGAAGAAATCCAAGGGAGAAGAGCCTTAGGAAGTGATGTTAAAGAGGCAATGCAATACATTTTAAGGGGTTTCACATAAATGATGGTGCAAATTTGTGTTCTGTTGCTCCAGGGGATAACTCAATGGGTTCAAATTACATGATTGGTCATATTGGCTAAATATTTGGAAGAACTTGAAAGGAGCTATTCAACAGTAACAGACTGTCTCAGAAGGTGGTGGACTCTATTTTTTGTTAGAAGTTTAAAAGCAGAGACTGGATGGCCCTCCTATCTAAATTGCTAGATGAGCAGGTTTTCTGCATTGGTAGGGGAGGTAATTGGACTAGATGACCCTTGAGGTGACTTCTAACTCTATGGTCCTGTGACTTGGTTTTGCTTTTGGTATCTTCTATTCCAGCCGCAAGAGAGAAAAACCTGTGAATGTGCTAATAAAGGATCTGAAAGTAAATGGTTCTACAAAAAGGGTTGATAAAAATATAGCTCACTCTGCCTCCATTTTTATTTTTATTTTGCAGGATGTGATCAGTCAGGTTCTGCCTGATGCGACGACAACAGCCTTTGAATGTGAGTATGAGTATGAATATGAGTCTGAGGATGGCTCAGTACTCGCATTATTTATTTAAAAAAATGACAACTACATATTGTTTATGTTCAGATATGCTACAGTTAAATATTTATATATGAATGCAAGTTTAATGATGATCCCAAGCTAAGTAATATTTTATTATTTAATCACATTTTGAGAGTGCATATTTCTACAATATAGCTTTAATTACCAGCATGACCTTACAGTGCTCTTTGTGCGCGCTGCAATTATATTGCTCAAATTAAATGAAAAGTATAAAGTACCTGGAGGCTTTGTAGGCTGAGATTTTAATTTTCAGATTTTATTATTATTATTAAAAGCAGAAATCAGTAGCTAGCTTTCAGAAGAGTGGAGTGTACAAATGTAGAACATTAGATTGGTTGCTGAAATGTCATATTCTCTAGAATCAGGTGGCTCTCATCCCTGATCATTCTGTTAGTGGGAGAACAGCTATTGTCTCAGCTCAAGTCTCCAAAAGCTTAATCTGTGCAAGTTCCTGATATCTAGCTCTTGATGGCAGAACTGTCAGTACTGGGCTGTGTAAAGTAATGGTAGAGACCGTACACTATGGACTGGATACCTTAGGTTCAAACCTCAGCTCAGCTATGAACCTAATGGGTGGTCTTAAGCAAGCTGCTATCTTTCAGGCCCACTCCCCTTCCCTCAGTCTGTATTATGTGGGAAATGAGACTGGCATGGCTTACACGATTGTTGTATAGAGATTGCACACTTGCCGTGAACAGGGAAAAGCATTATTTTATTATTAATAATTATTCTATTGCTGGGGAAGAGGTCTTGAGACATGGAAAGGGTTTTAAGAGTTTGGGTCTGGTCAAGGTGTTTTAACTGTTTGTGTGAAGACATCTGCTTGCTGCCAAGACTGTCCTTTCAGCTTTCCTGCTTTGTGCATCAACCTCCACTGAACTCTTGTGTGCCAGGAGCAGGCACTGCAGCCAGAGCAGTAATCCACATTACTGACACCTTTAGGCAGAACTTGCCTTGACATATAGATTTCACATCTGCTGCTGTGCTTTCCAGTTCTTGGTTTTACCCTGTCATTTTACACTGGCATGACATTGTTTCCCCTGCCATTTAAGTGGCATCAGAAATATGTTAACGTATATTGATGCTGCTTGGTTTCAGGGTTATCTTCTCCATGCTGAAGGCCTGAAATTTACTGGTTTAAGCATCTTCTCAGCTACTTGATGGCTTTCTCGGAGGCATTTAATTGCTATCCACAGCAGCTTTCTCTCCTGTTTGCTTAGTTATTGCTATCTCCAGTGTGTCTTCTGTGTCTGCCTCTACCTGGGGCTGTAGTTCTCCCTCACCATTGGACCTTGATGGGCCTTTCGCTGTTGTACGCCATGTTGCTACAAATAAAACGACTAACGACATATGGCTCGTTATGGCCCTTTTATCCCAAACCGTTTTGCATTGTGCATGACACACTGCATCTTTTGCAAAGATTGCTCTGGAATATTTGACTGCCATCTGCTGCATTCTATTTGGTGTCTTATGAGGATGTGACATTAGTAAAATCCAGGCTTTATTTTATTTTAGTTCTACTTTTGCTTCCTTAATGGGCTGGGATATCATGTTGTTTGTGCTCTAGGCAAGCAGAGGGGCTTGGTAAACCCCTTCTGAACCTTTGTGTTGAGCAGAATCATTTTGAGGGTGATTCCATACATTTTATTCCCAGTGGGGTGGTAAAAAATCTTCCTACTTAATCTGAGAAATACAGTGTCTAGTAGGTTTCCCCCCACCTCCAAATAACAAATTATGCTCTTTTGTTTTAGACAGACCCTACTTCCTTTAATACCCATCAACCATCTGTCTTGTGCAGAAATGTTTCTGTGTTAAGAACACGAAAGACACCGTGCTTTACCTGAGGATTCCAAAGCTTGTGTTGCTTTTAGAGCTCATCTACAGTAATGAAGTGCTTTCTTAGTTGTTTCAATTGGCTTTTCAAATGGTGGCCCCTCACGAAAAAATATTCCTTCAAGGTGTCTGTTTTAACAGGATTCTGTTTTCTTTTCTTTTCTGTTCTTTTTTAATAGCTCTTTTCATTCAGAGTCAGATTGTGTTGAGAATTTTCATAGCAGTTACTATTCTAATGGCTTCTGTTGAAGATACAAAAAACTATATTTTTAAATGAAGGCTTGTGTTCCTGTCTCCTTTTGAGAAATGGTGTTGCAGAGCAGGGGAAAAGCAGATTTCATGCTTTCATCTTCTTCACCAGAACCCCAAGATCCTCCAACTGGAGCCAGGTGCAGAAGGCAAACACTTTAGAATTCTGAACACAGAAATGTGCTTTCAGTGGCAGAACGGAACTTGGGCCATAGTCCTTTCACACAACAATCCACTCTCCCCCACCCCAGCATTTTTCACTGTGTTGTTGCTGTGTTCTTAAACAGCTGAGAGTCAGAGATCCTTACTGATTTACTTCAAATCACTTGGATCTACCGGTAGATCCTGATCTACTTTCTGCCAACCCTTGTTATATAATGAATTTTCTAGTTTGACACCAGGGTATCTTCTACCCACAGCATTGTGGCTGCAGCACAGAGTTTACAGAATAAGATAAGCAAAAATGGACAAGCTTCTGTCCCGAAGAGTTTAATCTATATTTTGACAATGCGAAGGAATGGGGGGCGGGGAACAAGTAAGAAGGACAGCATCTCCTATGGTTGCCTTTGCAACCATACTTCTCCCTAATGTTTATCCTAAATCCAACTTCCTAGAGCATTAACACCTGTATATATGAACATAATAGTTCTGTTATGACCTGAAATTCTATAGCCATTTAATTCTATCTGAATAAATGTAAATCATCCTTGGCAGGAAAAAATAATAATACACAGGATGTGAAGCTGTAGGCCATACAGCGGTACCTCGGGTTACAGATGCTTCAGGTTACAGACGCTTCAGGTTACAGACTCCACTAACCCAGAAATAGTACCTCGGGTTAAGAACTTTGCTTCAGGATGAGAACAGAAATCGTGCTGCGGTGGCGCGGCAGCAGCCGGAGGCTCCATTAGCTAAAGTGGTACCTCAGATTAAGAACAGTTTCAGGTTAAGAACGGACCTCCAGAACGAATTAAGTTCTTAACCCGAGGTACCACTGTATCAGAAGGTATAACACTTGTATGACTTTCAGCATTCTGTTCTTGTTCACTCTCTCCTCATTTGGGGAAGGACATAGTTCAGTGGCAGAGCACCTGCTTTGCATACAGAGGCTCCCAGATTCAATCACTGGTATCTCCAAGTAGGGATGGGAGAAACCTCTGTCTGAAACCTTGTAGAGCCAGTGCCAGTCAGTATAGTCAAGCCTTTTTCAATCTTGGGTCCCCAGATGTTGTTGGATTACAACTCCCATACTTCCTGGCCCTTGATTCTGCTTGCTAGGGAAGATGGGAGTTGTAGTCCAACACCATATGGAGATCCACGGTTGAGAAAGGCTTGTGTAGGGCTGGTGTAGATAGTTATTGAGCTAAATGGGCCGGTGATTTGGTTTGGTGTAAGGAAGCTTTTTATGGGCTATTCTAGGAAATACTATACATCTGAAATTTATTTGGTTAACAGTGCATTCTTATCCTTTTGCCTTGATTTGTTATTGATTTAAAATCCATTCACTGTCCAGTTTTGTTTGCTAAGGCATACAACATAAGGTTCCTTTTTGTAAAATGTGTGCTATTCTTTTTAAACGAATAATTCTAAAGACATGGGCTTTTTTACAGATGAAGATGAGGATGGTGATAGGATTACTGTTCGAAGTGATGAAGAAATGAAAGCGATGCTGTCCTATGTAGGTATTTCCTATAGCTAGTTTTAATTTTTTGAATGTTTTAATGGATTTTACTAATAGTGCTATTGGGGTTGTGGGGGGTTTTTTTGGTAAATTATTGAGGGGTTTTGTTTTTTTACAGTCAAGCAGTATATAAATTTTATTCAGTAAATACATAAATAATCATGTGAGATTTCAGCCATAATCCACATCTCCTGAATAAGAAACTTTGAACTGAATGGCAGATACAAAGAGTCCTATGACTTCATTTCAGTCTGACTTTTGCAGATGCTTCTGGTGGCTTCTGATCAGATTCATTCATTCCTCCTCCATCCCTTTTTCTGGTGTTTTTCTGTTCAAAAGCAAACGGAGGATGTATTATTTATTTATTTATTCTATTGGTTTGGTGCAGAGATCTCACATGAAACTTTGAAGTGCTCATTCCTTTTTTAGAGGAAAAAAAAGCAACTACACTTACAGATCATATCATGAACATTGAGAGTAATGCATCCTAATGACTTTTGCATTAGATATAGTGCAAACTAAATGGACTATCAATTTCTTGCGTTTTTTTATGCAGTACTTAAAGTAACGGCTCATTAAAAATGAACCCCTCGGCTCTAAAAAAAATGTGTTTTTTAAAAACAAAATCTGCTTTCATCTGGAGACTTTTTCACCCCTTCTCTCAGAAGAGTTATATTTTAGCTGCAGGCTCAGCAGGCAGAGAAGATTTTAAAGATGTATTGTCTTTTAATAACTGTAAAAATATGAAAACAAGGTTATTCATTGAATCTCAATGACTTGTATATAACTTTATAAATGACTTGTCCTTTGTGTTTTATAAATGAGCATGAGTTTAGCTATTATCTCCCCTCCCCCCAATTAAAATAGAGTAACACAATTCATTGGTCTTCCATATCTTTTCTTCCTAAAAAGATACAATGATTGACAGTTATTCAGTGCAGGCCTGAGTTCTACATTGTGCTTTGATAACCTAACTGCAAAAGGAGTCTCCAATGTCCACTTGGAACTTCATGGTGTGCAGCAAATTCCCAGTCATTTCAATGAAGGGAGGTCTGCTGGAATACCTATCCCCACTACCCTTCCCACTGAAGGAAAGCTTGTGTACAGAGGAACTTACGTCCCTTGTCTAAAAAAGCATGCAACTCACTCTGTGCACTCAAGAGGGTTTTGGACTTGTGTTTCACTAATGCCCAGTCCACTCATTCTGCATGGCAAATTGCCCCTGAAACTGCAGGGAGTTTTTGGTATGGTATATGAGTCATAACATCATAGTTTTGAGAAGTTGCAGCCTGCTGGAGTGAGTGCCAGGCCTTTTCAGGCTATGCTATTATCAAAGCAAACTGAAGTTTTGTTTTTAACTGAGAAATAAATGATATAATAGAGGTCAGCTTTGGCAAAGGCTTTGTTTTGGTTCACATGTGAACCACATATATTCCAAGGTTGTTCAGAAACTGCCACAAGCTGTTTGAAAGTAATGCCATATTAAATTTGCTATATAAGACAAAAAGGTGTTTTAGAAAAGCAACAACCTATTTATAATCCCTATAGCAATGAATGAATGAATTTCTTATGGTACTTTTGGTTAATTAAGAGAGAGGCATTAAGTGACAGTAGGGCTGCACTGCCACCGTTGCCTTCTATTGGTATAAAAAGGCAGTAATTTTTTGACAGCCACTGATTGGAAAGTTGCTCGCAGCCATCTGGAAGCAAAGGGTACACGTTTTGGATCAATAACTGGCAAATTTTCCATTAAAAAGAATACCTGAACAATGTTCCAAATAGCCACTGGCATCTTAACTTTCCATGGCAACCTCAAGTGCTCATATGTGGAGGACAAATCATTTTTGGACAATTTTTCCAGACTACTTGTTAACAGTTATTGCTGTCCCAAAAGGTTGACAGCTGACATGATTGATATTTCATTTACTTGTCATCTCTGTTTGAGTAATGGAGAAAGCGACATTACTTTTTTATTTTTAAAGAAACATAGGGCAAAATCTACTATGAACCTCTGTGGTGTAAGCCCCAATGAAATGAGTGGGAGTTGCACTGTTATAATCTGGGTTCTGAGGCTGGTACTGGCCCTTGGAGCATATCTCAGATATCTGCTTTTAAGCTCTTGCTACTTTTCTCTGCTTCTTGCTAGAGGAGAATGACACCATGGTCCAGCATATAGAGTAGAGCAGGGGTGGCTAGCGTGTTACCCTCCAACCCTCATGACCAAGTATGATGGGAATTGTAGTCCAGCAACATCTGGAGGACCAAAGGTTAGCCATCCTGGTGTAGAACATGGGCAGTCTATGGGGATTCAA